>NW_021620801.1:980501-1004904 GCF_004785775.1 Grammomys surdaster | reverse complement strand
TGAGGGGACAGAGTGAGAGCGAGAGAGCAAGAGAGAGAGGAGGGGACAAGCAGCCCCTTTTATAGTGAGTCAGGCACACCTGGCTGCTGCCAGGTAACTGTGGCGCGGAGCTTAGCAGAATGCTAGCAGATACTACGATATGAAAACACTGGAGTAAAGTCATATATATAGGATGCTGTGACTTCTAGATTTGACCTTGAAGAAAAGTCCAGGCAACCTCCCATTGGTATTGAAGAACAGATAGGAGTAAATCAAATTACAAGAAGGAACTAACTGGTGGGGCTCAGATTCTAGGAGGTGAGACCAGTCTCTAAAACAACAACATCATCATCATTATCAATAACAACAACAAGCTATAAGGGGGGTACCAGTACACATCTCTCAGCACGGCTGAGATGGGAAGGATTTGCCATAGTAAGTGCTGGGAGGTGTAGAAGGCGGGCTCTCACGTGCTGCTGGTGGGGGAGTTAAACATCACTTCTGTTTTGGACCAGCTCGGCTTGGATTTGAATCTACTTAACCGTGCAGTGAAGCAATCCTACTATTGAATTCAATGGGATCAAATCTGGATTTGAACGGAACACCGGAGCAGCGTTGAGGGCGATAGAATCTGCGTGTTCAATCCTCACGACATTCATTTCTGCTGTTGAGAACAGTCAATCATGTTGAAATATGGTATGCACGTCATTATTTCCCGTGGTGGGGGCTAGGTCACGGTAGGTGCTTTGTTAATGGATAGAATTCTGAATGCACTTCATGCATCTAATGGTTTTTGTTTCTGCCGCATGAGCTCTGCGGATCAGGGTCGCCGAGTTCTTGAGTACGCCTGTGCTTGTCTGCCAAGTGCTGTTCTGTCTGTCTGATGCTTGTATTAGTTATCAACAGTATGTATATTATTAGTTGCTTTTCTATGACCAGAGGAGGGACTATCAGATTGGTGAACTAGCTGACTCAGGAAGGAGAGCAGGTGGGACTGGAAGCTGCGGTTAGCGCAGACGCACTTCACCCTTTCCTAACCTAGCGGTTTCTGCTCCGGTTTTGCTTGTTCTGTTAACATCTTCCTCCTCATTCCGTCTAACTTGTCCTCACCAAGAACGTTGTCTTGAGTACTCCCACTGTGTGTCAGAGACACTGCTGGAGGCTAGCTAGAGAATATAGAAACACAAAGCCCCTCTTGACAAGGGTGCTCTGGTTGTAGAGACCCACCGAGTTCTGTCTGTCTGTCTTATAGGCATGGAGCAAATCTCAAGTGAAAAGACTGAAGCAAAACAGAAAAGGTGTCAAAACCATATCCTGGGCTAATATTTGAACAAGAATTGTGACTCAGCCTCCAGGACCATGCAGAGAGGCAGGGAGGGAATGGTTCTCTATGTGGTGTGGTGTTTGGCTGGGCTGGCTGAGTGGGGAGAGGCCTGGAGTTAAGTAACCAGCACAGTCTGGGAGCCACAAGACTCAGTGCTTAGCAAGAATACCGAGGGATCCACAGGGAAAATGGTAGACTGGAAGTGAGTCCATTTTGTTAGAAAAGTTGCCTGCTGAGAAGTTCCCCATCCACGGTCCTGGTTGTCCCAGCAACCGTCTTTGCTCAGTCAGCTAACCTGGTCAGCATCCGTTGACATCCATGGGCATAGGCCTGAGCAAAGTCTTTTCTAAAAAAATGGACTCACACTTTTGAGTTCTTTCTATTCATTTGCTGTAGTTTAAGGTGCCAGAAGAAAGCATATGAGGTTAAAAACTCCTGGATGGTCAATAAAGCTATTAAAAAGCAAGCAAACCAACAAACTGTCGATTCCCAGGTCAAGAGAGGGAGTGCTGGAGTTTCAAGGTGTTCTAGCTCCTCTCACTGACTGGTCTCTATCCCAGTGGTTCTCAACCTGTGGGTCATGACCCCTTTGAAGGTTGACTGACCCTGATATGCAACAGGAGTTGGATATCAGATATCCTACATACCAGATATTTACATCACAGTTCATAACAGTATCAAATTATAGTTATCAAGTAACAATGAAAGTAATTTCACCACAGTTGAGAATCACCACAACATGAGGAACTGTATTAAAGGGTTGCAGCCTTAACAAGGTTGAGAAGCACTGGTCTATCCTGACACCAATCTCCTTTGCCATCTCCCCAAAGCTTTGGATACCTCACTAACTCTGTGGTGTCATTTCAGGCCCTCCCAGAGGCACTTTGCTCAGGCCTATGCCCATGGATGCCAACGGATGCTGGCCAGGTTAGCTGACTGAGCAAAGACAGTTGCTGGGACAACCAGGACTGTGGGTGGGGAACCTTCTCAGCAGGCAACTGTCATGGGAATTGAGACAAATGATGCCCATGACATTGGACATTATAAGGTGGCTCCAGGAGGAGAGTGGAAACAATTTTTATTAGACATTTCACTGTGAGGCTGGGGTAACTTGGCCAAGAAAGTGCTTTCCAAATAAACACTAGGACCTGAGTTCAAGTCCCAGAGCCTACAGAAAAAAAAAAAGTCTGGTGATGTGGGTGGTATGTGCTTATAAATCTAGCAGGGGAGAAGTGGAGGCAGGCAAATCCTTAGAGTTTATTAGTCAGCCTCTCCGACTCAGCAGTTACAGGCCAATGAGAGACCGTGCTTCAGACACACAAGGAGGATGACATGAAGAACAGCCGTAGAGGTTGTCTTTTAACCTCCACCCATGAGCCTAAATGTACACACACATCGTCACATTTACACCTGCAGCATGGACACACACACACACACACACACACACACACACACACAGAGAGAGAGAGAGAGAGAGAGAGAGAGAGAGAGAGAGAGAGAGAGACAGAGAGAGAGACAGAGAGAGAGACAGAGAGAGAGACAGAGAGAGAGAGAGAGAGATCTCACTGTATTTAAATACTTGAGACTCCATGAGTCTTAACAATAAATATGTTCTATTTGCTTTCAGTTTGTATTGACCAAATGAAATAACGCATGTTCTATTTGCTTTCAGTTTGTATTGACCAAATGAAATAACGCTTAGGACTGGATGGCCCTGTGGTCCTGTCCTCTCTATTTCTGTCCTAAGCAATGCTATGCTCCTATGTCTTGTTTATTCAGGAATACAACGTGGATGGTAACATGTGTCACATGGTCCCTTTAAGAATTAAAAGAAGATACAAATATAGTCACCCTTTGCAGAGCATTTTTGGGGGTTTAATCTCAGCCCCCCCTCCCCAGGTCACTAGAATTTGCAGATGCTCAGGTCCCCAAAAGAAAGTGGGACAGTGTTTGTATATAACCAAAGCACATTCTCCCATGTATTTAAAATAGTCTCTGAGTTTCTCTTAATGCCCATTATGATGAAAGCGTTCTGCAGCTAATTTGTTATTCTCTATTGTTTATGCGATAAAAGAGTTCTGTACATCTTCAATACAGATGTTTCCCCCCCCCAAACACTTTTAATATAAAGTTGATGGAATGTCCAGTTGTGGACCACATGAACATGGAGTGGCTGAATGTATATTGTTATTATTGTAATTACCAACATTAATAAGTCCTTCAATCTTTTAACCAAATGCTGTCAAGCATGAAGAACTGAACCTCACAGGCTGAAGGACTGGCTTCCTCCACTCTGTACCCAGTCTTGATTTTGTATTTTGCTGATTTAATCCTGTTTTCTAGAATGATGTGTAGAAAAACTATCTCATGAAGGCTGAGAGGAGAAGCATCAAGGAGAGGCTGTGATGTGCACGCTGCTCAGACATTGTGGGATGGCTAGTCTACACAACTGTCTGAGGAGTCTAGGAGAGGTCCAGGGTTTCTCGCTTGTAACAGTGGAGAACCCAAAGGTGACACAGATTCATTTAATAGTACCTGTTAGTGATGATGGGCAATAGGAGTCCAGATTTACTGTCTGGTATGGATAGTAGCATAATAAATGCTCAATAAATGAACACATTAATGAAGTATAAGGAGGATAATACCAATAAGCAGATTATATTTGAGGGCTAGGTTGACCTTTGGATCTTGTACATGGTGGGCAGTGTTCCGTCACTGAGCCATATGCCCCACAACCATTTTACTTTTTATTTTGAAATAGTTTCTGAGGAAGGACTTGAACTTGTGATCTTCCCATCTCAGTCCCTTGAGGAGCTTAGATGAAAGGTGTGTATAATCAAGCCTCTGTATTCTGCTGTTAATGGCTAGTCTGCTGGCTTTCTCATTGGTGTATTTTAATGAACAAGGATGCTTAGGCAGAAAATAGGACATATCCTAGTGTATGGAGGTATAATATTCTGTTTTTTTAAAATATACATTTAATTTATTCTTTGAGAATTTCATATCTGTATACAATATAATATGAACATATCCGCTCCTCAGAGCCCACTCCTGCTCCTCCCCCACCATGAAATCTCCCTGCCAAGTTCACATTTTCTTTCTTTAACCCAGAGTTTGGTTGCTGCTGCCCGTGTGTACATGGATGTAGGGCCATCCACCAGAGTAAGAGTCTGGTTTTGGCCATCTTCTATGCTAAAGTTTCCATACATTATTTCATCTCATTGCAGATACTGTGCAAGGCGAGAACTTCTATACGTTACAGAGTGCGTCGCCCAAAGCCACACTGCTCTGTGCAGCCATTAGTCATGTGTCTGTGACTTAACCCTCAAGCCCATACCTTTCCTGTCATACTGTACTGACTCCCCTTTAAGCATTACGGTAGTCTGTGTAGACTGACATTACCCAGGCTTTAGGACAGTGGCATGTTATCTCTAATCTTCAGGAGGACTCTGAACTTGGCCCAAACTCTTCTGCATTTAGCTTTATTGCTGACTTGTCCGATTCTGCACAGTATCATTTATACAAGGAACCCACAGAATCAGGTGCCTTGAGTATACGCCCACCCCACACCTTTTGAAAATGTAAAAACCTGTTATGCAACGAAGTTACGGCTGGTCAGAATGTATTCCCTAGGATGTGGATGGAAATGCTGGCATCTAAGAAACAGTGTTGGTCTCTGAAATCGATTAATGATGTATTGGTGTATGTGTGTGCACGTGTGTGTTTATTGCTCTATTATATATTTCAAGAATGTCATGAGCAGTGGTTCCTTAGTTCTGGGCAAGGGCAGCAAAGGGGGAGAGGAGTTGCAGCTGCATCTGGTCTTGCTGCATCACTTAATGGTGAAAGCAGAAGGGGGGGGGGAGAGATTCCTGTGACAATGAAGTTAACTCATTCATAGAGCCTCCATGACCTACTCAGCTTCTAAAGGTACCAACTCTCAATGTTGATGGACTTTAGATTATAATTCCCACTCATGAATTTTGGGAGACACATTCAGTCAAGTATCATGGAATCACGTTACACTTTGGCTTTTTTAATGTCAATCCTTGGAGTAGCATCTTCCAGAAGGCAACCAAAGCATGCCAAGAGACTCAAAATGACAGGTTGTCAGTAGGCATACTGCCTTGAGGTTGTTCTTATTTGAGATGAGGGTTTAGGTCACATCACATCCTACATACTGGCTTCCTCAGCAGGCCCTTGACTTGCAAGCATTTCTGAGTGACCGAAGGTACATATTAAAACAAGTATTACAAAATTGCAGGAAAACCACTCTGCCAATGTCCTTTCTGGACCTGTGCTTTCATATTTACTATTTGATGTCTTCTATTTCAGACGCAACCTCACCCTCTCATATTCCAATAGGTGTTGAGCTACAGGGTTTCTGAGGGATGGGTTCAGCTCCATTGGGAGGTAGCATGGAGCAAAGAGAATGGAAGGAAAGAGAGAGTCAACCACATGAATCCAGTCATAGTTCCAGTAAGACATTCATCAAAACGTGTTATGTTCCACAATATGCTGTTTCCCTGAGCTACTTCAGGAGAAAGTCTAGCCCACAGGCTTGGGAAATATGGTGTGTGGCAGTGCCCATGTTGAGTGTGCTGTTGTAAGTCAGAGTATGAAAGGTACCAGGAAGTCTGACAGAAAAGAATCTCATCCCATTTGATTCCAAATACTTTCCTTTTTTTTTTTTTCCAAATACTTTTCACTTCAGTGTGGAACTCCACTCTCTTACCCCACTTGTATCTTTTAGTGGTCCCTCTTAAAGTCTTAGCAGTGAGGGAAGCTGAGGAGACAAAGGCCAAACCCATTGTCTGAGGAAAGTAACAGCCCTCCTTCCGTTGTCTTTAAAAGATTACATTTATTATTTTTTATGTGTGGTAGGGTATGCACATGCTACAGAGCGTGTATGGCAATCAGAGTACATGTTGTAGGAGTCTGTTCTCTCCTTTCACTGTGTGGCATCTGGGGATGGAACTCATGTCATCTGGCTTGGTGGTAAGCACCTTTACCTATCACTTGGGTGGCAAAAATGTTGGATGTCATACACAGAGGCTAATGGAAAGGAAGAGGCTATGTTGAAGCCCCTGCTTGTTCTCTGTGAGGCTCACTCATCCACAGGGCCCTCCTGAGAGCCCTTGTTGATTCCTCCCTGAGTGACAGAGTTCTGCGGACCCTCTCCATTGTCATCTGGCACTTCCTGCCATGGCTGTTGGCTTATATGGTTTCCACTGGACCAAAAGCAGGGAGAAAACAGGTTGGCAGGTAGACCTTCCACAAACAGTAGCATTTGTGACTTCTCACTGCTGTGACAAAGTCTCTGACAAAATCAACTTAAGGAAGGGTTTATTTGGGTTCTCAGTTTGTGGGTGCAGTCCATCACCACAGGGCATCAGGAAGGCAAGAACAGAAGGCATCTGTTCACGTTGTACCCCACAGTCAGGAAGTAGAGATAGATGAACGCAAGTGTTAAGCTTTCTTTCTTTTTTCTTCAGTCCAGGGTGCCAACATATGGAATGGTACCTTCCACAGTTAGGCTCTCTCTCACCTCAAGTAACCTAATCTAAAGTCTCCCTCACAGACTGCCCAGAGGCTTGTCCACATGATTCTAGATGTATCAAGTTGATATTAATCATTATAGTTATCAAATTGTGTGTTAAATTCATTGTAGATTATCATGGTACTCATTAAACCAAGCTCTGCCTAGGCTAAAGCTTCTGTTTGTTCACTAGAGTTAAACAATAACATGTAGACAATAGATGTGTATTTGCTCACTCTCTAGAAGCTAGGAATACTCTACAAAGGCATTAGGAAGGTTGATTCTTTCTGGAAGCTCTGCTCCATGCCTGTCTCCTATGCTTGTGGAGGCTCATAGTAATGCTTGCTGTTCCTTGATGCCTTAGTCAGAGTTTCTATCACTGTGATGAAACACCATGACCAAAAACACGTTGAGGAGGAAAGGGTTTGTTTAGCTAACATTTCCACATCACAGTTCATCACTGAAAGAAGTCAAGACAGGAACTGAAGCAGGGCAGGAAACTGGAAGTAGGAGCTGATGCAGAAACCTTGGAGGGGTGTTGCTTATTGGCTTCTTCTCTGTGGTTTGTTCAACCTTCTATAAGAAGCCTGCTTTCTTATAGAACTTAGGATTGTCAGCACTGGGTTCTCCCACCCATCATCAGCTGGGCCCTCCCCATCAATTACAAATTAAGAAAATGCCCTATAGGCTTGTCTGAATACAGCCTGATCTTATAGAAGCATTGTAATTAATTGAGGTTCCCTCCTTTCAGGTGACTTTAGCTTGCCAAGTTGACATAAAACCAGCCAGGGCAACTGGGTTTGGGGTTACATCATCCCAGACTCTCTCCATCTTTACATGGCCTCTTTCCCACATGTCAGCCCCGAGATGCCACACATACTGAACACCCAGATGAAAGCTGCTCTTTCCATGTCACCTGTCACACTTTCACAAAAGTTATCCACTCATGGTTTACACCTCTGAGCAGCATGAATTTTGTCAGCAGACATTGGTTTGACATCCTTCAAAGAGTGGTGAGATTCCCTCAGCTGGAGTAGGCCGAGTTGCCTAAGAAACAAAAGGGTTCTCTGGAAGAGCAGAGGAAATGTAATCCACACCCTGTTTCTCATCTTTCCTGTACAGACAAGTCCTGGAGTTCACAAACTACCCACTGGGTCATGTTGTCCTTGGCCATTATGTAGCAAGTTGTCCTGGCTGGATCTGTAGACAAGAAACTTGCCTGGAAGAGGTGGATGCCAATGGTAGGCATCTTCCCGTGGCCAAGGGTCTCTTGTGTGAATTATCTGAGGACTGTGAACCTTGCCACTCCTGAGGGCAGCGAAAGGAGGAATATGCTCTTGATTAACAGAAGTGCAGATCTGGAAACTGAACTAGAAAACCACCCAGCTCTCCTTTGTCAACAAACTGGGGTGAAAGGCTTAGGTCCGGCTTAGACTGGTATAGGTGAATGTGGCCCGGGGCTGTGGCTTGCTTTTTAGCATTTCTTATCTTCCCCCCAACTCCCCTGTTTTCTTCCTCTCCAAAGTCCCCACCACCACCACCATGGTTCTCTCTTAGTCCTTTACCTTTCTATTCTAAACCCCAAATGCACTCTATACCAGGCAAATACCACTGTATAGAGTAATTTCTCCTGTCTGTTTTTCTTTTGGTCTCTAATAACTTGTAATGTGGTATTTTCCATCAGTATAGAACATTGGAGGAGGGAGGACAGATGAAGAGTCCTCAAGGTGGTGTGTCTGAAATAATCTTTTCTGTTCTTTTTATCGGCTGCCTGAAAAAAGAAGAAAAAAGGACAATAAAAAAAGAGAAGAAAAGACAATCAAAGCACAATGTGAACACACACACACACACATACACACACACACACACACACACACACACACACACGGAAGAACTTGCAGAAAAGACATGAAGTACTGAGGTCTGATCTTGACAAATGTCCCATGTGTGCTCCACCAGTGGACGAGACGGTTCCTAGGACTTCGAGGGGAAAGCTGTGTCTGTGGAAGGCAGACAGTACTTCCTGAGAATTAAAATTCAAACACATATTGGTGACGTAGTCATATACCTGACAGAAACAAAATCCTGGCTGGTTTTTAGGATTGTACTTTTTAATATACATCTTCTCTTACAGGAAGCAAGAGATGAGAACATCAGAATTTATACCCAAAGAACTTGGTGCTAGGCGTGCCGAAAGCACTCACTAAGAAATAATACCAAGGAAGATGAGTATGACATGCCTACGTGGAGAGAAAGGCCCTTTGCATTCTCTTGGTCCAGGAGTGGTCAATCCTGTGCTAAGAGCCTCTCGGCTCACATTTGTTTTGCAAAATATACAGTGGACCTTTCTGTCTTAAATGTGGCTTACTTGAGAAATCTTTGCAACTCACACAGGGAAGAAGGGCAGAAATGTATATGCATGGCACGCAGATTTCCAGGTTAGGTTCTCATCCAGGTGAATTGCAAAATAGATCATTCCTCTTACCCAACTAGGAATCGAAAGTGTGCTTTGAGCATTCTTTTCTCCCAACTGGGATATAGAGTAAAGTCTTAAGAATGAGGGTGGACTCTTGCCAGGAGGGAGTAGGAGTGGGAGGTAGGGCAGGGGTAGGGGTTAGAGGCATTGGGAGCCTCCTGTCCTGTAACTAAGGGGACATTCTCATCTGAAATCACACTTTTGGGATCAATTGTGCCATTCTGGGATGGCAGGATGTAAATGCTAACTAAATTCAAGACAGAGGAAGCAATTAAGGCAGAACAGGGGGAGGGGGAGGCTGTTTTCAGAAAAGTGAGGTCAGGAGCTGATGAGGTGAGCAGTGTGGGCTGGCCATTCCAGGTGACAGGAGCTGCCTTGGATGTCTGTGCAAGCTTGCCTTTAGGGAGGGGAATAGAAAACTTAAAGAGACAGAAACTCCAAATAGAAAATGTCTGCCCTCCAGACATTGCTTTAGAAGCCCAAAATTGTAGCCGCCTGCAGCCACAAGTTGATCGGGTTCACCTGGAAAGAGGGTTGGGAACGAAAAGGGGACAGAGAGCGAGAAAAGATGAAGCCAAGACAAAGTTCTCTTTGCTCAAGAGAAAGGCTCAAGGCTTTAATGCTTTAATGTTAAGCTGTCGATTTAAAGGGGAAGACCCCACCTGAACCCTTCCTAGTTTAAGCCTGGAGAGTTGGGTGGGATAATCCGTCTTGGTCACGGGTCACGGCTGGAGATGTCTCAAGCCAAGCCCAGGGGCAGTTCTTCTTTCAAGTTCCCGTGGCAGGATGTACATGCAGCCAAGGTGGGTGACTCCACCTAGGTGTCTATTGACATGCAGCCAAGGTGGCTAGTTCCACCTAGGTCCTATTATTTGGTTTATTGTAGTAAATAAGGTCTCAGGCCTTGATCATGGCTGGGGGAAGGGCACAATTCCCCCTTTTTAGTTTTATAAAATATGAGCAGTGCCAGCAGCTAGATGGGGTATAATTTTTCGTCCCATCTGGGGTACAGAGTGGCCAGGCGACCATGCCTGGCTTAGGTTGGCATCTATATTGCTTCCTATATTACCCGTCTCTGAGGTGATACACACAAAATGCTACAAGACTATAGAATTTCATGGTGAGCAGAGTTGCTGAGCAGGACATTTAAATGCCAGGAGTCATTTTACATGGTCTGGTGTTATGGTGCTGAATTCTGGAACTCCAAAACTAGTGAGCCTAAAGTTCTATCTCCTCTCAACCTGGAGACACCCCACCTTACTTGAGAAAACTACCATTGCAGATGCAATTAAGCTAAACATCTCAAAGAACCACCCAGATGTACTCTAATTTATCCATAGACCTGCAGAGGTGATGGCCCAGCAGAGACAGACATGATGCATCCACATATCCGAGAGACACTGGGAGCTACCACAGCTAGAAGAGCAATGACCTGCAAAGACCATGCAATTTTCTTTTTAAAATATTTACTTTTAGTTTATGTGTATAACTGTTTGCCTACATGTATGTGTGTTGACCATGAGGAGGAAAGACAGAAGAGAGCCTGGAGTTCTCTGAAACTGGAGTTACAGATGGTTGTGAGCCATCAGGTGGGAGTTGGGAACTGAACCCAGGTCCCCTGTGAGAACAATCAGTGAACTTAACTACTAATCATTCATCCAGCCTGTCATACATGTTTCTTATAAACTTCTTGGTTGGTGGCACTGTGTTATAGCAGTGCCAGCAGACTCACTTAGGGGGTGGTGAAGAGTTGTAGGGTCTTAATATGCAAACAAACCCAGCTTTGAACCCTTGGTTTTTCCTCTTCCTAATGTTTTATAAGTTATTCTGCATCTTTTAACTCTGGCTTGTGCGCCTATACAATTGCTCAGAGTGCATGAGGCAAGGAGTGATGACCTGGGAAGGAAATGGGGTGTGGATGCTCCATCTCAGGTCCTCAGTAACGGCAGCTATGTTGTTACAGCAGCAACTCCTGCCCTTACCCCAAACCACCTGCATGGAACTTACACATCTTTATTCTGCTTCGGAAGCTTTTCTCATTCAGCTCCAAGCCTACCCTTTTAGAGTCTGCCAATCACTTGTGCCATTTGTCAATTAGGGGGAATTTGGGTGTCAAGGCAGAAGAACAGACTTACCTTTTGTGCTCCCTTGCTCTCCTGAGAGCATCATAAACTAGGCTGTTCACCCTGGAAGCAGTATTGCTTGAGTAACAACAAACCTGATTCACTGGACCAGAAGCTGGTAGGGAAATGTTCTCTCCTCAGATTCTGAGTTCCAGATCCAAACACTGCCAAGCTTCTAGGCTCTAAAGACCCTAGCCCTCTTCATGTTCCTGCCCAGCCTTGGAGTTGGTGGCAGCATCCTGTAGTTATCAGCTTTTGGTACTCAGTGCTACCTATTATCTCTCAACAGCTCCAGTATTTAACTGTTTTCCCATGTTAAACTCCCTCTGTTAAAATCACCAGTGGGCTTTCTGCTTTCTGACTGTACTGTGGCATATATGATCTCCTCTGTGGGTTGCTTGGTTCCTCTCTCTCTCTCTCTCTCTCTCTCTCTCTCTCTCTCTCTCTCTCTGTCATGTAATAGTTGGTACAGCTGAATAAGGCATTGAGTTACAAACATACGAGTCTGCATTCTGGCTCCTTACTTTCTAGTTGAGAAGTCTTGGCCAAAAGACTTGGCTTCTTTGAGAGACTCCAATTTTCTTATTAGTGAAATGAGATTATTAATGTTGATCTTGTAGTTGAATGAGGTAATGTCTAAGAAGTGCCTGGCACTGAATGAGTTTTCGAGAGATATTGGCTATTACGTTATGTGTGTCAGAAATATATCTTTGGCTCTGTATTTCACTGAAAGGGACTTACTGCCTTCTTTGAGCAGGCCTGGTCTCTATTTCAGCTTCCCTGGTCCATTTAGTGTGTTTCCTTTAGCCAGGGAGACTACAGCTCTACTATCCTACTTGGCGTGGATTCAGCTTGACTTTGGTACGAGGAAGGGAGAGTGAAGAATGTAAAAGGAGTTGGTTTTACACTACACAATTAATCCTTGTCGTTCACTAGAGACTGCCACTGGGCCACCTGACAGCATGTGCTCACCACTGATCTCTTGGCAAGCTTCCTCATGTGCACCCACTTCTCGATCTTTCTATAAGAGGCTATGGCATCCAGTGGGGTTGAATGATGCAAATTAAAATTAAATAAAATCTGACTGGGATGGTTTGTTTAAGACTTAATCAAAACTTATTTGAAATCACTCCCACATTTAAACACCCCTCAGTGTCAATGAATAAAATCTGTTCATCAACAAACATGTTCTACAGGCACATGTTGTCCAAACATAATTTCTGTGAATGTGACCCTTTTATAGTTCTAGAATGTTCTAGCTTCCAGATCCCTGAACTGGTCCTTGTACCATTGGAGAGTATATTTTATAATCTTATACAAACGAGCGCCTCTGTTCTCTCTCCCCACTCAGTTCCCGACCCAGTGCCTGGATGCCACTGTTGCTTGCAGTGGGCTTGGTCCATTCTGCTAGGTTTTCATCTTGTTCACCTCTGTTCTCTCAGGACCCTTCATCCTCGACACATCTATCTGTACTTGATATTGTCTGGGTTGAATATTATCAGCCTCAAGCCCCCGAGCATAGGATTGACTGTTGCAGATCTTGCAGAAGGATCAGGGTAGCTATCTTTAGGGAGGAGTTTTGGGGTGCTCTGTGTTCTCCTTAGAGCTTCTTAGATTTAGATATTCCTTTAGATTTTTACCTATATCTTGTCCCACCTTTTGTTAGCCAGTGAACATATGCTAAATATAGACTGTTTAATGAATGAAAAAATATAATCTATGTACTGTATGATGTACTGAATAATGTATATCGTACAATAAAAGAATTCCACTATTTTACAAGTAAAGTTTGCAATAGGGTATCAGTTGTATGCGAACAGAACTGGAGTTCAGTGTTTGTTTGCTGAGTAAACTGGCTACTGGCTTGATGACCTTCACTCCCTCTCCTACTTGTATGTTTTATATATACTTTTGCATGAGTATTTTTCCCCGAAGGTTGATTATGCCAGAACAGAATGTAGAATTGCAATAATGTCTATATTCTCAACTTTTCTCTTAAAATATTTAATCATTAAATATCTGCAAAAAGCAGTAATATACCTTCAACTTTGAATCAATAATCTTAATATCGTACAATACTTTTTTCTCCATATATGCATACATGGAACCATACATATGTTTGTGTCTATGTCCTGGCTAGTTTTTTTTTTTTTTTGTCAACTCAGTACAAGATAGAGTCATTTCAGAAGAAGGAACCTCAATTAAAAAAATGTCCCCACTAGATGACTGTGAGCAAGCCTGTGGTACATTTTCTTGATTGATGATTAGTGTGGGAGGGACCAGCTTATTGTGGTAAGTGCCACCATGGGCTTGTAGTCCTCCAGGATATAATAAAGCAGACTGAGCAAGCCATGAGGAATAAGCTAGTAAGCAGCACTACTCTATGGTCTCCACTTCAGTTCCTGCCTCCAGATCCCTGTCTTGAGCTCCTGAGCTCCTGCCTGACTTCCCTCTGTGATGGAGTGTGTCTTGAGAGTTGTAAAGTGAAATAAACCCATTCTTTCCTAAGTTGCTTTTGGTCATGATGGTTTGTCACAGCAATAGAAACCTAAGCCTGTGTACACAGGTGTTTGATTTTGTCAAACTGCTTGAGAGTTGGTTGTAGGCTTCATGATCTTTTGTCTCTAAATACTTTACATTCCAAGTTCTAGGAAGTGGATTAGTATTCTATATAAAAGGACTATAATTTTCACAGCAAAAGATTTCACAATTATACAAAACATTGTTTAATATGCAACTTGTGTTCAATTCTCAATCCCATTACTGTATTTTATGGACATTAAAAATTTGGCAGGATCTAATACAAGCCAGTCGTCAGATTCAGTTGTCACATCTCTTCAGTCTCCTTTAGAGAATAGTTCTTCAGATGTCTTGTGGCTTTCCATGACAGTGTGGTATTTTTTTCAAAAATTCTGTTCTTGCTTTTTGACTGTCTCACTATTTAGCTCAGTTAACCCTTGAACTGTTGGCCTTCTTATCTCACTAGAGATGGCATTACCCAGCTCAGTGTAAAGATTTTTGAAGTATCCAGTCAGTTACGTAAATCTTCAATGTGAGATTTATTATCGTCTCTTCTCACTTGACTTCAACATTTGAGGAAGGTTGACTTCTGAGTCCTGTGAGGGTTGGGACAGAACTTGAAGAGTTGTATGATCAAGTACTTGATGTAGTGGTTCATGCATCTTAGTCATGAGTAGGCATATCAGCTATCAAGTGGATGGTGAGGCTGGATGGCTCCAGAGTTTCTAGGTTGGGAGGGGACAGGGTTCATGGCCACAAAGCTACCCTGAAATAGTGCTCTAGAGCAGCTTCCAAGGACTTAGAAAAGTAGAGCAAGAAGCATAGGGGGGTACAGTACCTGGCCAGTGAGTACCAGTATCGTGACAGTGATTTAGTCCTAAGAGACTCCTGTGGAAGTTCAGAGATGCTAGGTGGTCCTGCTTCATCTCCATCACTGTGATAAAACACTGTGCACAGAAACAACTTAGGAAGTGGTTTATTTCAGTTTATAAGATACAGCCCATCATTGAGCAAGTCAGGGCAAGAGCTCAAACAGGAAGGAGAAAAGGTGGAGAAACACTGCTTTTGGTCTGCTCCTGGGCTTATCCTTAACTCTTTTTCTTATACAGCCCAGGGTCACCTGCCCAGGGAATGGTGTCACCCACAGTAGGCTGAGCCCTACTGTATCAAATAACAAACAAGACAACCCCCAACAGAAATACCCACAGGACAGTTGATCTACAGAATGCTTCAGTTGAGACTCTTCTCAGGTGACACAAAACCATGTCGTTGACAGTTAATGCTGAATAGGGACTTGAGAAGAACTTTGTTAGCTATAAGTGGGAGGGTCTTATCAAGTCTCCCTTTAGATGCAGTGGAGCCAAATATCATTATGTATTTCTCCTTGCTGTTATCCTCCAAGGTGAAGGTTATGGCTTAATTCTTTTTTCATGGTAAACTCCTTTGTGTGATAGTATCCCAACATTTATGTGAATGTGGGCTTTACAGTCTTGTAAATGGATGAATAACCAAAAGAAAGAAATGTTAAGATTTCGTTTTCCTGATTGTCGTGGGAAGCATTGGCAGGAGGATGGGGTTGGGGGCAGTTTTTTATTCTTTCAAGCTTGGAGGAAGAGATTAAGAAGCGTACACTGAGAGATCTGAAGAAAATCTATTTTTAGCAGAATTTTATTACTGGGAGTTCATGATAGAACAGGAAAGGCAGGCACTTGAGTTTCCTCCTAAAGAGAGATTTCCTGCTGCTGACATTTCCATCCCTTATTTTGAGAAGTGCGTAGGAGGCCAGGACCCTCCCCTCTGTCCCCCACCCCACTTCTGCTCCTCCAATTGAAGTGCAGGTCATGCCTGCCAGTGTCTCTGACTTTGTCTTTGAAGCTCTTATCAATCTCAGGGACTGGAAGGAAGCGAAATGGGATTTGCTTGGAAACACAGAGGGGACACTTGCAGCTGCTCTGGAGAACTGGCTCCCCTCAAAGCAGGGGTGAGGCAGATACAAGCCTGGCTTCGGGACTCCAGAGTCCTTTGATCAAACAGCCTTCTGAGCCTGGCCATGATGGAGGCCAGGCAGAATGGAGCTAGTGGCTAGGTTTAACCATCTGTTCCTAAGACAGAATCCTACCTGGCAGGCCTGAGAACTGTGAGCAGTGTTTCAGAGAAGAAAGTTATTTTTTATTAAACTGAGTTTTAAACAAGCAATGATGTATTCCACTTAAAGCATTTTATCATTTGAAAAACATTTTCATAACTCAGGTCTAGTCTTCACATTGGCTGCACACATAGGTATAGGAAGGAATCACTTACTGAGAATCCAGTCTGTCTGCCCTGAGCTTCTCCTTCTAGTCCTTGTTTCCTTGTCCAGGAGAAAAGACACTAACTCAGATTTATCTGGCTTAGTTAGGGTTTTACTGCTGCGAACAGACACCATGACCAAGGCAAGTCTTATAAAGGACAACATTTAATTGGGGCTGGATTATAGGTTCAGAGGTTCAGTCCATTATCATCAAAGCAGGAACATGGCAGCATCCAGGCAGGCATGGTGCAGGAGGAGATGAGAGTTCTCCATCTTCATCTGAAGGCTGCTAGGAAAATAGGTAGGCAGCTAGGATGAAGGTCTTAAAGACCATGCCCACAGTGACACACTTACTAACAGGGCCACATTTTCTAATAATGCCATTCCCTGGGCCAAGCATATATAAACCATCACACCATCTTCAAAGAGCTGATTCTACCACCTCTACCCTCCAGCCTCCCATGAGCTCTTCAGCTGGTACCAGGACTGCACAGAGGGGACTAGAGTGCTTGGAAAAGCCAGGCTCTCCTTGGATAGCTGAGGGAGATGGTAACAAGGAAGATGCCCCCAAGGTTCTACCTTTTCTGAAAACACATTTTCTTCCATGTCTGGAGTAGAGCCACTCACTTCCTTTTGTCAAGAAGCCACCGGGAGAAACAAATGTGACCAGGAAGAGTTATTTTCTCTGAGCAGTAGGAAGTATAGTCGTGACAAAAGGAGATTCTGTATGACCCCAACTCAGGGCCAGTGTTTCTCAGAAGGTCAGCAGGCTATGACTGGACTCTGTGGGGTCCTGTGCATGCATGTGCGTGTTTTACCCCAGTCTGGGCAGCTGTTGGATGGTGGCATGTTCAGTACTTTTCTGAAAGGCACAGTGCATTTCAGTATGTCACTCACAGGGAAGATGACACATGAGAATGACAGGCTCCACCTACAATATCAACTCACTTTGGGTGGCCTTTATCAATCACAAGAGGCACAGCCTAGCATTTGTAGAACAGAGACGAGGGGAGCTGGTGAAGAAGCAGGACCCACCAAAGGGCATGCTGATAGTTCCACACTGCCATAAGGACCCGCACCAATGGCTATGAATGACCTTAAAGGCCTGCTCAGCTCTTTTTCACTGTTGGGCTTCCTAGGGGGGCTTGCCTTACTGCAGCCCATTAAAATCTTCCCCTTTGTGCAGCTTTGTACTCACACCTGGAACAGAAGGAGTATGAAATTATACACCAGAGTGGGGGGGAAGTGCCACCGAATCCTAGAGGTAATTTCTCCCAGGCTCAAGCAGGGATTTAGGAAATCTACAAAACGTAGAACCCAAACAATTCAGAAAGAATCCATTAAGTATGCCATGTTCATAGCAGCTTAACTAATAATAACCCAAATATGGAAGTGACTACAGTATTTGGCAGAAAGCAGGGGTGGGAGAAGTTTGTGATTTATACAGCCAATAATCTTCAGCTTTCATAAGAAAAGCGATTCTGACCCGTTATGCCAAAGATGAACCATGGAGACAATATACCAAGTAGGATGAGTCAGGTCACAGAAGAGTGACTGTACAGCTCTGCTCATGTAGGGGTAGAGGGGGTCCTTAGCACAGGCTATTCTGGAACAGAAAGCAGAAAGTAAAGCCTGAGGATGGAGGCACCGAGAGTCCACACACAGTGAGCTCAGCATTTAGGGTCTGCAACAGCGGTTCTAACCTTCCTATCACTGCGACCCAATCTGTAAGTCCGGTTCCTCAGATTGTGGTGATCCCCAACCATAGAACCATTTAATTACTTCTTCATAACTATAATTTTGCTACTGTTTTGAGTTGTAATGTAAATATATGATATGCAGAAGATCTGGAATGCAAACCCCCTTGGGGTTGAGAACGACTAGCTCTACAAGATGAAAGGTTGTAAGGAGGGGCTGAAGAGGTGGCTCAGTGGTTAAGAGCACTGACTGGTCTTCCAGAGGTCCTGAGTTCAATTCCCAGCAACCACATGGTGGCTCATAACCATCTGTAATGAAGACCTAATGCCCTCTTCTGAAAACAGCTATAGTGTACTCATGTAATAAAATAATTTAAAAAAATAAAAAGAAAGGTTCTAAGGAGCAGTTGTAGACCATTGTTAATACGAGTTGTGTTACTGTCCACATGAAAAGGGACTGAGACATACATACACACACACACACATACACACATGTATGCATATAAAATATGTACACATATATAAATAAAATAACTCAAGACAAGCCAGTCCTAAAATGATTCACTAATGAATGTTTTTTCTTACTTAGTCTCTCAAGATTCCTGGGGACAGCCAAGTGTGGTCACCAGAGTGAGGCCTGGGGGAGGTTTGCTGGGGGCATCACTAACTTTGGGCTTCCTAAGAATCCCTCCATCATGATGCATAGAGGGAAGTTTACTATAAAAGTGTCTTCTTCTATATAGTTAAGACTTGTGGTCTAGTAGCTGCATCCCTTTCAAGGTTTTTGGCAGTGACTGGTTTGTCTCTCCTTCAGAATATACCATAAGAAGTTGGACAGACAGGAGGATGCTACCAGGGTAGGTGGCTGACCTACTTGAATGTTTCTCAAACCAAGACCCACCAGCTCTCTGCAAAGTGTTGTAATCTTATAGTAGCCTCTCCTTCGCAGCAGAAATAAAATCCTTGGTTTTATTTAATAGAACAAGCAGATGATCAATTTAGCAGTACTATGAGGCACGATCACAGCATTTATGATCGTCTTCACACGGGGGGAAGGGCTAATGACACCACAAAGCTCGGCAGGAATGGAGGCGGTGCAGCAAATTAAATTGAGGAAAGTCGTGGGAGAATTGAGTCACTTCACGTACAGGGTAGCGTAGGCAAGACACACTCAGAAAAGACAGCGTTGTACGCAACAGTACACTCCAAGCCAGCTTCAGCACGAAGACATACAGGGAGTTATTCATTGCATGTGGCTTTGTGAACTATGTTGTTTCCTTAGGATTTGAGTGTGTTCCTCCAAGTTGGACCTGAGCCACCAGCATAGAGAGGATGTGTCTACATTTGTGTTGGTGTGTCTGTTAAGTTTGTTAATGATCTCCCTAGATGAGACCGCAGCATGATCTATCTACCTGTGAGCAGACCTGGGTCTTCAATTCCGACTACGTGGGACAAGTGAAATTACTTATTGGGAATAACTGGACTTGTATTGAGGATTTTCCACCTTTGGCTTTCAACATAAATTCATAGAAATCTATAAATAGGAAAAATAGTTTCTTGCTTATATTCATGGAGTCATTGTCAAACCAGCTGCTGAGTCTCTTCTCCCGTGTGTGTCTGACCCTCTTCTGTTTTCCACATCCTTCTTGTCTCTTATGATCAGCTGTAGGGGTGGCTGGTTTTTTTTTGTTAAGGAGGCTTGTCTCAAGTATAGAAGCTTAATACATATGATATCAGCAAATGCTTAGTTTTATTTTATACTGCTCAAGTGTAGTTCTGCTTAAGTAGCATCTCAGTTCACTTTCTGTTAGTGCAATAAAGTCTGTGACCAAAGCAAGTTGGGGAGGAGACTATTTATTTGGCTTATATCGTAGTGTATTATTGAGGAAAGTCAGGGAAGGAACCTGGAGGCAGGAACCGAAGGAAAGACCATTTGGGAAGATTGCTTACTGGCTTGCTCAGCCTGCTTTCTTATCTACCTCATGACCACCTGCCCAGGACCACCACACCCACAGTGTGCTGGGCCCTCCCACATCAATTGTTAACCAAAAAAAACCCCCACAGACATGCCCACAGGTCAGTCTGTAGAGGTAATTCCCCATTTGAGATTGTTTTTTCCCCAGATATATTTCGGTGTGTGTTCGTTGACACAAAGTAACCAGGACACGCATGGTGACATCAGGAATCCCTCAGTGCCCCATAGCCTTGCACATCTGTTCATTATCACAGCCATCTTTTTATCAGCTGTTGCAGTCCTTGCCACACTTGTTGCCATGGAGATCTTGCTTGAGTCTAGGAGGGAGTTCTTTGGAGTTCTTTGAACAGGATCTCACTTGCTGAGAAGGAGGCACGTTGAAACTCATGACTGCACAGGCCATAAGCTCTAGGGGAAGAACCTCCCACTACTAATCTGCTAAATCGATATATTACTAAACTGACTTGTAGTGACTTATCATTATACCCGGCGATTTTAGTTGCACTTCTCGGCCCTCATCAGAGAAACATTAGCACAGACTCAGCACTGGGTCAAGTTGCAGAGATGATGTAGTGCTTGCCTTTAAATCACATGTCACTCTCAATAATATAATAGATAATCTCTGGGTCGTTATCATCTCCTCCTAAAGCTCAGGGATCATGGTGGCAGAGGGGGCAGAACCAATGTAAGACCCAGAGGCAAGGAAACAGGATTTTCCAGACTTTGCAGGCAGTTGCGTCATCTCTCAGCAGTGATAAGAGCATGTACCTGACCTGGGCGAGCCTAAGCCAGGTGGGAGGTGAGTGTGTAGGCTCACCCCGAGCTGAAGAGCTATTGGCAATTGATAGCTATCGGCACAAGAAGAATCAATTTTCTTTAAAGGTGTGGTTTCTGGTAGCTTGACTATACTCTACTAGATGGCCACACATCCAAGAATATATAGCAGTGCTGATTGGATTTAGTGGGTTTTTTTTTTGTTTGTTTTAGAGATTACAAACTGCCTGGGGAGGTAGGGTGGAAGGAATTGGGGGGAGAGGGTGAATGTGATCAAAATAAATTGTATGAAATTCTCAAAATATTTATTTTTTTCTTGAAAGGTAAAGATTCTGACTTGGGGTAGAAGTTTGGGACCCCAGACACTTCCTTGGGGAAAGCAATGCATCCTCTTCAGGATATGGGAAGTGGGAGCTATTTTCTGGCTCGATCACCATGACCTGTGTCATGGAGGCAGGATGCTCTCCTGATATTTGCTCAGTTAGCAAATATTTATTTGATATCTGCCAAGGATAGCAACTGCTCCAGATAATGAAAAATATATCATTTGTCCTCTATGGCCTTCTGGTCTCATCAGTAAAGACTCGTACACCTACATAGACTGTCCTATACTGAGCTAGTGGCACAGCCTATGGAAGAGCTCTCTTCGGGTGAAGAAGAGGCACCCAAAGCTTCCAGAAGTGGGTCTCAATCAACTCAGTCTTCTGTGTCTTTAGCACACGAGAGGCTGAGGCAGGAGGGTTTCTGTGAGCTTGAGGCTGCCCTAGGTTACTTATAAGTTCCAGGCTAGTCTGGGCTACAGAATGAGAGCAATTCTTGACCAAAAAACAAACAAACAAACAAACAAACAAACAAACACCATAGCTAACTAAAATCCTTACTGCGCTTCCCCACAGAACACTACCACTGCAACCATCACCGACAAAAACAAACAAACAAACAAACAAACAAACCCTTCTAGGGTAGGAGGTAGGGGATATAGATATAGTTTAGTCAGCAGTAAAGTGCTTGCTATGCAACTATGAGGGCCATCCCCGCCTTTGTCAAAGCTAGATATGGTGTGTTGTAAGCCCAGGGATATAAACACAGAAACAAGGGGTCCAGAGGACACTGGCCAGATGACTAAGCTGAATTCATGAGGTACAGGTTCAGCGAGACTCCTTATAAAAGACAGAAGGCAATTGAGGAAAAGATCCAGTGTCAGCCTTTGCATATATATACATATATATATATATACATATATATATATGTATATAAATATATGTGTATATATATGTATGTTTATACAAACATTCATAGCACACATATGACTTAAAATATTATCAAAGGGACTCCATAATATGTTTATGAGTGTTAACCCCAGAGGTCCAACTACATTCTTATAATGACTAGTAGGGGAAGTTCTCTTCATGCTTCTAGCAGAAGGAAGAAAGAAACTGCACTGAGAAAGTCAATGCCCTCTGCTCTGCTGAGCTAGGTCTGCCCTCAGGGAAAGCTGCTTTATTGGGTAATGTAAGTGGAGAGATGGGAGTACTATGAGTGAATAGAAAAAATGCTACAGATAAAGAACACCCGGGCAGAGATGAAGACTGTTTCTGATGGGATAAGACTGATTTGATGATTTTCTTTAAAAAAAAAAAAACGTGGACTGAATATGGCGCAGGAAAGAATTGTCGAGTGTGATAACATTCCAAGAGAAGCCTCCAGAAACAAAAAGTAAAGACAAACAAGTGAGCACCCAAAACAAACGATGTATCCAGTGGGGCAAGTACAAAAGCACAGCACAGAGAGCGAATCATACAGTCTGTGACCAGCCATGGCTAGCTTCTCTCACTTAGCTCTATGTCATTTCCATAGCCACCACAGAACAGGCAGCAGCCTGAGGTCCCTGAGCTTCAAAAGGACCGTGAGGTCACAGGAGAAAAAAAGAGGGGGAGAAAAACTAACAGCGTGTTTGGGGGGGGGCTTTGAAAAGCAAAACCAGAAAGATTAATCTTTCATTTGAAGACATGTTCTTTCTAGGATCATGGCTTACTCCCTAGATATGGGTATTTCTCTCATTCAAAGGGCTTTCTTTTGTTTTGATCAATGGACAGTCGGTTGGGAATCTGATGGGTATAGTTCATGTGCTTCTTTCAATGTTTTTGGCCACTGGGGTTGGTCCTGGGTGTTGCCTGTCTCTTTACGAGTCTGCTCGCTGATGGAGTAGATATAACACTCTTCTCTAGCCCAGAAGAGTTGTAATCAACAGAGCCACGCCTAGAACTGTATTCACCAAGCACTGCTAAATTCATACCTGCAGATTCAACTCCAAGAAAGCCCATATTCATTTTCCTGTAGTACTGGGCAGCTCCTGGGTTCTGGAAAGATCTGGTCTCTTTCTTCATGTGTTTTGATGGACTGGGTTCAGCGCCTGCATCAGCCAGTGTGATTAGCCTGGGTCCTTGCCATGCAGCAGTCTCAGGGTTTCATAGAGTGTAAGTTTGGATGTTGTGAAGACTGGTGGACGTTTTGGGTGTGAGCTTGTAATTACCCCTCCTTTCCTGGGTGAGGATTTGATTTGAGATTAATTTCGGAATGGCGTGGTTAGTTTGCATCATTTTACGCTGTGATGCTAAAATAGAAGCTGGCTAGGCAATGGTTGACTCACACTGTGATAAACTCCTTGTCACTTAATGCTTCATGACTTTGAGAATAAGATCATTTTGCAAGGAACAAGTGCCAGAGAAGTTTCTCCAACTTGCTCTCTGTGTTAGTGTGTGTCACGATTACACTTTTACAAGACAGGGTATTTTAGGAGCCAGTTGTGCATGGCTTAGCTTTCTTTGTCTCTCTTCCTCCTTCATGGACTTACATTACCCAAACAGCTGTAAATGGATTGAGGATGGAGCTTGGGTCGTCCTTCAATGATATCATAATGTGCTGATGAGAACAGGTTACCAGGGATGTTTGTCTGAGGCGGCAGGTGAATGTGACACCTTGGTGCCCACAGACTCTAGTCTGGTGAACTCACGCTTCTACTGCAAGGGGAAGGCCATGGCTGTGAGCCAGGGTCTGATCCAAGGGGACCACTTTTTCTGAGAGCTGTTCTGGCCATGTGAGCTTGGAAGGATAAGGTCAGGGGCAGTGGCAGAATGGCAGAGGAGGCAGGAGCATATCTCTCACCAGGGCTTGGGAGGTCTAAGCCATTGCTTATCTTTGGGTGGTAGAAAGAGGTATTATAGTCTAAGGACACGGGTTGGAGCTTACTAGCTGTGGATTGCTGAGAAACTGATTCCATGTCTCGGATCTTGTGTGTGTGTGTGTGTGTGTGTGTGTGTGTGTGTGTGTGTGTAAGGAGTATGGCAATTGGGGATATGTCTGAGGAGGTGCTTGCCTAGTATACAGGAGGTCTTGGATTCAGTCAGCAATGCCGCAGAAACTGGGTGTGACAGTGCATGTCTGTACTCCCACTTGGGAGGTAGAGGCAGGAGAATTGGGAGTTCAAAGTCATCACTGGGTACACAGCAAATTTGAGGCTAGCCTGGTATACATAGACCCTGTCTCAAAAAGAAAGAGAAGAGAAAGCAAGAAATGAATAGAGGGAGGGAAGGAAAAAAAGGAGGAAGGGATTGAGGGAGAGAGAGAGAGAGAGGGGAAAGACAGAGTCAGACAGAGAGGAGAGAGAGAGAGAGAGAGAGAGAGAGAGAGAGAGAGAGAGAGAGAG
>NW_021620801.1:952216-980491 GCF_004785775.1 Grammomys surdaster | reverse complement strand
AGAGAGAGAGAGAGAGAGAGAGAGAGAGAGAGAGAGAGAGAGAGAGAAGACAGAGAAAGACAGAGGGTGAGAGAGACACACAGAGGGAGGAGAGAATAAACAAATATGACAGCATTCACATCATGGTTATTTTGCAGATTGAATGTGAGTAAAACATTCAGGCATGAGAGTTACAGACTGAGGGTCTTTGAAAAGACAATGTCTAATGTGACCTATTTGAGGAGGCCTGGCCAGCAGTTTACCTGCAAATCTTGCTTCTTCCCCTTCCCTCCTTCCTTCCCTCCCTCCCTCCCTCCCTCCCTCCCTCCCTCCCTCCCTCCTTCCCTCCTTCCTTCCTTTCATCCCTTTGTTTATGTATGCAATGCCAGCAAGTGAGCATGCATGTCACGCTGGGCAGCTATTGATGAATCAGTCTCTGTCTTGCTTTTGCCATTCTGGGGGCAATGACAGATACAAATCACAGTTGCAGTCTAGGGTGGGTGGGTAAGCACTGCCCTGGGAAGCACACAGTACTCAGGTAGCATTTGGAATGGAGTAGAGAAAGAAGAGACAAGGCTGACAGAGAGGAAGCCTGGTAAAGATGAGGTGTTCAGACCGTAGGGATGGGGATGGGGACGGGGATGGGGAGATGGGGATGGGGATGGGGATGGGGATGGGGATGGGGATGGGGATGGGACTGGGGCTGGGGACGGGGATGGGGACGGGGATGGGGAGACGGGGATGGGGACGGGGATGTATCACTTGTAGGCATTTTGGTTGGGCTGAAGTGTTGAGAGAGGTGGGGTAATTGTGACTTTGAGATATGGTACGATAATGATCTGCTTGTGCTGGGAGCTTTCTCTTGCTTCCCCAGTGAGGTTCTAGCCTCAGATGTTGATCCAAAAGCCTTTCTTCACCAAAAATAGACCTCTGGGGCATTCCTCAAATTTAGAACTGGAGACTGCGATGCCTTCATCCACAGAAACATGATGAATTGTAGCTCAGCGTTGTCAGAATAATGTTATAACTATATATGCTATATAACTGCACTCTATTAAACATGTCAAGTGTAGAAAAGGAGAACCAGGCCTTTCTACCGACAATGTAGAGCACAGTGTTTGCAGATGTAGCTATCCAACTCTGACCAGAGCTCTACACTGGTTCTGCGTGTGTTTAAATTTGAATTTGAGTGTTTTGCTGGGCGAGGCTGTCTAACACTGTGTTTCCATGACACCATCACTCCCTGCTGTTTAATATCTGGCTCCCATCCTCACACTGATGTTACCTACTTGGCTCAGGGAGCCTCTGGCCTTGAGCGGCTTTCTCTAGTCAGCAGAGGTTAGAGATGCAGCCATTGTTTGGAACTGATTCCTCATCAGCCTGATGCTAATTCACATAGTCAGGCATGGTAATCTGAAGGGGCCCCTCTCAATTTCCACTAAACAAAGGCTTTTAACTTCCCTTTTCTTCAAACCCCACTCCTCTTCTTTTATCCTCCCCTCTTAGCACTTTACTTGGATAACATAACTAAATCAAATTCCATATATAAAAAGCATATGGGATGTAGGAGCTCTTAAAGCCTGGGGGTTAGTTGGCGGTATAGAGCCACTGTAGCAGGGGAGATGGGAGACAGATAAGCAAGGAGATTGATTCTGTTGGGTGGGTCGATTGCCCTGATGACAGTCTAAAGGAGAACCAGAGAAGAGTATGTAGGCTGTGCTGGGGAATCAAGACGAGACCGGCAGGAATTAGACAAAGGCAGGTGCATTGTGGGTAGAGGAAAAGGAACACTTAGCATGATACATATAGACTCTCACAAGCCTCACAGCATAGCTGGAGTAAGCAAGAGAGGGGCTTGTGCGGTGGGCGCTGATGCTGAGGACTTCCTGCCTTTCCCACCTCCTCTTCTGGCATGCGGGGGTGGTACTTGAAACTTCTGGCAGCATGCCAAGTTGAATCAGGCACCAAGTGACCAAGTGCTGCCCTAAAAAAGCCTGCATCTTTCAAAGTTTTTTTTTTATTTTTATTTTTTTATTTTTTTAAAGAAAAGAGTCCCAGGAGAGGAGAGGGGCTGAGTCAGTCCTGGTAGGAAAGTAGAATACACACACAGACCAAGCCCAAAATAGCACTTGGGGGCTGAGCAGAAGAAAATTAGATAAATGGTCTGGTCTGTGTGGGCGATGCTCTTGGAAGGCCAGTAAGATGGCGAGAATAGGGCAGTGGTCTCTTCTAGAGGTCAGGCGAGGTCAGGAACAAAGGCTAGAGGAGATATCTCTGAGCACATGATTTTTAAAAACTCAGAATACAAAGCATTCTTCAGTGGATGCTAACCCATAGGTGAGTGGCAAGCTTATTGGCTTCGCTACCTGAAATAGCCTTCTTCATCTTTGGAGGTCCCAGACTGACAGCGGCTTTCTGGTCGCTCTTCCTGAGTGAGGAAAAATCCAGTCACTCTCCTTGTGTCACTGTCTCTTAGGCTGTGGTGTCCTGTTAAGAAAAGACCTCAGAAAGGAGTTTCTGTGGTCGTGGTCCCAGACCTTCTGTCTGTCTCTGTCTGGTTTGGGTCCTTACGTGGCAGGCCACCTGTGTGAGAATTCCCAGGGCTGGATACCACGTCAACATGTCCAGTTGCTCTCTTTCATCATTGCATTGTTTTTTTTTTTGTTTTTGTTTTTTTTTTGGGGGGGGGGAGGAGACCAATTCAGGGAAATGATGATCCCAGTCATTTACACAACCCGGAGCAGCTCTGCGGTCCCAAGGACTGCCAGGTTGCTTGGCAACCAGGTTTCCACTCCTTAAAGTCACAGGAAACAGCAGGTCCACATCGAGCGTGCACTGCAGCAGCCTCTTCTAGGTCAAGGAGATTTAGACTTTGAATAAACAGGAGAGAGGGTGTTTCACAAGCTTCTCAGAAGCGCCCGAACCTCAGGCTTGTCATCTGCTACTAAATTTGGCCTTTTCATCCTCCTTGCACAGAATTCGGTGGCAGCCGTGGCGCAGATTCCGGGATAACTTTAGATAAACAATTTAGTTGCTGAGGACTTTTACCTGTTGTGGCTCCAAAAATCAAGGGTTGTAGAGATGACTCAGGACAAATTCAATTCAGGTGTTAAGAACAGAGAAAGTCAGCGGTGTGGCTGAGTGCTCTCATTTGCTGCTGGTACGTTTGTAATTTTTATCACGCCAGAAAAACTGCAGAAGGTGAGGCTGTTTTGGCACTCTGGGCTTTTGCCTGGTGCAAAACCTTACTTCGATGTATGGTTAACTCTGTGGACTGCTTCAGTATCTCGTGTGGAAGCCATACAGGATTCCCGTCACCTGCTCCCAGGTAGTAGAATGAATCTTTGTAAAGACCCACGGCACTCCTGTATCCAGCATGAGTTGCGTTCAACATGGGATTTGTTCATAAGCCTGCTTTCCTCATTTGGGCCCCGTTAGAGACATGTCTTACTCACTTTTGTATTGGGAAAAAAACCTATACCCCACACATAGGAATTATGTATTCAGTGCTAAGCAACCATTCTGTGGGGTGATGTTTGGGGCAGGTAATGACAAGGGGAAAAAGCATAAGCCTCATAGAAAAATAGACCACGGGTTGGGGCAGGAACCTATCGCCTGTTTAAGAAGTTCCCCAGGGGTTAGGTCACTTTGGGGAAAGCATCAATTTGGACTTTTGTTCTACTGACACATGATAACCCTGCTTTCCTTCTCGATTTGGGGAGGAGTCTCAGAGTTACATTAGTTATAAGAGTGCTTTTCTAGTTAGGATGTTTTCTGTTCCGAGGCACCATTACTGTAAAGGAATCACTGTATCTAGGACCTGGGCTAACCACTGCCTGTGTGGGTTCTCACATTCTTTCTGGTTGACCTTGAGCAAGGTGACTATTTAGCCTGTTGTGAGCTCTTACCTCAAAGAAAGCTGTCAGTCCTATTTCTCAGAGCCATTCTGAGGATGGAAGAAGTAACATACTTGGATATGGTTTCAAGTTTATTCATGTCTATGAACTGGTGTCCTGACTCTAGCAGATAAGGAGAAGAGAATGGACCTAGTTAGGTGCTTCCTTATGCTTGTTCTCTGTGTTGTTCCATTCCATGCTCAGGTCACCAAATCCTGAGTGTACACACACACACACACACACACACACATTTTGTAGTGTTGGGTTGACACTATAATTGTGTCTCCAACTCATGCTAAGCAGTAAGTCTGTTGTGTGTGTGTGTATGTGTGTGTGTGTGTTTTTCTGCAGTTTCTGTGAGGATGAGATGGGGACCCTAAGAAGAACCTCTGCTGAAATCTCCCCTTTTGGTATGGTCCATGCAAGTGTCCAAGCAGTCATGCATTCTTCTGGTGTATCTGGACCCAGGTTGGACACAGGGAATTTGTGTCATTCTTAAATTCATGAGAAGGTTTCATAGATAGTCAGTTCAAAGTTAAGTTCTGACCCATGCACTGAGAGCAAAGTCTATTATAGGACGATTAAGAATTAAGACTGAAAACTCTGAAGCAGTTGGAGAATTATGAGGAAGTACACATTAAGATCTAGGCATAAAGCAGGACTTTCTGAATCAGGATCCCACTGCTAAGGAATCAAAGCCCCAAAAAGAGATCTTATGGAATTAAAAGGCCTTTGTATAGCAAAGGAAGTAGTCAGTCAAGTAACAAGGTAGCCCACAGATTGTGGGGAGAAGCCTTTGGCCAGTTATCAATCTGATACATGGTTAGTAACCAGAATACACACTAAACTAAGCATCAAGAAAACAAAATGCTCAATCCAAAATGGGTTGCAAAGTTGATCAGAGTTCTCAAATGAAGAACCACAAATGCTTAAAAGGTGTTTGAATGTCCTCAGCACCAAGAAAATTAAATTTGAGATTCTCACTCATCAGAAGGACTGCTCTACTTTTCTCTCTTCAAGATTCTTGGCATTGTGGATTATGAACCCCCAGGGAAGGAAAGAGAGAACAGCTTTAGGGTGTCTGGTGAAAGTTGAGAGGCAGGGGTATCTTAAGCCTGTAAGGCTGGTAGAAATTTGGAGTCTACTTATTACAGTAACCCTTCATGTGCCTCATCCTTGCTATACAATAACCCCAAAGGGCCTGATTTTTGGACAATGAAGACAGCGACAGAAACCAGCCCCAAGGAAATCCTACCCTTGTAGGGTGGTGGTGTATCAGAGGTTCAGTTACATGATACATGATGAGGAACAAGACTTAGAAATATTTGGGGGCCAGAAGCCGAGAGAGTCGGGGCTCTTGGCTACAGTGATTGTCAAATTCCTCCATTCAAAGCTCTAGTTGCTTCTCTCGGCATGGCCCTGTTGTTTGGGGTCCCTGCAGATACTAAAATTGGAGGTTAGAACCATTGCCTGATGGAAGTATGTAAGTGTGACATTTCTTAGACTTTAAAAGTTTGCCCTTACATTGTTAGCAGAATTTATTTAGATATACAATTTCCAGCAGGGAGAGGGCGGGCTCTGAGGACATTACACTTTCTAGTATCCACCCTAAGACTCTAGGGACTTGAAGAGTTGGCACTGTGTGTGTGTGTGGGGGGAGGAGTGGGGAGGGGGCAAGGGGAAATTAAAAGCCAATTTTTAGAAGTGAGGGTGGTGGAGTGTGAGGGGGATTGTGATCCCCCACTTGTGTCTTCCCACTGATAATCCCCCCAAGATCACATAGCTCGTGAGAGGAACCGAAGAGTGAGCTAGTGTGCTTGCTTGCAGCTACTTCCTTTAGTGCCGGCAGGTGTTGACTCACAACTATGAGTGGCTATGAGTGGCGCCAGGTGGCAAATGAAGAGTCCTTCGTGCTTATTAATAGGCAAAGTGCTTTTATTTTTTATTATATGTATTCTTCTTGTAGAGATAGTTTCATGTATCCTCAGCAGGTCTCAAAGTTACTGTAAAGCTAAGGGCTATCTTGCCCTTCTGCTCCTCTTGCCCCCACTCCCCAAGTGCTAGGATTACAGCTGTGCATTGCTACTCCCAGCTTAGGGCAGTGGCAGAATAGAATCTGGGGCATTGTATATGCTAGGCAAGCACTATTGCAACTGGGCTACTTTTCACTCCCATTTGTTTTTATTTTTAAGGGTGAATCTGCACAAGTGCTAACGTGAAAGGAGATTTCTGGAAAATCCTTGGTTCATTTCAGCAATACCAAACAATTCTCCTCTTGGCATATTTTGATTAATCTGAATTTTATTTCAACAACAGGCTTTTAGTAACTACATCAAATTCCTCCTGCATTACCGTGTTACTAAAGAAAATAATCTGGCCTGGTGGGAGGGGGGCTCATCTTTGGAAACAGAGCGATGGGGTGTGGCGGGATGGAATGTCAGTAACACCCTCACTTTTGTACCAGAGCTTTCTTTCAGGCAGGGCGGATGTGACTGAGGAGCTGGCCTCACCTGGTTTGCTTCATTTAAATGAAATTTGACTAGGGATTTGGAGAGCATTATCACATTGTTGGGCAATTCCTGTGTGGATATTAGACAGAGCTTAGTGTTTGTTTATAGGTAAATGCCGCACAGAGATGGCCACAGGTGAGGGTTTAGTGGATGCAACCTAATGGCGTTAAGATACAGATGGATGCGCATAAGCACCTGGGTTTTAGTCTACGTATTGGGATTTTCTGGAGCATTACTTTGGAATTTAAGATCACATTTCATGTGTGTTCTCAGTGTAGGTAGCAGAGGGTTGGCACAGAGACACTGATGCTTTCTGATTTTTAATTTGATACCCAAATGAATGAGTGGGTGAGTAAGTAGATAGATGGGTAAATGGAAGAAAAGGAAAGGAGAGAGGGAAGAAGGGAAAGAGAGGGAAGGAAGGAGGGAGGACAGAGGAAGGGAGGAAGGACAGAAGGAAGGAAAGAGTGACTGATGGCTGAGGGAACAGAAGTCCTAAGAATAGCCCATTTCTTCCCAAAGGACCTGAGCTGGACTGCTTGCTTCAATCAGAATAGCTGTCTTCAGCAAGCAAATGCTGCATTCAAATCATCAGCTTGGCCTCTGCCCACCCTTGTCCTTAGTATGCCAACACCACACTGTGCTTCTAATCAATATTTCTCTTTGGATTTGGGGTTCTGATCAACCCTTCTGCCTTAGAGTTTCCGTTGTTCTGAAGAGACACCATGACTATGGCATCTCTTATAAAGGAAAACATTTAATTGGGGCTGGCTTCCAGTTGCAGGGGTGCAGTCCACTATCATCATGGAGGGAAGCATGGTGGCATGCAGCCAGATGGTGCTGGAGAAGGAGCTGAGAGTCCTACATCTAAATTGGCAGGCAGCAGGAAGTGAACTTGGCTTGAGCTTCTGAGACCTGAAAATCCATTCAATAGACAGACCCTCCTCCAACTTCAAGGCCATGCCTCCTAATAGTATGTTGCTCCTTATGGGACCATGAGAGCCATTTTCTTTTAAATCACCTTTGCTTGCTTGCTTCCTTCCTTCCTCCCTTCCTTCCTTGCATCCATCTATCTACTTTATCACCTACTCACTCGAGTGTCCATCCTTCTCTTCATATATTGTCACTTCCCTATATTCCCCATGACAGGGCCCCCAGGGACCTGATTCTCCCATTCTTACTTGCTTTAGGGACTGGGGACTCCCAATGGCTCCTCCTTGAAACCTTGAGGGTCTACTCTTACATGGACCCCTCTTCACTGACCTTGGCCTGAACGGTGCTCTCTTTTGTGGGATACAGAATAGCTATCCTCCCTTTTTAAGTTCTGGGTTATATGACAGCATTGAAGATCAAAATCTGAATGGGAGCTTTCGTGCTAGGAATCCTTGCCCATGACCCCAAACCTGCTCACTTGGGAGGACTGTGCTGGCCTTAGGAGCCACACCTTACTTTCTCTGGCCCCACTGCTCCTGGGGAATTTGGCCTCATGCCTAGAGCCAGCAGATCCAGTGTGCCACTGGGTCAGGCCTCCAAGTCATGGAAGTTTTCCATCGGGGCCATTCCAGTTGCCCTGGCAGGATTGCAGCAGACAAATTCAGGCACCTTCTCAAAACATAAACACCTCATGTCTTTTTCCAGGGCCTATGCAGCAAATCTATTTCAAGAACAATTTTAGCATTTGTCCGTCCTTGATTTATAGCTGTGGCACGTTTCTCCTGCGTTCCATCATGAACCCCTCCCCAGCTGTCTTAATGGAAGGAGACTAACCACATCCTATTAGCAGTGCTCCCTGTTCTGCTGTGGTTCAAGGAGTCAAACACCCCGAGCTCTATGTTATTTTGTCATTGTATAGAATCATATTCGTTCTCCTCCCTCTCCACAGTCTGCATCCTACTCACTTCTGCTCACTGAGGACTTGCCATATGCACTTATCCCCGCAGTTATCCAGGTATCCTGACAGCGTTCCTGGGCAACTCCCTTCTTGACTTTCGTAATACCAAATGGGATAAGATGGCCTCCTACCCTTCTGTGCATTTGTCATGTGACAGGCTCTTACTAAAATACACTAACTGAATGGACAAATGCCAAGTCTTTTAAATCACACCTTGATCAAGGATTGCCTAAGAAAAGGCTACTGGGGACTAGATAGACAACCAGAGTCATTTAGTGTGGATTTGATTGTAACTTGATTTTGAGGGTCATGCTGAGCAGAGAGAGAAGCTGAACGTTTTTTTAAAATCATGTCAAAAATGCTCTTTGAAATGTTAAAAAAATTAAAATGTTCCCAGAGAGAAGGAAAAAACAAAAACAAAACAAACTAAACACAACATAAAACAAAGAAACACACAAAAGTGTTGTTCTCAGAGAGCCATTCCATTCATCTTGTCTCCGGGGCAACGGAGTCAATACTCAGGCGGAACAGGAGAACTGGAAACAGTCTTAGAGAGTGACTCCTTTGTTCTAATTCACTTAGGATGTAAAACAAACAAGGTTTTCCTAAACAGACATGTGGTTATCAAAGTCAAAGGAAATAAAGTCAGTTATCAGTCAGTCCCTCATGGTAGAGGCGAAGAAGATGGAGAAATGTTGAGAGTTTCTGTGAGCTTTCAGCCCTGTTGATTCTTATAGGAGACTTATGCAGTCAGAACTGTATGCAAGAGCCACCTCCCACAGTTAATTGTGAAAGTCGGCCCCACGTGGCGTGTAAAGGAATATGACCACGGGCTGTCTCTGTGAGGGGCGGGTTCACCTCCTGTCGTTGTTCTCTGCTTACATTTCCTTTCCGTAGGTAACAGATTTCAGGTCTGCTTTTTAGCATGGTTGTTTGGCTTTTCATCTCTGGCACTCCACATATTGGTTCATGGACGCGGGGACCATCATCCCATGGATTCACCACAATGGGCCTTGGCGAGTGAGTAGAATAGAACCCAATGAAGTATCTACTTGAGCTGTGACAGCTTCTGAAGTGGAATGCTGAGTGACTGCTTAAGCAATAGAAAAACTGACGGTCACATGCCCCCCTAGCCTGGCCATTCTCATTCATCTCTTTACTTTCCAAAATCCGTCCAACAGTTATTTGGTCAATGCCTCATACATGCTCAGGATACATGCTGGCAGCAGTATCCCGATACCCTAGACTGTCAGCATCCTCCTGCAGGGTTTAGATCCTTCATCTTTGTCAGGAGTTTCTGGGGTTGTGTGTTTAGGATGAGGGAGATCTGAGCATCTTAATCTTGTCCCTGGCATTGCCTATGAGATCTTCAGCGTGTGCACCTCTCAGCAGCTCTGTCTGCGTAAGCACCCATAGCATCAAGCCTAGCGGGTGGAAGCCTAGCACCCTGTGGTATATGGGGTGGGGGAGAGTTGGTCTAGAGTAAAGTAGCATGTGGGAGCCTACAGGGGACATAACTGTCCCTGCAGGACCCGTGTGTGTTAGCACCACGAAGCTGTTCTCAGGAGAGAGATGAATGCTAGTGTGAAACAGAGGATCGGATTTGGAGGCAAGCGCTAATGTTCAGCATAAGAATAGCACCCAGGAGGCAGTGGTTGTGGCTTAGAACCCCCACATGACACCTGGAGGCCAAGGGCACTGCATGTGACAGTGGCCACTGAAGTTCTTGCTGTTATCAGTGAGTACAGATACCGGTTTTCAGGATGATTCCAATATGTCACTGAGGAAAACTAAAAATATAGATGAACTTGAATATTGTTGAACTTCTTAAGAGGTATGTTCCAGTAGACCCACTGTAAAATGGAAACTGTCCTAGGCTAAATACATGAGCAGAGGACAATATGGTGGTGTGTACCTGTAACCCCAGCTCAGGGAAGGTCGAGACACAGGAATCTGGAGTTCAAGACCAATCTGGGCTACATAATAAAACCCTATCTCAATTTAAAAAAAAATACTAAAAGACAACTATATTAATATAATCAACCTGAATGCTGGCTTAATAGCACACGTTAGTTGCATAGTTGGTTTTTGCCTTCATGATCATATGGCTGACTGGGAGCTGTGAAGTGCTGTCATAATGTGTCACCATAAGAAGGTATGGCACTTGGGGAAAGATCAAATTAAAAATTTGCCATTCTTTTTATGACTATGGACCATGCTAACGTCAGCATGAGTGATAATTCAAGCTGAGAGCCAGGGTCAGTCTGTGCATGAACGCATGCACACACATCCCTCTGATAGCTCACAGAGGCATATAGTACATTCTGGTCATCCCTATGCCCTCCCTTAGTCTCCTCCCCCTGACAGGTCCGCATGGGGCTTCCATGTCTTCTCACTTTGCAACTCACTGGCTTTAACCACGATCATGATCACATGGCGTGGGTGTGAAACTACCCAAGGGAGCATGGGTAACCCAGTATACTACTGAAGACAATAAATCTCCTCCCCTAGCAGCCCTTGACTGTGTTAGCTCCCCTAGACATGCCTGATTGCCCCTCTCCCATCTATGACAGAATGTTTGCACATACTTTTTTTTTTTAAGTAGTGAAATGTGTATGGGCATGACTTAATCTGAGGCAGAATACACAAAATCTATTTCTAATTTTTTAATGTTGCTCCTGGTGTGCTCTAGTGAGGCCTCCTCCTCCTCCTCCTTGTCATACTCTTCTTCTTCCTCCTCCTCTTCTTTTTCTTTCTCCTCCTCCTCTTCTTCCTTTTTCTTATAGTCTGCCTGAAGATCAAATCACAACAGGACAGAAGGAAGAACCAAGACCCCAGGGTAGTTCTGGAGTTTTCATGATTTCTTGTTGAATTGATTTCACAGCTCATATCAGATTTAAGGAAAATTAAGTTACATGAACCACCACTTTTATTATTACACTAGTAAGATTAAAGGTCATCATTTGAAGTCCTGGTTGATTTTTTTTGTCAACTTGACACAAACTAGAGTTATTTTGAAATGGGAATCCTCGTTGAGAAAATGCCTCCATCAGATTGACTTATAAGCAAGTTTGTTATTGGTGATTGACGGAGGAGGGCCCAGCTTCCTGTAGGTGGGGCCATCCCTGGGCTGGTGGTCCTGAGTTTTATAAGAAAGCAGGATGAACAAGCCATGTTGGAAAAAGCCAGTAAGCAGCATTCCTCCATGGCCTCTGCTTCACTTCCTGCTTCCTGCCTTGAGTTCCTGTCCTGACTTCTTTCAATGATAGAAAGTGAGATAAACCCTTTCCTCCTCAGGTTGCTATTGGTCATGGTGTTTTATCACATCAATAGAAACCACAACTAAGACATAAACAGATCCCATGGAAACATTATTAGAGTGGAAGAATCATATATAATATGTTTTTGCTTCTTTTTTGAATAGAGTCTTAATTTATTTTTCTGCTTTCAACTCTGTTATAATTTCCTGTCTCCTTTTGGATCAGTCCTTAAAAATGTAGTTGGTAGTGAAAGTGTAAACCCTAAGAGAAACTCCAGGATGGCTCTTCTAACTGTAAAGAGGTTCAGTGAAATAGAAAAAAAATAGAGTTTTCCACCTTAGTCTCACTGTGTGATGTTTGTGAGTTAATTACAATAAAGTGATTTTTTAAATTACAAAACTATGAGCCCTAGAGAGAACAAATCACACACACACACACACACACACACACACACACACACACACATACACACACACACAGCCACACAGCATGTGTTTGTGTCTGACTATGTAGGCCAGGACGGCCTTGAAATCCCATCCTTTTGCTCCGATCTCCCCTATATTATGATACACGGGCATGCCCCACTATGCTCAGCTTGGGGTTGTTTTTAAGTAAGTATCGGTCTTAGAACTCATTGTGCAGTGGCAGCTTACAGGAGCCCTGCTTGGGTGTGAAAACCCTTCCATGTGTGGAAGAAAACTTTTATTTTATGTTCGGGCACTGTATTAGTTAGCTTGAACTTCCATAATAAAACACCATGCTCTAGATGAATTAAACTGTAGAAATTTACTTTGTATAGCTCTGTGGGCTGGCAATCCAAAATAACACACTAGCCTGGCTGGTTCCCGGGGAGGGTCCACTTCCCAGCTTGCCCATGGGTAAACCTCTTTATGTTTTTACATAACGGGTAGGGAGCTCCCAGCCAGCTGTCTGATACTTCTTCCTATAAGGGCATTTATCCCAGTGTGAGCATCCAACCCTTATGACCTACCTAGGCAAACTTCCAAAGGCTTCATATTCAGATACCATTCCATGGAGGGTTAGAACATCAATGTGTGGATTTGTGGGTAGTGGGGTATAATTCCGTCTATACTCTGATCCAGCATTCTGTGCTTTCTACAACTTCAACCTCTGAGAGAGCCACTCCGGAGTCTTTACTTGGTCTTTTCTTTCCTTGGAGAGCTGAGTAAGTTCTGGAAGTTATAAAGGAGATTGCTTTTCCCTAGGTTCACAAAGAGCAATGTTAATGCTTATGTTAGAATAGGTATTATTTATGAGTTTCAAGTCTACCCCATTCTAAGAAGTTTACAAATATTCTCATACTTATTCTTCACAATACTCCTAGAAAACTCTCTCCCTTCCTTCATCTCACAGATGTAGTGTAGAGACATTGCGCCAGGAAATGGCACAGTTCGGGGTTAAACAAGGGTATCTGGCTCCAGAGATTGGCTTTGGTCAACACAACCTTTAATGGTGGGGTGGACAGTACATAAACAGGAGATGAAGGGTAGCACTCCTGGACAGAGTGTCGGGGAATACACTTTTCATCCCAGGTTAAGACAGGGGCCAGTGTATGAAGCTGTTTTGTATAAAGCTGCAGGTGTAACAGATACACAGGTGTTTGCCAATCTTAAAACAGGCATAGACTTGAAGCTTCTATTTCTCCCAATGTTAACTAGTGAAATAAACAGCCCCATTCTTGGCCTAACCCCAGTTTCCTGCTTTTTAGTTGGATAAAGATCAAGGCTCTCTTGATTTAGGATCACAGGATCAAGGGACAAGACAGGGCTTGTTTAGTGACACTCTGTGGGACCACCTGGGGAAGGATGCCAAGTCGGTATCAACAGTTCTAGATGATTCTGTGGAGTGATGAGTGCCTCTCAGTAAACATCTGCTCCGTGGTCACCAGGTAAGACCAGAGTGCTATGTGTCCTACAGTCTACCATGCTGTCTCATGCTGGTGGCATTTCTATCTGACATTGACACCAGCTATTGCTACAGTGCTTATCCATACCTGTTGCTTCTGGTTGAGTGGCTGGAAGGAAGAAGACATACACTCCGGAGATGTGTGACTACCATCTGTGAGCAGAACTGAGATTGTTTGCTGAGTAGAGCTCAGTCTCAGCTTGTCAATAGGTGACTTTGTACCACCCTTTCAAGTGTCAGCTTCCTCTCTTAGCATAACAAGTATGTGACAGCCTTGGTGTGTGGGTGGGGTGGTGGTGTGTGTGTCACTGGCTGATGCCCGCTATGTAACAGGGCACTAAAGATGTTAGCTGTTTTCCTCAAGTGCTGTGGGTTGTGTTCTCTTCCTTAAAACATGCTTCTGCTAGAGCCGACTGAAGCCATCTTTCTTACTTCTGACCACAAACCTTTCCAACTCCAAGATGCTTTTGTGCTTCTGGTAAAGGGCCAATGTGTTAGGCCAAGGAAAATGCCCAACTGGAGTTTCAGAATACTGGTGGTACAGCAAGCAGTAGAGATTTGCAGAAATGGACTAGAATGACTTAAAACAGTGATTCTCAGCCTGTGAGCTGTGACCCCTTTGGTGTGTGTGTGTGTGTGTGTGTGTGTGTGTGTGTATGTGTGTGACATATCAGGTATTTACACTATGATTTATAACAGTAGCAACATTATGACGTACCAACAAAAGAATCTTATTGTTGGGGGCCACTACAACATGATCTGCATTAAAGGGCCTCAGCATTAGGAAGACTGAGAATCACTGACTTCAAAGGACAGAAGTATAATAGAATACCCTGAAGAAACGGATGCTCGACATTTTCATCTCATTGGCAGCCTTTCCAAATTATTTTTTGTCATAGTTCAAAAATGCCAACTCAACCATATCATCTTCTCTTACAAAGATTGTAAGAAGGCAAAAACGTGAACTACATGATCAGGCAGTAGCAAATAATGACCAGTAGTAAACTAATAGAAGCGGGGGCAGGGGGCAGACAGAGGGAGACGGAGACAGAGAAAGGGAGACAATAGGCTTCTAATCACATCTGAGAACATGGTTTCTGCAGTCAGTACTCTTTTAACAGACCTGCCCAGGTGATAGGCAGTGATCAACAGCCCAAGAGTTAAATGTTCCCTTCTTCTCTGCAGACCTCAGGCTTCAGAGTCGGTTTTCTGGGTTACTCTATTGTAACGGAGCAGGTGATATGTACGTGTGCTGTTCTTCATGTGGGGTGCATAGCTCTGGTATCGGAAAAAACAGTTAAACACAACCAATAGATGGAAGAGATCGCCTGAGCAGAATTGATGAGGGGAAGAGATTTCAGTTGACGGAGAAAGAAGGTGAGGGGTGACTATGAAGATAAGCCCATGGATTTAATTTCCTATCGATTTCAACTTCAAGAGGAAGAAGAGCAGCTGGATGTGCTGTCCCGCAGAAGTCTGTGTTTTTATTTCAACTGGGACTTTCCTCCCATCCCTTCCGCAGCCTACCTTCTTGCATGGATGCTCTGTTGGGGGAACTTGAAGGGTCTCATTGATTGCCAGGGCTATGGACGGAGCATAGACTGCATGTGGTGAAAAGCCCCTCTGTGCGGTGATCAGAAAGTCCCGTACAGGAGCAGAGGAGACCTCTCTCAGTCACAGGCTTCTCTTTCTCTCATCCTAGGTTAGTAAATGTTGACCGCCAGCAAAAGCACAGCATGTTCCCCCTCCTCTTTGTTCTGAGATAGGTTTTATCTATGTAGCCCAAGCTGCCCCTGAACTCATTCATGATCCTGCAACAGACTCCTAAGACTTGAGATGTCATGTGTACGACAACATCCCAAAATACTTATTCGCTTGTTTGTTTGTTTACTGTAGTACTAGAAATCAAATCCAAGACCTTATATGTGGCAGGCCAGCCCTGCCCCACAACCTCCTCAGCCCAGATGATCTTTACTAACAAATAAGAAAACTGGTTTTGCCTCCTGAACACAAAGAGATGAAAAAATAACTAGTTAAGATTAACGTAAGTAGGGTCACGTCTTCAATGGTACTGGGGGTGTTCAGGTGTCACTCGTGGCTGGGACTGCCTCCCATGGCGTCTTCCTGACTTCTGTGGGCACAGCCATCTATTAATCCCTTCTCTGACCACCCCAAACCAATGTGACTGACATGTAAATTGTGCCAGGCAAGGGATAGGTGTGTGAGCTGACTCTGGAGCCCTACCAGCCCTCCAGTGACAGACTAGGAAAGCGTGAGCATAAATGCTGTATGCTTTAATTGATTACAAGTTAGGAGAAGCAGCTTTTACAAAACCTGATTATGGCAAGGGGTTTGTCATGCTAGCACAGTCAGTCTCACGGAGGTCGAGCCCGGAGCTGCTGCTGCTGCTTTTTCTCCTGCTTCTCCCTCATCTCCTTCTTTGGGCCTCAGTTTCCTTCTCAGTATCTTGACACTGGTTGGATCTTTCTTATTTCCTTCTGGTATGTTTAGATTTAGAATGGCACACAGTACCTCTGGCTTGCTGGCTCTTGTTTCAAGTCAATAACTGTGTGGGTGTTGGGGGTGTGCGCGCATGCACGCGTACATGCAAGGTGGTGTGTTTTGTCTAGTCTGTAGTAGGCATGACAACTCAGGATAGAAATAGTCTAAGGAGTCATCATTTACAGACAGGGTGGGGAGAGTAATGGATATAAAAATGATTCAGGCTACTTGGTGCCTTTAAATAGCTTATCATTAGTGGAGTGATTGTGGTCAGGAGGTTCTAAAAAGAGGAAGAAGAACTTTGTGTAACCAGCAAACCTTGGACACATCTGGTAGAGTGGATCACTGGCTGTGCTATGAGACTGAGGATGGAGAAAGTTTCATTTTCATGAGAAGGTTTGGCTAGCTCAGCTCCTTCTCCCCCCAACACACACACACACACACACACACACACACACACACACGCTTTCTGTTTTGAGCAGGAAGAGGATGGTTGACTGGGGCAGAGGGAACCAGAGTGGAGTTTAACGTTTGCTGCTGAAGATGCTTGGAGTGGACGTGCTCCGGTGTTTGCAGGATGACTTGGTGATCACCTCTCTTTTTCTGTCCTTCATTGGCAACCCAGGATTGCTTTCCTCATCCTTTACAGTGTCTGTTGTACACCTCCTCACACGAGCACTCTGGACTTCCAGAGGCAAAGACAGAAGGCCTCTATTCATCTAAAATATTAGATTTTTATTTTTAAGAAACAAAATTCTTTCCTGAAGTACCCTGAATTAGTCAGGGTTCTCTAGAGTCGCAGAACTTTTAGAATGAATGAATGAATGAATGAATGAATGAATGAATGAATGAATCTATTTCTATCTATCTATCTATCTATCTATCTATCTATCTATCATCATCTATCTACCTATCTATAAGAATCTAGTAGTAGCTCAGTCCTACAAAGCTGGGTCTCAGTTGGTCTTCAGTATATACTGGAATGCTCAAGAAGTCTAATGGCACTGAAGCAATGGTCTTGCTAGCAAGGCAAGGACAAGCCGACAACGAACAAAAGCTCCCTTCTTCTATGTCCTTATATAGACTTCCAGCAGAAGTTATGGCCCATATTAAAGGTGTGTCTTCACCTGCTCAAGATTTGGATTAAAGGTGTGTGTCTTTGCACTTCAAAATTCAAATTAAAGGCCTATGTCCTCCCGCCTCAAGATCTGGATCAATGGTGAGTGTCTTTTCCCTACCTCAAACATCCGGACTAGCAGTGGATTCACCCACTTCAAACCAAGCAGAAAATCTCCCACAGGTGTACCCTCCATTTCTGAACTGTAGTTCATTCCAGATATAGTCAAGTGGACAACTAAGAATAGCCCTCCCCCACACCCTCCCCTAGTTTTTCCTAACAGCTTTGCTTTTGTCTGTTCAGCCAGCTGTGACAAGATTCCTTTGACTGGGTAATTGATAAGCAAGAGGAATTTATTGCTTGAAAGGAGGCTGCAAAATAAAGGCATTAGCAGGCAGTGTCTAGCGAGGCCCCTTTCCTAGCTCATAGGTTGCCTGGTTGCTTTGCCCTCACATCATGGAAAGGAGAAAGCATGTTTCCCCCACCCCATAGGTTTCTTTTAAAAAGGCATTAATCACCTCCCTGGGACCCACTTCCTAACACCATCACCTGGGTGGGTAGCTTGCAGCATATGAATTTGGGATGACACAAATATTCAGTGCAGTAAGCAGTTGGCAAGAAGAATGTCTCCCTGTTCATTACAGATGCATTATTACTGATTATGGTGGAGATTCTGTGGGAATGGGGAAGAGACTGGGGGTGGCAGTTGGCTTGACCAGCCAAGAGTATCAATGGCACTCTCTTCTAGCACTTTCCAGAAAGGATATTTGTCTCCTTTTAGTGGCCGAGCTTCATCCTCCCTCCATCAAAGAAGATCTGACCATTGGTAACTCTCACTTCCATTGGGCTTCCTTAAGTTCCCTGCCAGGATTCTGTCTTTGAGTACGGTTTTCTTGCCACTACCCTGAGCCCTCTACACAGGCCTTCACATAAGACTTCAGATCAGACAGACATGGGTTCAAATCCTACCTCAGATGTGTCTCCCAATAACTTTGTGGCTTTGGCCACGTTGTTTAATGTTCTTGCTGTCTTAGCCTGTCTTTTTCTTCATTGACATTTATTGAGGAATCTTTATATGGCAGGCATATAATAAAGAAATGATTTAAAGGTTCCTACAAACTAACAACTCTGGATACCCACATTAGCACTGGCTCCTTAACAGTTCAGGAAATGAAAGATATTTTAAAAACAAAACAAAACAAAACAAAAAACATATCTGAGGTGCCGGAGAGAGTGAGAGGCAGAATTAAGACCAAATCCAGTTGGCTGTGCAACTACCATGCCAGTCTTCCTTCTCATGTTGATTTCTACAGTTGACTTGTGTCCAGTGATGACAAACCTTCCCATCAGACAATAGACCTTAGAGAACAGCTGTGCTAAAAGCAAGTTGTGTATGGTGGTGGACAGTGATGAGTTGGAAGGAGTAATGGCCATGTCTTGTCTACAATGGTGGGAGAGGTCTCAGGAGAGAGTGGAAGCATTTTGGTCCTAGTACTTCATGCAGGTTGAGAGGGTCTCTTCCCAGCCATGGAGATCCCAGCATCCCAGACTTGCCTGGCAGTTCCCCACCTGAAGCTAAGAGAAGCAACCAGGCCCAAGGATCAAAAGCTCCAGGCTTCTAAAACATCCTTGAGAAGTAAGTAGGTTATGTTATGGGTAAGAAAAGATCAGTGTTTGAACCTAGAAGTGTGAACAGGATGGGAAAGTACTGAGTAGAGAACATGTCTAGCGCCCTTGGTTTGGAAAACAGGTCTCAAAAAATCAAGGAGAGGCAAGAAAATAAGTGAGTAAGTAAGTAAGTAAGTAAGTAAGTAAATAAATAAATAAATGGAGAGAGGAAAATCAGGCAGGACAAAGTGAACTATAAAATTAAACATAGGCCGGGCGGTGGTGGCGCACGCCTTTAATCCCAGCACTTGGGAGGCAGAGGCAGGCGGATTTCTGAGTTCAAGGACAGCCTGGTCTACAGAGTGAGTTCCAGGACAGCCAGGGCTATACAGAGAAACCCTGTCTCGAAAAACCAACAACAACAAAAAAAAAACAACAAAAAAAATAAAATTAAACATAGATATTAAAGAGAGAAAAAGAAAGAAAACCAACTCTCTGCTTTGCTGGCTATCCTACCTTTTGTTGTTTGGATGGTAACATTTTATCTGAGGTCACAGATCCAAATATCAGTGTTGGTAATAACACACTCCATGAGAAGAAGCAGACAATTCACAGACTGTTCTGGAAATGTCTTTGAAGGACAATTTCTGATTTTAGTATCTTATTTTTTGACTGGATTACACAAGAGCTGGAAGGGCAGGATGTGGGTAGTTGGCCTGGGGCACATAGGTGTTTTAACTGCTCTCTCTGAACTACTCAGTGTTTCTGAACTTCTCCTTGCCCTTTGTTTTTCTGTTGTTGCCTTTGAGTTTTGCAAATAGCATAAAGTTGGATTTGCAAAAAACGACTTTCTCCATACCAAGTTAAGTTTGAGCACCCACAAAAATAGGTCAGAGAGTGTGGCTAGGAAACAGAGTACCACAGACCTACCTTCTATGGAGTCTTCTCACTGTGGACAATGGGTGGCTTATGGGTGTTTTACAGGCCAAGATTACAGTCGGTGGTTCTGTTAGACGCCACTGAGCATTGCTCTATACTAGATAATGAATGACAAGCTTGCCATTTTAAAAGAATTTTCATTTACATGATTTTACTGTGACATTGGATGGAAGTAAGATGAAGGAGGTTGGTTTCTTTCTTTTTTTTTTTTTAATTGTTAACTCAGATGTACAGATGTGGGCCCAAGCACCTAAATGACTTGTGGGGAAGATTTATGATTTCTATCTTTGGAATCCAAATCGTGGCAGACACTAGGACCTGTGCACTGTATTCTGGAGCTTTCTTTACGTCTTGAGAAGATACAGGGACTCTTGGGTTACTGTTGTGTCAGGACAGTGCTGTACAGCAGGGGGAGAATGGCGACATCCTTGGGTCACTAGATGACGGTTTCCGCAGGGTCCTAGCCTGTTAGATGCGGCTTTGCTTTCAGCATATCTTGGCTTAGCAAGCACTTAGAGAACGTTTACATTCTAGATTCTTAAGTATAGAACTAGAACACTGGAGGGTACCTCAGAGCTTTATCCGAGTCGTGGTCACAAATGAGAAAGAGGCTCAGTGGATATGATGGGCTGAAGCCAGGCTGGACCACTAGAACGCAGCAAGAGCAGCTGAGCTCGGTGATCTGTCTCTATTACACACTGCCTCTCATTTCTCTCTGTTGGTTGTGGTCTGTGTGGAAGCCAGCCTTAGGATTAGGAGCTATGAAGTCAGTGAGCCCCATTTCCTCCTTTGTAAGAGAGTTGTGCACCCTGGGCACAGTCAAGACAGAAACTGAGGGGTATGGCAGCTAAGATCGTCTTGTTCGCTCAAGAAAGGAGAATTATTCTAATGCTGCCTATGGGAGATTTCTGATCCCATTTCAGAAGGGAAGGCAGAATGGGGGTCAGCTGTCATCACTTAGTCTCAAGAGAGGAACCATTAAGCTGTAGCCTCTGTAGTTGGAGGTAGGAGTGAGAAGGGGTGGGACCTGGCTCTGGGTCAATTAGCATTGTCTGCCTCTGATGGATCCTGAATCCCAGGGAGCAGTAGAAGTGATGCAGGCCATGGCTAGCCTCATGCCTCAGTCACACTGTTCAGACAAGTTGAGTGACAGTAGTGGACATCTGTCTTCACAGCCTGGTGGGACTCTGTCTGCCAACCCCTCAGGCTCACCACTGGAGTAACAGTGGTCTTTCTTTGAGAGCACATAGATGGAACTTTGGGGAGAGGGAGATAAATGAGGTCATACTATTGCAATCATTTGGGAAAAAAAATTTTTAAAAAACTTCATAAAATACAAGATGCTTTCTACTGCCACCAGACGTCCTTTGGAAGTTTTCCTACTGCTTAATAGCCAGGTAAGGCTTCTGCTCATTGGGAGGCCCGTAATTGCACTTCTTGGGAGGTTGGGGCAGGATGATGATAAGCTCAAGGCCTGCCTGGGCTATAGAGTACGTTTTGGGTCAGCCTGGGCAGTTTAGTGAGTCAATCCCTCAAAATAAAAAGTAAAAAACAGAGCTGGGATATGACAGCTTTGTGACATAGTTCTTGCCAGCATGCAGGAGGCCTGAGGTTCAGTATCCAGTACTACAATCAAAGAACCAGGTAAAATTTCCTGAGTTCCCACATCTGAGTTCTACCAGGGCTGTCTCCAGGGTGCTGTCATAGAAGGGTTTGTGCTCACAGTGTCACCACATGGAACACAGCTGGTCCCTCACTGGCCCAGATCTCTGCCTCAGGGCCATGCAATCTCTTTCTACCAACCTCCCAAAGACTGAGATATAAGTGATTTACTAAGGAAGGAGTTCAGGACAGAGGCACTGACGTCAATACCAGGAGAATTCAAGGAGAAAGACTGGGATGCTACATTGTCCCTGCCAGAGCACCCCCAGCATTGTGTCCTTCAATTGGCCTTTTCCCTTCTGGGCAGGCTGGGTTTGTGTTACAAAGACTCTGCCTGGCCCATTGTTTGTGTAGGGCTGCTTTCCCAGACCAGGGTGGGCGTTTGATGGATTTGTTCAATAAGACCGAGGAAGGACAAACTGGAACCAGGAAGCCACCACTCAACTATTTGTGGACTTTGGAGGAGGTTTGAAGAATTTACAACTGAACAGTTTCACAAAGGCATTTGAATCTTTTACTTTCTCATGTGAAAATTTCTGTATTGTTATCGTGATGGAGAGTGTAGACTTCAGTGTAGAAGTCTGGTTGCCAGCTATGCCCAGAGGGATTTTGCTGTCTAAATATAATGTTCTCTTTAATATTCATCCTAGACCTCTGCTGTGTTCTCCTAAGATCCTGTCCACCCACCAGGGTTCTTTGTGGCCTGAATGTGGTGCATGGTGTGTTTATAAAAAGATAAAGAGATATAGAAATATGTTCTATGGGGGTGTGATGAGGTAAGGGGGAAGGGGATGTCTCAGTGGGCCCATGCTGAGGCATCCCTTCCCGCCTGAGGGAGCAGCCACACAAGGCAGAGAAAGACACAGAGAGGGAGAGAATAGAGAAGTAGAGGCCAGCCATGAGCATGTGGAGAGAGGAGGAAGGGAAAGGGGAAGGGGTGAGGGGACAGAGGGGGAGCAAGGAGGCAAGTAGCTCCTTTTATATCGGGCCAGGTTTACCTGGCTGTTGCCAAGTAACTGTGGGCAGGAACATACCTAGCTGTTGCCATGTAACTGTGGGGGTGAAGTTTAGACAGAATGTTAACAGTGCATTCTTGAAGTCATTATGGAACCTCCAGATCACTAGGTCAATAAATGAGGCGAATTTTCTGTCTTTTCTACTGAGAAACTTCTTAGTATCTGACAGAGCATCTTGGATTTCTTACATAAAATGTAGGATTGTCAACATTCAGATACTTCAGTGGCCAAGACTGTGGTGTGCATGTACAGGATATCCTGCCTGGTTTTGGCCTCAGGGTAAGTCAGCTGGGGTTTGGAAGAAGGTGCTGTTTCATAGAGTACAGCGTCATTGGTGGGACAAAAGAAGCCACTTGTCCAGGACATTTCTTTGTTGATGAGTCAAATTAGGCAATAGTTCTATCCACTCTTCACCACAATCCCTCGTAGATTTTAGTGGTTGTTCTCATGGAGAATGACAGAGAATGGCTGGGCAAACTTGTATACTTTACCTGTCAGACGTTTCCTCCTGGTGTGATGTGACATGGTCTCTCTCATCTCTCTAGAAGCAATGGTGAGATCTCATAACTCACTGTTTTCTGGCTGGAGCAAAGGGTGGCAAACAGAGGTCAAGCTTGGGCCACGGGGAAACTGGGAAAAATTCATTCAAGATGTTCATGGCCATGTATGAGGGGTACAGTGGATTTCAAAAAAAGTTGCTTTCTGTGTCTTCTTGTAGGATATGTTAACAGCCCCTTCCTGGAAGAATATTTTTAGATAATCTCTATGACAGGGTGACATACACAGATATTGGAGCATTTAAAAAGAACAGTCTCACTGTGTAGATGTGTAGATAAAGAAACTGAGCTTCTGGAAGACGTTTGCTTCCAGTGAAAACCTAGAGTGGAGAGAACCATTTAAATCACTTAAGGACTCTACTGCTGTCTCATTGCTGTCCTCCAGACTCACCCTCCCCTTCCCCAATGGCTGGGTTTGAGAGGAACATTGGAGGTGGTGACCTAAGCTGGCTGATTATCTTGAAAATTGGAGTTACCAGAGATCCTAAGGCATCCCATTATAGCACAGAGTGGGTGTGCCTGTTCTCACGTCTTTCCATCCACACCACAGCATCCCTCATTCTCTAGAGCTGACTTCTCCCTTGCTGTGTTTGTATGTTTGCAGACCCATCCTGTCTGGACTTTACTCCTAGTATCCTCCTTCGGATGTTTCTGCTTACTCATTACTCTCCAGCTATCCCCTTTACTGTGTTTCGGTGACAGTCCCTCCCAGCTCACAATCTAACCACAACATCTAACCAGTGTTTCCGTCTCCCAGTTCAGCGCAAGGACAGCAAGCTGGGACTTTCCCATCCCATAGAGTTGTGCTTCGACAGCGCTTGATGTTGAAGACATGTTTGTCAATTTGATTATTCAGTCCACTGGACATATTATTCTCAACATTGAGAATATACCAGAGGTGTAACACCTCCCACAGAAACCCGTCATTCCACTGAGCCTGTTGTGGGACCTGGGGTGTTTCACTGAAACAAACCCAGAGCATACTGAGGAGAACGGAGTCTGCCAGAATTTATATTTAGACTTTCAATACTGACCACTAGCATGGACCAGGCCTTTTCTAAACACTAACTCTGTCTACCTCTATGCCAGCTCTAGGTGTCAAAATCTTCGCTCTACATTAAAGGAGCTGAGGCAAAGACTTGACAGACTTGGTTCAAGATCCCAGAACACTATACAATGGCCAAATTGGTTTGGATCTTGGTGAGTTAAAGGCTACTTGTAGGATCTTTGACTGTAGAGTCACACAGTCTTTGAATACTTTTGCCACAGTATGTACTTAAATGCTCTAATGATGGCAGGGAGATAAGAAGGCTGGTGAGGAGTTTAACTGGATGTAATTGGTTTGCTTACATCCAGGCTTAGAGAAGTACAACTGAAAAATTTCTAAAGAAATACAGCGCCTCTCAATTTATTGGATTATTAAAAAACAATGGAAACAAATGAAAATTTGCCCAGGAATCTCATAGTGGAAGGGAAAGTTCACTTGTGAAAAAGAGATTTCATACATTTTAACAACTTGTCAGATCACCTTACAGGATGAAGTTGAGGCTCAGATAGGGATGGGGCAGTGGTGGGTGGGACCACAACTTGACCCGACTACTTAGCTGTGAATATCCTTAGCCTCTATTTAAACTTTAATCTCACTTCAGGATTCCAAAGTCAGACTTGGGGCATCATTGAATCTCTGTCCCTCTTCCCAAATTGGCCATATGGAGAAAATCTCCCCCTTTTTTGTGCTCCACTATTATTTTGGACTTTTAGTTGATTTATTGAGGATGGGGTACTCAACCTGACTTGGGGGACAGGCTGTAAGTTCAAGTTCAATCACAGTAGGACCCTGAACTGGGATCAGAACTGGAGGCTCTGACTGGTGCTGCATACTCAGGTGATGGATGGAGATAGAGATCCCTGGGCCTCCTGGAAGTTGGAATATGTAGCATCATTATTGAAAAGCAGATATGACAGGCGCACACACAGCAGCCCAACCTGTAGTCCTCTGATCTCTTGTTGGAGATTATGAGGATTGAGAGGCAAATGTTGAGTAAAATATGAGTTAGGGTCCAGAAGATAGTGTGAATGACTGTCAAACAGCCCCAGTTAAGCTAGCTCTGGGGCCAGAGGCTCAGCCCCTGCCTCAAGTTTGTCTAGAGATCTGGGCATGAGCTTGGGTTAGGAGAGGAGCGGCTTCCAGCTGTTCTCTGTCAGCCCAAGGCAGTGGTCAGAGCCTGGGATCTATCTGGACTTTGCAACCCTGGAAGGCTTTGCTGCAGACCAAAGAACTAGCTGCCAGGAGGTCCCAGAAATGCCTGAGAACAAAGAGACAGTAAACACACACGCTGAAACCTTTTACCAACTGGCTGCGGCCCAAACCAAAATGAGAAATGAATTGCTGAGGTAAGCAAGCCCCCCCTCTCTTTCTGTGTGTGTGTGTGTGTGTGTGTGTGTGTGTGTGTACATGTGTGCATGTCCATCTGTGTCCCAAGTTATTGGGAAAGAAAACCCTGGATTAAATTGGAATGTTTAGTTTGGACCATTGAAAGCCGTGGACAAATAAATACAGCAAATTTGGTTTCAACCAATTTTTCTACTGAAAAATTGTTCTGACGAGGCTGAGAAATACTGGCAGCTCATCTCTTATACATACTAACATTGGGAGAGGAAGCCAAGTGATTGCACAAGTCGAGGGTGTGTTTTCAGAAGAGCAAAGGTCATGGTCACAGTTAGAGGAATGCTTTTTCCTATTGCTATCTGCTTTTCTGAGCTTTATTGATGACACAGACAGGCTCCTGGGAGCTGGCAAGTATTCTCTGTAACTTTTAAACAGCACTATTTTCTTTGCTCTTATTGGACAGAGAAAGAAGCTGATGTTCAGGTTACCTAGGTAATTTGTTCAAAGTCACACCGTCAGAATCTGAACTCAAGTCTCTCTGAGGAGATCTGATCTTCCAGCAAAACCCAGGCTGCATTAGCTGCTTTTTCTATGTAAATACAAATGAAACAATCTTGGCCATTTCAGGGTTCATCAAGAGGATGTGCAAAATGATTATATTCTCAATTATTCACCTTTGTCATCAATAGTAAACTTTGAACTTAGGGCTTTGTGCAAGCTAGGAGAACACTTTACTAATGAGCTATATTTTCAACCTATTTATTTATCTTCATTTCATTTAATGTTATGTATTCTTTCACAGGTTGGTATAATGTCCTTTCATTGCGTTCCCCACTCATCTCTCTTATCCCATCCTCTTCATGATGAGCCATTCCTTCCCAGCGAGTCTTCCTCCTCCTTTTATCTTCGGTGTGTACACATGTATTTGCATAAACATTCAAGAAGGGTTATTTACTTCAGAAAGGGCATCTTACCAGGGCTACATCACCAATGAGTGTGACTCCTCCTCTTCCCAGCAGCCATCACTGGCTCAAAGATCCTAGGGGGCTCCCAGGAGGTCCACCAAGCCATGTGCTGATGGATCCAGCCTGGTACAATACTCATGTCATGTCCAAAAGTCATGTTATTCTGTGTTCCCCCAAGGATCATGGGATCTAGATGTCCCATTTAGGGCTAAACTCTTGGGAGCCCCTTAATCTCAGCCCTCAAGTCTGCCTCAATAGTTACGTGTTACCCACAGCAACAAAACCTTTTCTGACCAAAGCTGAGACCAGCCCTAATCTATGGGCATAAGGATAAACATTTAGTTGGCAATTTGACTGTATGTACACTTAACAAAACAGCAGTAGTAGGTACCCCCTCCCTCAGGGTCTATGACCTCCCCAGTCACGGACTTTTAACTAGGTTAACAGTACCAGGCATGAATTGCCCCCTGTGGAGCAGGCCTCAAATTCTGTCAGAAGGCAGTTACCTCCATAGCAGGCATGACATTTTTGCACTAGGATGAACATTTTGCTTGCCCTCTTATTTTTAGTCTTGAGACAAGGTCTCACTTATTTGCACAGGATGGCCTACAACTCACTTGGTAGCCTAGGCAGACCTTGAACTTACAATATTTCTGTCTCTATGGTGGTTTGAATATACTTGGCCCAGGGAGTGGCACTATTTGGAGGTGTGGCTTTGTTAGGGTAGCTATGGCTTTATTGGAGGAAGTATGTCACTGTGAGGGAGTATGTAAGACCCTCATCCTAGCCACATGGGAGACAGTCTTCTCCTGTTTGACTTTGGACCAAGATGTAGAGCTCTTAGCTCCTCTAGCGCCATGTCTGCCTGGGTGCTGCCATGCTCCTGCCTTGATGATAATTGACTGAATCTCTGAACCTGTAAGGTAGCTCCAAGTAAATGCTGTCCTTATAAGAGTTGCCTTGGTCATGGTGTCTGTTCACAGCAATGGAAACCCTAACTAAAACATTCCCCAAAGTTTGGCTTATAGGTCCACACCAACTAACATAGACAATGTCTTGGTTTAATCAAATTTCAGCTGAGTGTGGCACTCAAGAAGATCCAGGTGGCACGAGCTGGGTTCTATTTCTAGATCTTTAATGCTTTTCCTTTCCTTATTGTTCACTTTGGCAAGATAAATATGATGCCATTGCTCTTGACCCCTTATGTATTAAGACTCAGTAAGTTCACATATGAACTTAGATATAAGCTCTTTACCTACGTTGCTACCTGTGGTTTTTCTGATTTTTGGATTGAAGTCAGGTCAAGCATCTGTGGTTTTTAATTGGGCTGGTGTTCTGGGAGCAGCCTTAGCCAGAGGTTTTACTCTGGTGCAGTGTGAGCTTTAGGGATAGTGTAGGTCAGAGTTTAAAATCTGGGAAGATCTTTGGCCTTTTTCCACGAAGGGCTTGCTGCTAGAGATTCAGTGAGATCTTTACGAGGTTGCAATGTCTGTTTGTGGGAAGGGGCTCAACCAGCAAAAGGGTCCAGGAGAAAGTGCTGTTTTGGCATGAGAGCTGAGTTTGGACACCACAGTCAACTTCATATAAAATAACATGAGTAAAATAAAATCATCTTACACAGTTGTTCCTTCCTGCCTTCCTTTCATTCATTCATTCTTTCTTCCTGTTTTTCTGTGTAGCCCTGACTGTCCTGGAACTTGCTATGTAGACCAGACTGGCCTCAAACATACAGAGATCCACTTGCCTTTGCCACCCCAGTCCCCTGTCTCCATCCTGAGTGCTGCGATTAAAGGTGTGTGTCACCACCACTCTGCTGCTGGCTGTTCTTTGTTTTTGTTTTTTTCTTTTTTTTGGGGGGGGGGAGTTATTCAGCTTACACTTTCATATTGCTATTCATCACCAAAGGAAATCAGGACAGGTACTTAAACATGATAGGAACCTGGAAGCAGGATCTGATGCAGGGGCCATGGAGGAGTGCTGCTAACTGGCTAGCTCCTCATAGCTTGCTCAGCTTTCTTTCTTTCTTTCTTTCTTTCTTTCTTTCTTTCTTTCTTTCTT
>NW_021620801.1:940064-952206 GCF_004785775.1 Grammomys surdaster | reverse complement strand
CTTTCTTTCTTTCTTTCTTTCTTTCTTTCTTTCTTTCTTTCTTTCTTCCTTCCTTCCTTCCTTCCTTCCTTCCTTCCTTCCCTTCCTTCCTTCCTTCCTTCCTTCCTTCCTTCCTTCCTTCCTTTCTCTTTCTTTCTTTCTTTCTTTCTTTCTTTCTTTCTTTCTTTCTTTCTTTCTTTCTAATTTATTTATTTTTTTCAAATCGTAATTTATACCCATTCACACAGGGGTTATAAACACAAGAAGGCAGGACGTGGGGAAGGGGATGACACTGGAGCGTAGGTGTTCAGGGGGAGTAGAGATATCTTTCAAAATGGTATCAGCTGGGTGAAGGTTCAGGGGACAGGTCACTATGACTCTGCCTACAATTCACTTGTCCTTATCTAAGTTGGTATTGTCTGCCAAGGCTACCTATTTACAAGGTCTATGACTACTCAGGCTGGTAAATTTCCGCAAAAGCTGCCTGTTTACATTAGCTTATAGCCATCTGTTTCAATGTTTTTCCACAGAGACCCAAGACTTGGTGTTAGCATACATGTATGACAGGCCTATTGCTGATTCTAGGCCTATGGCTGATTTTAGGCCTTCAGTGTATAAGCAGGGCTTCCCCTGATATCACCTCCCTTCTCTAAGTATAGAAGGGCTGTGGCAATTCTAATCTTGTGAAGTCAGGGATAGAGGCCTGACCTCCAGTAATTGAAGGGGACCTTGTAATGGCTCCAGCCCTTCTGTCATTGTCCAGTGAGGCATGAAGGCCATACCCATCCCAATGTCTTTTTCCTGGAGAGGGGATACTTTTGACATCAACCCCTATGGGCTTGTCCTTCAGGGAACCCAGAGAGATATTTTTAACTTTTATTTATATTCCCTTGCAGTGCTTAGCCTCACAGCCTAAGCAAGAATTCAGATCACCAGTCAGAGGGGGTTCTGGGTGGCCGCTCTCTGCTTGGTCTAGGGGAAGAAGTCCCCTCTTTTAGGTTGGGTGGAGATGGGTTTTGGGAACACCCTGGATAGAATAACAACCTCATCTTGAGTCTCCTGGTCCTCCATAGCTAACTTATGATAATGTATCTGAATAGGTTTTGCTACCAAATTATTTATCTGTTGTTTCACAAAGTTAGTCAGCCTATTTAAGGATCAGGGACCAGAAGAAATAAGCAAAAATAACCCAATTAATGGTCCCAAGATGGGAGGAGATAGGGTTGACAACGTTGGAGAGGCTGAAAACCAATTCTTGTACCAGCACTCATCTTTCTCTTTCTCTCTCTGACTTTTGTCAGAGCCTTCTCATGCTCTTTTAAACCATTCCTGTCTTGTCTGTGTAAAGGCAAAAAATGTAAAAAAAAAAAAAGTATTTGATTTAAAATCATGTAAAGTATTCATCTGTCTGTCTGTCTGTCTATCTGTCTCTGTGTTGGTGTGTACATAAGTGTGTGGGTGTCAGAGAAGGCATATACTCTAGGAGTCAGAGTTCCAGGAGGTTTTGAGCCACTAGGTTGGTGCTGGGAACAGAACCCAGGTCTTCTGGAAGAATAGCCAGTACTCTCTGAGCCATCTCTGCGGCTACATAACTGATCTTAAGAAAACAGTTCAAGTGAAGAAACAAACAGCAGCCACTAAACATCTTTCCATGTTTTTTCTCATATGGTCCCTCAAGATGTGTCTGTTAAGTATTAAGACATCTGCTAGTCTGACAGGAGAACGTAGAAAAGCAGGATAGTTGTGAAACTCAGGATATCTAACGCTCACCAGCTCTGTTTCTTAAATGAGATCAAGATACCAATCTCCAAATTCTATACACTTTTTAAGATGGAGAAAGTTGGTATGGACAAGAAAAATTATTGGCTTCAGCTTACACAATGGATTGTTCTCAAAGCTATGTAGTGGCTGGGTGTTGTTCTGCACTTGGTGTACAGCAAGAGCGAACCTGTGTTGGTGGAGCTGACTTGTCTGCTGAAACTACAAATGTCATGCTTGGCCGCAGGTCAAAGCCATGGCCAAAGCCTTGGCTGGGCTTGTTTTAGTAAGTTAGTTGTAGGAACCTTTTGAGTTTCCTAGAAATGCCTGCTCAGATCTCTCTTGTTCTACCCACTTTGCATCTATGTAAGCAGGTGTCTGAGAACCATGAGCTCTTTTTGAAGACAATGAGTCTATTGGGTTTTTGTTATTAAGTTCTAATGCCCCCTGGAGCAAAAACTGTCCCTGCTTTGGAGGGGAGTAGGCTGTCAGCTATGTGCATTGCAGGTAGGGTGTCCTGTTTCTCCTAGATTCATGTAGTATAGTTTGAGCTACATGCAGTGGAGGACAGGAAGTGTGGAGAGACTCTCCAAGCAAAAGTTTCTCTTTGATGTTCACTGTGGGTAGCGCTTCAAGTCAAACACCATGCAAAGCTGCCTTCCTTTGTTCTTGGCTCCTCAAAGAACTGACTTATTTAAATGCCTTCCAAACAATGAGTAGACGAGGGGAAAGATCACGAGGCCAGGACTAATGAACACTAGTTTCTGATTTTGACTCTATGGATAAGCGGCTGGAGTCTTGATCAAGTACTCAGAGTCTCTAGGCCCCTCTATTCAGGTCTTTAAAGTAAGAAGATGAACTCCCAGTTTCCCATGAACACCTCCAAAATGCAGATTGCCTCTCTCAGAATTCACTGTGACAGTAGATATTGTTATGTAACCTATGTTATAGTCCTGTCTGGTTAGCGTACAATATGGAAAGCCCCAAGTGGAATCAATTCCAACTTTCTGTGGAGGCTTAGGGGCTGAATAGGAGATTTTTATTGTTTTTGTTGCGATGTTATCAATCACTCACCAAGCTCTTGGAGCAGCCAGATTCTGCTAAAGTACTTTGTTGTGTTTTGTCCTCTGCCCCTTCAGCAACACTGCGATTTGGTCCTTTCTGTTCCCCTGCTTTATAAACAATAAATTCATGGTTTCAGAAAGCTAATTAGCTTACCCTGGCTCACGGGCTAACAGGTGACAGGTCAGAATCAAATCTGGGTCTGTGACATTTCAAAAATCTATATATCAAAAGCTGTAGCTTTCAATGTTAAAGGGGCACATGGTGTGTGTGTACACATAGGTTTGCAGGTATTGCTGATTTGAGGTGAGAACATTTCATCCGTCTGTCCATCTTCCATCTTCTTTATCTCTGCAGTATGAAGGCCTGTCCATTTCCCAGTGGATACTAAAGTCCGGCAAGAATCCAGAGCTAAAACAAAGCTCTTTCTTGTCAGTCCCGTCTTAAGCCCAGCCATCCAAGTGCAAGAGTAACTAGACACTTTGCAGAAAGGCAGGGAAACATGCAGGCCAGGTCAGAATTGCAGCTGACTTTGCTAAGAGCATCCATAATTGGGCCCCCGTGACCTGTGTGTAAGGATCGAAGGAGATTCCCAGAGGGAAACAGACAGGTGCAACTTCCAAAACTTTTGTGACCCTTAATTTCAGCTGCCAGATGTTTCTCAATGATTTCTTTCTAAAAAAAAAAAAAAAAAAAAAAGGCAATTTCATTTAGTTTCAATCTCAAGGTTTTCAGCTCTGGTGATGGGGAGCACTCAGTGAGACAGACCCAGGAGACGTTGATTTCAAATGGATTGGCTTTGCTTTCTGTTAACATTAACAAAGCTGCCATTGATGGACACCAAGAGCATTAAAACCCAGAGCACATAAACCATGATGAGAAAATGAATCAGAAGATGAAACATGGCGGCTTTGGGGACACTGGCTGAGCCCTCCACATGTTCCTGGGACATCGCTTCTGACCAGCAGCGCCATCCCGTGCTGGGGCTATGACGATGACTTATATGTAGACATCACCTCTGCTGGTGGACAGCATTCTGACCTGCTGAGTCCTTTCATAACAAATAAACCAAAACACCATAAACCCATTCCTTCACATGTGTGTCCCAGCCTGGTATTTGGAACAGTTTGTCAAAAAAGATCAAAGAAGCCTGGAGTGCTGTTGTGTCTGTGCTCTGTACAGGCTTGGGCCACATACTTCTCACTCAGTGTCCTCACCGATGTCATCAGAAACGTGTTTTTGCAGATCTACTTCCTAACTGAATGATGACATTCCTTTTCCTGGGTGCATGGCTGCTGTTATTTGCTCTCATTGCTGGGTAGGCCCTTGAGTTCTCCGTACTCCATTGCTATGGCTTAAGTCTCAGTTGGCCCCAGCAAGCCCCTTTGAACCTCACAGTCTGTACGGAGGGGGAACTGAGAGCCAATATTTATATAGTTTCACAGAGACTTGGAAGCCCTTAGCACCTGGCTGAGGTCCCAAGAACTTATGCTAAAACCCAGCTCCCATGACCTTTATATTGCCCATTTCAGTCACTGAAAAATCTCAAAGCAGGCATGTTATTTGAGAGGTGTTTGGATGAAGAAGATGAAGGGACTCTGGCGTGAAGAGTGTGTAGTCTTTACTGCCATATGGATAAGAAGCACTGGGATCTGCCATCAGAGGTAGCGCAGGGACAGTTTTGGGTGCTTTGAAAGAACTTTCCCCTCTACTTCCCATCTCCCTGTGAATGCAGCTTAAACCAAAAGGACACAAATCTGGGATTCACCACATAAAACCACCGGAAAGCAAGGTCAAAGGATTGAGGCTGGGAGAACCAAGACAAGTGCCTTGGAATGCCTCCTGGTAACCAATGGCAAGGCTCAGGGAAGGTCCCCCCACAACAGGGTGGCTCTGGATGAATCACACACAGCAGAACAACGGGGCTATTTCTCTGGAGTCATTTGTCAAGTTGACATCCCTGCCCAGGGTTATTTAGGGCTTTCCAAAGACCGCTACTCTCCCTCCCCGCCACAGGAAGCACCTGCGCAGCTGTTGAGCTGTGGTTTTGCTCAACAGCACTTTGATATCCCTTAAGGCCATCAATTACCTTTCTGTCCCTGCTGGCAAGGACTTCGGGGGAGGCAAAGCAAGGGACACAGAGAGAGGAGGGAGAAGAGGAAGAGGATAGGGAGTACCATTGGGATCTAAGGCTGGACACTGTTGGGGGTGTCTTCGCATTGATTTCTGTGAGAATCTTCCAGGCAAGTGCTGTCTGCATTCTTGGCTACCTGGACCTAGAGAACAACTGGAATGACAGGTGCTGGGGGAAGAGGTCTTCTTCCTGAGCAGAGCTGTGTTCCTCGTGGAGCTTCTAGTGCAGTGGTTCTCAACCTTCCTAACGCTGCAACCCTTCAGTACAGTTCCACATGTTGTGGTGATCCTCCATCATAAAATTATATCCATTGCTACTTTTATAACTATAACTTTTCTACTATCATGAATCCTAATGTAAATATCTGTGTTCTGGATGATCTTAGGTGACCACTATGAAAGGGCCAATTGACCCTCCAAGGGGTCATGACCCACAGATTGAGAACTACTGCTTTAGAGGCAGAGTAAGCCTGTCATATGTGTGTGTGTGACTGGAACAAATTTGGCCTTATGATACAGGTGACTTGAGAGAGAGGGATGTTGGAAAGGAATCAGAAGAAAAAGCATAGAAATAATTAGACTTGGAGAGTGGGCCTCTGAAAGCAGTTAGGGGGTCAGGCTTGTGGAGTCTAAGGAAGGGTGGGCCAAGAATCAGGTTTGATTACAGGGAGAATCATCACGCAGCTATTCATTATTGGTCATTTTCATTGGCATTGTGGGTTAGAGATGCTTTGATGGTGTCTGAGGGATTTTGCTCTGTGTGTGCTGAGTTATTGTGCTGGTTTTATTCATCGGTGGTAGTTTTATCTAGAAGAGATTTGTCTGAGGGAAAATGACTTGCTCCGGGCTGGTGTGTACCTGGGTCTCTTCTCAGTTTGCATCTCCCACATCCCAGCTTAATCTTAGTATCTGAAACTTTATTTGGACACTCGTCTCTGCCGCTTGGCTCCACTCTGTATATTGAGGTCCCATGTATCTTTCTTAAATTCACGTTTCGTTATGACTGTGCCCTAGTCAGAAAACAGTGACATGTGTATTAGTTAGCTTCCATTTGCTGTAGTAAACAGCAGAGCTATTTATTAATTTATAGCGACAAGTGATTTAAAGACCGCCTTTTATGTCCCACCTGTTAACCGTTCCTCTTCCTCCCAATAGTACCACCCTGGAGGCAAAGCCTTCCAAAATACATAGGCTTTTAGGGGACCTCAGGAGCCAGACTACAGCAATGTCTAGTCTAGCCACAAATTCTAGCACCAGGTACATAGAGTGCCTGTGATATCCCACTCCACTGAGCCTTGGGAAAACAATGGAGTGCCTGTGATATCCCACTCCACTGAGCCTTGGGAAAACAATATGGCACAAAATACAGGAGGGACTCCAGGAGCTCATTCAGTCTTTGTCCCTTTGTCTTGGAATTTTCTAGGGACCCCATTATGTGACTTCTTTATGTCCTTAGGATCTCAGGACATACATAACTTTCTCTTCCGTCAGCCTGTTGCATTGGCTGTGCCTGTGACTCTCCAGGCTTTTCTTCTCTCTGAGAGTTCCTCAGACCCCACGCAGAGCTCATTTCTCCTCTGAGACCAACACAAGTCCCACCCACCCCTTTAGGATAATTCTGGTGGTCACTTGAAGGTTTGTAATTCCCTAGCTGCCTGGCTCCCCCAGTGTTCTTTATGTAGCACTTGAAGGTTTCTGAGAAGAGAGAACACCTAGGAGTCCCTGAGTCTGCTCCCAGCTCCTGTTCCCAGGCTCTTAGCAGACAGGCCCTGAGGCATCTATTGTCCAGTGGACCATCCTTTCTAGCTAGGGTTCTGTTCTGAATGGTGAGCCCACAGCTCAGGGTCAATCAGGTCTGCCAGGACATTTGGTACCAGTAAGAAAAGGGAAAGGCCACGGCATGTCAGAAGTCAAGGGAAAGAGGCTTTGGGGATCTTTTTTATAAAAGGGTCTTCTTTTGCAGGTATGAAAACTGATACATGCAAAACCACAGAGCTAAGGGACAGACGCTTCGGATCTGCTCTCCTTGTCCACAGTGTTGGTTCTCCACAGCCCAGTCCTTAGAATCATTAAGAACTTGACATGACACACATGAAACAAACAGAAAGTGTATTTGGTTCCTACTGTGGCTGTAACAGTAACCCCTCCCCCATAATGCACGCATTTATTGGCTTAGCCAAGGCAAATTTGTTATCTTATAGTCTGTAGATTAGAAGTGCAACATAGGTTTCACTGAGCTAATGTCAAAACTAGGCTCCTTCCTGGGAATTTTAGCAGAAAAACTATTCTCTTGTCTTTTTGTAATCTTTTAGACACTGCCTGCATTTTGTGGCTCATGGCCTCTTCCCTCCATCTTCAACACTTGCAAAGTTGGGATACATTTTTCTCATGAGGTATGACACTCTGTCCCCTCTTCTGTCTCCTTCTCAGCATCTGTGAGATTGCCTTGCCCTCCTCTAAGCAATGCAGAGGACTCTCCCATCCTAAGTCATTTTAAGAGTGGCCTTATCTTTTCTGGTATGTGGCTTTATATTCAAGCTCGTCAGGGATTGGGAGCTGAGAACTTTTGGGGTGGTGGGCATTATTCTTCCTACCATTAGGATGGAGAAAGATAATAAACAAAACTCTCTTTCTCTTTCCCTCTCTCTGTTTGTCTCAGTCTCTGATTCTGTCTCCTCTTTCTCTTTATCTCTCTGTGTATTTCCATGTCTGTCTTCCTCTTTTTAATTCCCTGTGACCTGAAAAATTGCTCTAAAGATTTTCTAGATGATTACACTTAACCCCATGCTGTTCTTATCAACGATAACTTAGTGAATCTGATGGAGACACAGGGAAGGAATGGTAATGTTGGCACACACAGAGAAGACGACTCACATATGTTGACACGTGAGAGGAGGACCATGGGCAGACCTAGTTTCTAAGCACTGAGCCTTCTCAGCCCTTTATAGGTATGTGTTCATTTGTACAGGATAACCGGCATGAAAAATCTCAATGGAGCCCTGAACTTGAAGGTCTGCTGGCCACTAAACCAGTTAATAGGAGTGGGGAGAGGACTAACATTCTACAGGATTAAAGGAGAGAACCAGTGACCTCAGGCTGGGTTGACTGCAGACTTGTCACCTCACAAAACCTAGAACAGTGGTTCTCAACCTGTGGGTCAAAAGACTTTCAGAGAGGTCGCCCAAGACCATTGGAAAATATAGCTATTTACATTATGGTTCATAACAGTAGCAAAATTACAGTTATGGAGTAGCAATTAAAATAATTTTATGGTTGGGGTCTCCACTACATGAGGAACTGTATTAAAGGGTCACAACATTAGAAACGTTGAGAACCACAGTCCTAGAGAATCTTAGGTGTTTTCTTGTTCTTCCTTACTCAATGAATGACCCTGTAGACCTTTGAACACCTGACCTCCCCTCACCTTTATGTTCAGCTCCGAGTAGAAGTAGGAAATTATCTAGATTTCCATATCTTTCTAACTCTCCAAGTCGATTGTTTTCTGCAAACCCCAAATATTATCTGTAGCATTATCTATAGTATTATTTGGAATTAGAAAGAAAACTGGACAAACTCTTGTGTTTGGTCTTCTCTAGGATATGGGGATAGTGATTGTGACTATACCTTTGTAGGGAAATGTGAGACCCAGATCACATATATGTTGTGGCTCCTGCTGCTTATGGGACAGAGGACAGGGAAGAAGACCTGAGGCTGGGTCATCTCCCTGTTGTAACCCAATGGTCTTTGCAGATCCCCTTTTCTCAGACATTGTGATGGCTGCTGATGAATTAAATAGACCCCACTGCCCCAAAGTGGTGTCTATGATGCAAGAGAGTCAGCTGCATGGCTCATATATTCATCCCAGCGGACCATTCCTTAGGACTCTTCCACAGGATCAGCAGGGTGGGGGTAGAGGTGGGGGTGAGTAGAAGCACATTCCTGCTTAAGTCACAGGCTACAGGGAGATCAGCTTGGCTGGTGACCCCTCCTTACCTCCTGGACTGACAAGGTCTGGGAAAACAGCAGGAGGCAGGAGCTGACAGGGGAGTGTGGGAACATCCTTGGGAAAGTTTTAGCATCTCTCTGTCTGCCATCCTTTGGCCACACAAACAAATATGTTTCCATTTTAGGTTTTCATTGACTCAAGATGCGCTTTTTCCATTTGCAACTCCCGAGTCCTGAGTAACTTTTGTTCTCGGTTCTCCTATTTTTTTTTTCAAGAGTCTGAAAGACAAGCCAAAGATGACAAAGGATTAGCATCAGAGCACACCCTGACCATGGTGGTGCTGAAGGGCAACAGGCAGAAAGAGGACGAGAGGTAACCCAGGGGAGACAGTCCAGAGTTATCTGCATGGGGCATCCTAGAGTCCTGCTTCCTGTCTCACCTTCTGAACTCCATCTTAGTTAAAATTAATCAGCCCCTACACTCTGGCTACCCTTGGCAACCCCAGGGGCTGAGCTCATGTTCTGCGGTATAGACCGCATACATATCAAGCATCGGTTAGAAATTTAGAGTCTTTAACAGACGAGCTGGATGATTTTCTTTAAAGCTGTTTCCGTGTATTTATTCACTGTGTGTGGGGAGGATGAGACGTGCATGCCATGGGAAGCTGGTGCAAGTCAGAGGATTATTTGCTAGAGTTGTTTACCACTCTGCTTCCACAATGTGAATTCCCAAAGATCGAACATAGTTCCTCAGGCTTGGCTGCAAGCACCTTTACCCACTGAGCCGTCTCTCTGACTAGAACTTAGTGGTTTTAGCAACAGAGGAGAAAGAGAGAGAGAGAGAGAGAGAGAGAGAGAGAGAGAGAGAGAGACAGAGAGAGAAAGCGCTAGAGAAGAAAGAGAATCAGGGAAGGTGAACACAGAGCGAATGCACAGGACAGACACAACTCCATCAGTAACATGCTGGTTAAAAGTAGCTTATGTGTAAGGCTATACTAGTTTCAACTTGTCATCCGGAAGCGACAAGAAGAAACTTCATTGTGATGACATATGCTAAGAGTTAGGTGTGTCTGGCTCTAGAAAAAAGATGCACACCTAGGTAGACATGCAAACAGAAAAGTCAGTGGACAGTTACTCATAAGGGCTGTTGAGGGAGGAACAAGGAAGGCTGGCCCCATGTTTTAACCAGAAGTTAAATAAAAACATGTGGAAAGTGTTTTTTAGATTCCTGTGTAAAGCTGGGAACAGCATAGACAAAAGAGGGAGGCTGTGAAGAACAGCTAAGCTGGCCTCATGGCTGTGTTACCAAGCTTGTTTGTCTGCCTCTACCTCTCTGTAGTCACATCTGCTTTCCACTAACATGTGGGGGAAGCCAGTCGTCCCCTTGGACCTCTAAACATAATCTGTCTGTGGGGTTTACATTTGTTTTTTTTCCTGGTGGAGTTAACTTTTGTGTTTTTGTTTTTGTGAAGAAAGGATTTAGTGTATTTCTTTATTTCTGAAAAATCCAATTGAACAAAATGTACACGGTTTCTCTCAAACTTTTAAACCTTCATGATTTGGATACAGTGTTTATTTGTGCTGCAGCTCTGAGTCAGGTTGGATCTGAAAGGCCAGAAGACACCTGAACTTTTGACTCTACTCTTAGGCTCACACACAGCCGAGTATGCATTGTTCTATCTTAAAAATGGAAAACAAGGAACTATTCATATCTTGTTCTCAGAGCCTTTCCCTCTCTTGGAGACTGTGCCACCCCCAAGTGCTTCCAAACACCCCCAGGAAACCACCGCATCATTGTGAAGCGACTAATCGCCAAACACCACTTGATTTTCCTTCCTGGACGTCATGGGCCAGAACCCTGTGGTTCCCACGTTGTTTCTGTCATCATTCCACAAGAGTTTAACTCTTATCCTGAGCCTGGGCGGGACAGCCTGTCTCAACTCCAGCCCTTATGTAAGTGGCTGGGGGGAGAGCTGGCAATAAACAGCCATTTTCCTACTCCCTGCTTTCTCTGTAGCCTTGAAAACTTTTTCTCAGGCTCCTGCAACAGGATGGCAATGCCCCTTCTTAGAAACAAGATTTACTGTACTTCTATATTTTAAAGCCAGAATGAAGTGGGCTGAGCTGATCACAAACGCCAAGTTGTAGAGAGGTTCAGTATGAGGTGACTTCTTGTACCCGTCAGCATCTCAGAAGACTGGCTTATATAACGATACTATGGGTAACTGCAGAAAAATTGCATGGCCATTCCAGGATCATGGATGAAAGATCATCAGACCATAGGAAGGACAGGGGCTAACCTGGGAATGGAGAAGTGATGTCAAGGTCCCCAGTCCCAAAGTCAGACTCAACGTACATTCTTGTGTGTTGTGTTTTATAAAAAGATAGGGAGAGAAGGAATATATTTGGTGGATGTGTAGTCAGGTATGTGGGCCTCCAAGGGCCCATGCTGAGATCTCTTCCCCTTGAGGAACAAGCCATGCAATGGTATAGTATAGAATAGAGTTTATTCAGGGCATGGGGAGGGAAGTTGAGAGGGTAGTAGAGACAGAGAAAGGGTGAGAGAGAGAGAGAGAGAGAGAGAGAGAGAGAGAGAGAGAGAGAGAGAGAGAATAGTAGTAGAGGCTGGCCATGAGCACATAGAGAGGGGGGAGGGAAATAGGGAGGGGGAGGGATGAGAAAACAGAGAGAGAGCAAGAAGGCAAGAGCAAGAGAGAGCAGAGGGGCAAGCAACCCCTTTTATAGTGAGCCAGGCACGCCTGGCTGTTGCCAGGCAACTGTGGGGCAGAGCTTAGACAAAATGCTAACAATATGTATGAGTGACATGTCGACATATACTTGGTAGAATCTGTGTTTCCTTGGGCCAATCCACCTCAGAAACTCAAAGGAAGAATGATTTATGAGATCTGACTCAAACCATTCTGCCTTTAACTCCCATGACAGGATTTAGTAGAGAACTAACTCTGGTTCCTCCTATCTGAGCAGGCATCCTGTGGCTGGCTCGCAGGGAGTCTCAGGTGGATGGAGAGTTTCCTGATTCAGAAGCAGGTGGGGGAACTCCTGGAAACCACAGTTGGTGCTCCTTAGCAACAACCTGGGAATGCTGACCACACCTGCTTTCTAACCCCATCAATAGAGTCCATCCTGAGAGGCCAGCGGAGGGCCCTCGGCTCTCAGGTCCCTCGTAGCAACTGCAGGAATAGACTAACTCCCTGCTTGGAAGGCCAGAGAGAGAGGAGAGAGAGGAGAGAGGGGGGAGAGGGGG
>NW_021620801.1:771317-935064 GCF_004785775.1 Grammomys surdaster | reverse complement strand
ACAGACACACACAGACACACACAAACACACCGACACACACACACACAGATACACAGACATACACACAGACACACACACACAGACACACATACACACACACAGGCACACACACAGCCACAGACACTCTCTCTCTCTCAGTATCTCTTCCTGTAAGGTGGTTTAACTGTCTGTTTGGGTCTACTCAGCTACATTGCCTGCTTTAGTGTTTTTCTCTGCCCACTTACCGATGGTAGGGGAAAAAAGCAGAATATGGTTTCTGATTTATTTACCGTCCTATGTAGACTTTGTATATTCAGATAAGCTCCTTGAAGCTAGTCAAGGCACAATAACGATAATAAAAATAATTGTTCAGAATTAGAATGGGCTTCTGTGGAGTGGCTTCCATGTGTAGGATATTTTTGTAAACAGGTCTTGACGACTCATCTCTTCATTGAGCAAAAGATGAAGTGTGTTGAGGGAAAGAATTTCAGGTTTGTTGTGCTCTGATCTTTGAACTTTTCAAAATGAATTTTAGTAAGGTCCGATCTAAATCTGGTTCTTGCATGGTCCCATTTTAAAGCCTATAAGGTTTTTTGGGGTTTTTTGTGTTTTTTTTTTTTTTTACAATAATTGAAAAGAAGTAGGGACTTGAGCCCTCCCTGGGGTTCCCAGGCCTCCCTGGATAGGGCACTGGCTCCCTTTCTCCTCCTTCTTCCTTCACTTTCTCCTTGATACAGAGAACTCTTCCCATTCAGAGGCTCATACTGATTGCTTCCTGTGGTAACACTACCTGCCTCTTGCTCGATAAGGGTGAAGCCTCCATTTCTTGAGGACCTCTTGTGTTTCTGCATCCTGGGATGGTAGAAGCTGTGTGCCTGCCTCCTCATGCCAGCAGCAGGAGGAGAGGCACAGAGTGCAATCAAGGGGAGAATTTGGCTCCCAGTGTCTAAACATGCCAGGTTAAACCTTCTGCGTGACTGTGCTTGCAAATCCCAGCTTTCACTGCACATTTGAGACTACCCAGTTGTATTACTCCCTTCTCCTATCCCGCTGGCCTCAGAGGATCGTCCATTCAAGAGAAACAGTCTGAATTAAGCATCACCATGAACTTGTTCATCTTTAAGTCTCTGGTTTCTCACGGGAAGCTGGGGGATAAGAAGGGAGGTGGGTGTGGGTGGGTCTCAAGGCAGTGGTCAGAAGACAAAAAACATTGGCTGACAATGGAGGAGTCCAAATGAAAATCAACATTGAGAAAAGGAGGGCAGCTCACCTCACCGTGATGCTAATATCCTAGGCTGGCACACACACACAAGTTCAGATAGGAAATAAACAACATCTCAAGGGTTCCAGTAAGAAAATAATGACAGCCTTGGAGAACAGCTGCAGCTGCTTTCTGGGATTAGGCTGTGCCTTTGGCCTTGGCTTCCTCCCGTCCAGATTGTTATTTGATCCCTACAGCTTTCCTTCCACTGGGTTCAAGTACCTGCTTGCAGGCTTCTCATTGCCCAGCAAGTAAACAAACCTCCAATGACAAAGGAAAACACTGGCCGGGTGCAGGGTTTCAAGGCAGGCCTGAGGTGGGGATTTCCCTGTTTGTTATGACAGGAGCCCTGCTCTCCCCACCGGGTTGAGAGGAACAAGGATAAGGTTGGAAAGCATTGAGTCAGGCCCGGAGAATTTCAGTTTCAACATCGCCTCAGCCAGCAGGTGCTTAATCATTCTAGTTACCTTCAATACAAAGGTCACGGCTGAAGTAAATGATTATCTGTTGGTTGCTTCGCTTAGTGCATACATCTGTGCTTAGCATAAGGAGAAGGACCTCAGTGCATTCTCCTTCGTTTTGACGGGAGGGTAACCACAGTCGGGGGTAGGTCTGCAGCTGGCTGCACTCGAGGGCCTGTATGAACAGTCCCATGGAAGATGGAAGGGTGGGCACAGGCTGCACACGGTAACTTGCTGTTTGTGTGTAAGCTGATGTAAGATGATATAGTCTTGCCCAAGTCCAAGGCTCCCTGTGTTCTTACTGTACTCAAGGGGAAGGAAGGAAGGGAAGGGAGGGAGGACACAGGACTACTAGTAAAACCTCTCTACAGCATGCTGATTGCACCAAGAGTATTCTGGGTACAACTTGCTGTGTCACTCCTCAGAGTGACTGACCCCTAGGTATGTATGTGCAACCCCCTGAAGATGTCAGCTTGCTCTCTGATGAAATAGCTTCATCAAGAGTCACTCTGAAGAGGAGGCCTTGTAGCCTGTTATCTAAGCTACTCGGAAGACTGAAGGATTACAAACTCAAGAACTTCTTGAATGATAGAGAAAGTTTGATGCTGATCTAGGCAACTTTGTGAAGCCTTGCCTCAAAAAAAAAAAAAAAAAAAAGAATCTCAGTGGTTGATTGCTTGCCTGTTATGTATATTACATGGCCTAAGGCTTAATCTATATAGCATGGCATAAACAGAGCAAGCAGTAACAACAAAATGCCAGAAGCTTCCCTCCTTAGTGATGAGATGGGGGTGGGGGGAAGGAGAATATCAAAGCATACCAACTCTGATCTATAATGAACTCCGTAATTTAATGCCTTTATTTTCAACATGAATAAATGTTGAGTGTAATTTGTTGCGGACTGTTTTTAAGGGGAATGAGGACTATGAGGGATGGGTGGATAGAAATGTCAAATGCAGTCTGATATTTTCTTCCCCTCTTTATTGTTTTCTGTGTGGTACTCATCTGTTATATATACATATACATAATCTATCTATCATATATATATATATATTATCTGATATATAAATATGATATATATATATTATCTACACATACATATTCTACTCATGTCTACACATCATGTTACTCTCCTCAGTAACGCAAACCACATGTTGTGTTAGTTATCTTCCTATTGCTATAATGTTTTGAAATTATTAGTAAAACACCATTTTGGATGTTTTACTCGAGCATAAATTCATCCAGTTGCCTTAGTTCTGTATATCATGGTGGGAGCATGTGACTGAACAGAACAACCAGAAAGAAATGAACATGGGTGAGGTTCCCTGGAGTCTCCTAAGGACATGCCCCCAACACTAAAGACCTATTAGTTCCCACCTCCTAAAGGTTCTACTACGTCCTAATAGTATGGCCCTGTCATCAAGCTTGTGCCTCATCTGGAGATCAAGTTTACCACATGGACCTTTGGGGTCTCTTAAGACAAAATCCAGAAAATAGCCCCTTTAGTTAACTGACCATTAAGTATAATGTATAACTGTCCATTATACATTATAATATTTTCCATATACTGTGTTGACTATTTACTCTTTGTTAGTTTCTTTAAAGCATCACAATTTTAAACAGAAAAACAATAGAAAAGTGGTACAGTCTTTCATTGATACATCATAACTTCTTTTTAGGTTTAGATAGTTAAGATCCATAAGCCCGTGGCTCACAGCAGGACATGTATACTATTTAGAAAACTCCTCTAGGTTTGTGGTCCAAAGAGTCAAAATTCTCTAAGTGACTAGATGGTCACTGTGGTGGTTTGATTGAAAATGGCCCCCTTCCAGGCTCACAGGGAGTGGTGCTATTGGGAAGTGTGGCTTTGTTGAAGGAAGTGGAGTAGGTTTTGGAGATCCAAGGCAGTCCCAGTATCACTCTTCCTGTTGTTTGCAGATTAGTGTGTAGAACTCCCCAGCACTGTGTCTGCCTGTGTGCCGCCATGCTTTCTGTCATGATGACAATGGATTAAACCTCTAAACTATAAGCCAGTCCTGATTAAATGGTTTTCTTTATGAGAGTTGCTGTGATCATGGCATCTTTTTATAGCAATAGAAACCCTACCTAAGACAATCAGAATGATGGAGATTCTGGCTTATATTTTTGCATGATTGGTAAGGGAGGAGTCCCACAGACCACCTACCACTGTGGCAACCTCAAATGTACATTATCTTTCATTTCTCATAGATTCCCAGGGCCAAATTCTCTATTGCACACACATCATGGTAGACTGTGTGCTTTTGTATCACGATGCTGCCTGAGTTGGCCCTTAAGTTACAGAGTATTTCTAGAAGCAATTCCTATGAATAGCACTAACTTATCTATGTTCAGAGGTGACTGAAAGCCAACTAAATATATTCCCTTAAACCCAAGCTAAATATGCCAACTCAACTTTACCTCATCAATGTTCCAAAAATACAGCAGAAGGTCTCTCCACAGAATGCTGCATAGTGTGGGAAGCAGGAGGGGGCGGGGTGGGAATGGAAGAGATTCTTACCACCATTACAACCAGAGTATCCTAGTTTTACAAAGTTTTCAAAGCTTACGTGACTATGGGCTCTACAGCTTACACTTTATTGAGGGATACGTTCTTGGACTTTTTTGTGGATAACAAAACACACGATTCTGAAGTCTCTTCTTAGATAAAGTGGCAGAGCCTCTATACATAACCTATACCATCCTCACCTGTACCTTAAAGCATCTTAAAGCATCTAATCGTTCCTGACACAGTGCCTACACATCACTTCATTAAGTTGTGTTTGTCATAGTACTTAGCATACGGCAGATTCAAGTTTTGCTTTTTGATTCAGTTCAACCTTCAGAATCTGGTTTCTTAATATGTGGTTACAGACAACAACCACTGTGCCCATTTGAAAACCGAGCATGGTGCTTGTCTGCTGTTAGTGGAAAGGAACGGAAAAATTATAAAAGATAATGAAGACAGATGAAGGATCAAAGTCAAGACTGCCGACAGTCCTGCTGTGTCAAGGGCATCTCTCTGCCGAGACTGAGTCCCAGGAAGCAGTCAGGCAGCTGGTTTAAGACTAGAGAGATTAGAAGTTTAGTTCTCATGTTTGTGAGGGTTTTTAAAAGCAAGCGAAGGAAGTGAAAACAAGAAGCCAGAGCAGACATGACAGAGGAGGAGAGTGAGAGGGGAGGAGCCATGAGGAAAGAACAGCAACAATGCAAAGGGAACCTCTCCATCAGGCCTTCCGGCTGTCCTTCGCATTGGCAGTTCTACATGCTGCTCCTGGAGAGAATGCACTGCTGCCTTTGAGATTTGTTGGTTGGTTCCTCAGGTCTCCCTCCCTCCCTCCCTCCCTCTCCCTTTTCTTTCTTTCTTTTTTTCTGGGTGTCCTTTAATATCCTGGCCTGGGACAAGGTTTCCTGCTCTTCATTTCTTCATCCTCTGGGGCTCTGATATTCTGTTCCTGCATTGATTCAATGACTGTGCACAAAATGTGTTACTGATAGCTGTGTGTACCCCATCGCCATAGAGCAGGGGACGCACTGGCAGACAAGATGGACACATCTGCTCTCCTCGGAGAGCTTCCATGATAGTTGATGAGGCAAACATCAAATGAGAGGAGAAAGAGTCATGTACACTTGCCAGGGTGTGACTCACGCTGCAGAGGGTGAGAAACCAGGGAAGCCTGGGGGCTTGGAAGGGGCAGCAATTTCAAGAATGTGATGTCAAGAATGTGGGAAGAGGACGCTGGGCTTGCATAGGAGAGGAGGATAAAGCTGTCAAACTCCTGGGTAAATGTAGAGTCCCAGACACCAGGAGAAAGTGGCACATCAGTGTCTGTGGTGAAGTCTGTGAGGTGGAGAGAGGCAAGAGAGAAACACTCTCACGGATCCTGGTGAGGGTGACTAATTGGAGCTGACTTTTACTCTCAAGTTAGCTCTTTTCATAGTAATAGCCTTTCGTATTGGCAGGATAGAGAGAAGGAGACCATGCCGAAGCCAAACCAAACCAATGATATCAAGTCCAGGGGATTTACAGGAATGATGGAAGGCATCTCAGGCCTCGAGGAACAAAGAGGTACATGGGTTTCATCTGATCCAAACTGCCCAGAGGGTGATCTGGCCCTAGTCCTGAAGAAATTACTATTGCAGTAAAAAAGAATACCTTGCTTACCCTGGGGTAAGAGACTGCTGTGCGGTAAGCAAGGCAGCAAGGAGGCCATTGAGGGGGTCATTGAAGTAGTTCAGGCCACAGATGCTAGTGCACAGCCGTGCCTGCAGGGAACTGTCTCAGAGACAGAGATGGGGAGATTTGCTGAGCAGATGATGGTGGTATACCAGAGGGAGGAAATGGCATCATCAGTTGCCAAGACAACTGACAATAGAGGAATAGAATGATAGAGGGAAACAGCATTTTCCCAGAAAGATCAACATTTCTGTTTGTCTGTTGTATCTGCAGTGGCAAGTGTTATGTGGAGTCATAGGGAAGCACTCGACAGAGGAGCCGGAACTCTAAGGATGACATGGGGCCATGCTTGTATAGCACCAATATTACCAGCTCAATCGATGTTTCAACGACATCATGAGCAACCAGGCCAATGTGCTTTTCCAATCTTTCCCATGGCACTGTGGAAAGATGGACAGTTGTTTACCAAAAGGTCTTGCTTGCTTCATCCCCAAATAGATACTGGCATCGGCAACCCACCAAGACTCAGTGCTTAGCATCCTGTGTTTAGGATCTTGCTGTTCTCTGTTTGGATGCTTAGACGTAGAAGATGATGAATGCCTTGGGCAGGGCTTCTCAATCTTGGTGTTACTGGGCAGAAAAGTCTTTAATGTGGGCGTCTGTCTCGTGTATTGTGTTATACTTAGCACCAGCCTTGCCTCAACTTTCTAGATGCCAAGAGTAGAAAATCAGCTCCAGACAATCCCCAATGGCCCCCAGGGTATCAAAGCATTCTCAGTTGACAGCCACTACACCAGGATGGTGAGAGCACACTTAGATCCCTGAATTACTGCAAGGTGGGACAACCGTCATTTCCTATCAAGAAAAACAGTGTAGTCTCAAGTGACTGATGAATAAATACTCCCTGTTTTAAGCTACTGACATCAAGGGGCTTAACAGTCTGTTACTCTAATCCACAGTTTCTCAGTTTCTTCAATCACCATGGATGCTTGCATAACAGAATGTGGGGTAGCAGAATAATTTGACACAGAAACCGAATAACCGAAAATTTAATGAACTAAATGTGTCCTAATGACTCCCAAAGGATCCTGACAGCATCCACCTGGGTTGTGTGCTGTGGCTTCACTGCAGCCTTTGTTCTGCACACTGTGTCACACATGACAACAAGCACTGCCCAAACCACTTGCGGCCGAGAGTGGAGACGACTGAGTGTTGGGATTTTTGGGTTTTAGCTCTTATTTCAAAGTTTTCTGGTCTTACAGAAATACCATTGTTTACTTATGACAACGAACTCTTTACTATTTTCTGACCATTTTCCTCCAGCCTGTGAGTTTCAGATTGGCGTATTTTTGGATTGCACCGTGTGCTAAATTGTTCACTTTTAAAAGCTATTTGAGCTGCCAGGGTTTCATAAAAACCACTAGATGACTTCCAGTTTGGAATCAGGACAGAGTGTTTAAATTTCTGAAATGGCCCTAATCATATCTCTACCATTTTATACCATGTATTTACATGAAGCTGTATTCTCAGTAGTGATGGTTAGAAAATCAAAATACTGATGAAAAGTTTTGAAGATCCTCAGTGTCCTGAACTGTTGAGTATCCAGCCAAAAGTTAGTTTTCCCTGTGAAAAGTAAAGCAGCCAACCTCTCATTTGTAAGCATTTCTTTCATTCAAACACATACATACACACAGAGACACATATACACACACATACCTACACACAATTATAAGTCTTGCCTATTTTGTATATATATATATATATATATATATATATATATATGTATATATATATATATACATGTATGTATGTATGTATGTATGTATGGGGTGTGTGTGTGTGTGCATGCCCATGCATGTGCTTATGGAGGTTAAAAGACAACCGGTGTGAGTCAGTCAGTTAGTTATCTCTTTACTCCATGTGAATTCCAGATTATTGAACTCAGATTGTCAGGCTTGGTCAAAGAGGTGCCTTTACCCACTGAGCTACCTCACCAGTTCCCAAACTGCATTCAAATTAAACAAATGATAATGTTACATACATGTACATTATGATGATTTGAATATGCTTGGCCCAAGGAGTGACACTATTTGGAGGTGTGGCCCTGTTGGAGTAGGCATGTCACTGTGAGCATGGGCTTTAAGACCCTCATCCTAGCTGCCTGGAAGTTAGTCTTCTCCTAGCAGCCTGCAAATGAAGATATAGAACTCTCAGCTCTTCTGTACCATGTCTGCCTGGATGCTACCATGCTCCTGCCTTGACGATAATGGACTGAACCTCTGAACCTGTATGCCAGCCCCAATTAAGTGGTGTCCTTATAAGAGTTACCTTGGTCAAGGTATCTGTTCACAGCAGTAAAACCCCAACTAAGACATACATATATATACAAATATACATGTATTGTATATTGGTTTCAAATAAGATTCTTATGATTTGTTAGAAGTTAATGTTTGGTTTGTATTTCTGTTTTATCTATCTATAGACTCAGGTAATGTGAAAATGTTTTGGGTAGAAAGGGGCAGCAGGTAGGAAAGGTGTAAGAGGCTGTCCTCTGCGGGGTCACTGTAGTAGGGCGATGAGTAAAAATTCAATAACCCTGGAGACGTGACCTTCGAGTCCTTTCAGCGCCACTAATCAGCAGCAGAGCCCTGGATAAGCCGTCCCACATCCCGGAGCCTTAGTGTTTTCTTCCTGTGAAAATAAGACCATGTTGGACTAGATGAAGGCTTGCAGTTGTCTATGGCTGGAGCTTACAGGAAGAAGTGTACTGGGACCAAGGAAATGTCTGAGCCTTGGAGGACAATGCCTACTGTCACTGTGAGCTGTCCACAGGATATATAGTATCACTGCAGTTATGGGTGGAAAAGTGGAAAGAGGAAGACCAGCACTTGGGAGGTTGAGGCAGGACAATTTAGAGTTAAAGGCCAGTCTGGGTTCTATAATCACACACACACACACACACACACACACACACACGCACACACACACACACACACACACTTATGCACCAAACACCAGAAAGCAATGACAGTATGGGAAGAAAATGGATAAATTATCTTCTTATGTTGAAAGGTTACTCAGCATGCTGTACTGTGACTATAATCTCAACACTCAAGAAACTGAGGCAGGAAGCTCAAGGCTAGCCAGGGTTACATAGCAAGACTCTTTCTCAAAATAAAAAAAAAAGAAAGAAAGGAAGGAAGGAAGGAAGGAAGGAAAATTATATAGGAAAGAAAGAGAAAATCAGAAAGTCTTAGCTAAATTCTTTCTTGTGGCAGTTACCCTGGACAGTATGAATAACCCCTTATTTCATCTTAGCAATGTTTACCTAATAGAAAGGAAACCCAAGACTGCATTTTTGATCCAAAGCAAAGGCGAGTTCTGGACTCCACAGGCTTCTGACAGGCCATGCAACCATAAAAGCTGAGAGAGAAGGATCTGCTGCTTTCCCAGGGAGTTCTGGAGAGAGAGAGCCTGTTAGTATTTCCAGCACTTTCCAAGGGCTGGTTCTATGTAAACATAAGGTATTATTCCACTTGCCGCCCATAATTAGAAAGAAAACACATTATGAAACTTTAAAATAATAGGACTCTGAATCCTGGGTAATGGGTGCTACAGACATTTGTCAGAGTGCAGGGGACACATGTGAAAGGCCACCTGCTTCCCAAGCCAAACTCTTTCCTTGACAAAAAGCCTGAATCCTAAATCTACACATAGATTGGTCTCTGGCAGTGGGGATGGCTGTGGAGAAACCATTCTCTCTTAGAACACCCCAGTTTCTAGAACCCTCCATGAAAAGTTTCACCGAAGGCAAGATCTAACAAAGGAAACAAGGTGAAGTAGAGACTCCGGGAAGACTTAGATTTTTCTCCACAGATCTTCCTGGAAGCTCTGCTCGCCAAGCCATCTGGTAGGTGAGCACATTACCTTGTCTGTGGGTCCTGGAGTTGGTAAGCTTTTTTGATAGCTATCTGAGGAGTTACGACTTGTTGCTCACAGTACAATATCTTCTGAGACTGTGATTGTGTGGCTCTCAATTACCTATGTAATCTCTTTTCCATAGTTAAAGCAAGTGTCAAAGAAACACTATCTTCCTTTTTCTACATGAACGTTTCGTGCCTCCATGGTTGCGAAGGAGAATTATGGGAGGTGGGAGAAAGAGTGGAAGCAGTTTGCTGGAGAGAGAAGACCCACACAGTAGGTTGCTTCTTGGTCCCCAAAGATGACAGAATGGAGCCATACCATCTTTACCACTCTTCCTAGAAATCTCCAGCCTTGAAATTAGTGGGCATGCTAGTTAATATTAATAACTGTGATCACACCAAGAATAATAACATGCACACTGATGACATAATGATCCTTAAGCATTTGACACTTTAGCAAGCACTCTGTGTGTACTGCTTCATTTAATCCACGTGATAACTTAAAAGAAAGATTATATTTATCATTCCTATGTTGTAAATACAAAGACTTAGGCTTAAAGTTTAAATACAAATGATATAGCCATTGGTAAGATGCACGTGGTCCAGTAAATAACCCCTCACCTAAGCTCTTGTAAGCAACCGGTGAGGCGCATTAGGTCACACGTACAAACAGAAGACATGGAAGTTTAATGACTAGTGGGGAAGAGAGGGGATCAGAGGAAGTGAGAAAGGCACAAGAAAGTGTAAGAGATGGGTTAAATGTAATCAATATATTTGTGTGGCAATCTCATAATGGAATTAATTTATAATTAATAAATGCTTTGGTGGCTTGAATACGGTTGGCCCAGGGAGTGGGACTATTAGGAGGTATGGCCTTGTTGGAGTAGGTGTGACCTTGTTGGAGGAAGTGTGTCACTATGGGGGTGGGCAATGAGACACTCCTCCTAACCAAGTGGGAGCCAGTCTTCTCCTAGCAGCCTTCAGATGAAGATGTAGAACTCTCATCTCCACCTGCACCATGCCTGCCTGGATGCTGCCATGCTTCCACCTTGATGATAATGGACTGAACCTCTAAGCCTGTAAATCAGGCCCCAGTTAAATGTTGTTCTTTATAAGAGTTGCCTTGGTCATGGTGTCTGTTCACAGAGATAAAACCCTAACTAAGACAAATGCTAACAAAAATATTTTAAAATGACTGAACAGCACATTTACCACATAGCACTGCTGGGATTTGAACTTGAGTCAGATAGAATGGAGTTCAAGCTTTTAATCATTTTGGTGAGCCACCTTGAGGTGTCTGTGAAAGGTGATTTCTTCTCTCATTGGTACCTTTGGTTTGAAGAGAGAATGCTTTCTGTAGGGTCTAGGGTGCTAGTTCTAAAGTATATGAAAGCCTCTTGTTTGTTAGTTTATAGTGCTCTCTCTCTGGCCACCTCCAACCCCTCCTGCTTCTGGAAATAAATTTACTTTGCCTAGCAACACGCCACATGATGTAACCATGGTCCAGATGCAGTCATTGGCTCAGACATCAGCAAGTGATTTAACTGAGTTGATCAGAGCTCTCCACCTTTGCAGTTGAAGGTGGCAGTCTACATAATTAGTAAATAAATAGTCTCAATTCTCTGTTTTTGTACCATTGTAGTCACCAGTGACTTCAGCTAGGGGAGAACTTGATTTTCTACCTATGAAGACCAAGAAGCTCATTCCAGAGCAAACAGAAGAGTGAGATGGAGACGGGAAGGGTACCCACAAGGCAACACCCTCAGTCAGTATTTGGGAAGAGTTAAGAAAAGCTATAGTCTTCTTGTTCCAAATATTTGTTTAAATATGGTAAGAGATTTTTCCAGGCAAGGGTTGCTGCAGAAGACACTGCCCCGCCCAGATGCAGGAGAGGCCAGAGGATTAAGCAGTCTTACTTTAGACTTTATAAGATGTTACCCCTTGGGCATTTCTGTTTGCATATATTTTCTATATTGGTATGCATATTTTTCGAGAGAAAGTTTCTTCTTTGTGAACACCCCACTGCCACCTTAGGGACCTATAATAAAAATATCAGCTTGTTTTTCTAAATGGGGGCTTGTGTTCAACACAAAAAATTTGAGCTACAAGTAAATCATGCTCTGATCTTGAAGGATAAAATAAACACCGAGCAAATGCAAAGCTATGTTTTGCCGGAGCCAAATAGAACATGATGTTCAGAAGTTTCCAATGCATTCCAAAATTAGAAGAAATCTTAGCCAAATGCATACTCGAGTCCCATTAGGAGTCTTATCATTTGAATGCCCTTCTGTCTATTTTCCTGCCTTAACTCATCCTAGTAGCTCCCAGGAGGCCGTACTCCATGTGTTTTGGAGCTGCCCCAGGACCAATGAGTTTTCTTTTGCTATTGGCAAACCATGCCCCACTTAGGATGGAAATAGAGCATCAAAAACTGAGTCAGTGATCTCAGACTTGAAGGCTCACTTCCAGCCACATTTCTTCTAGGAAGCCCAGCTGTTGCCACTGCATTTGTGCAGCGGGTAGTCAGCCCAGCCTTGCTCCGTGTTTATCCTCCAGAAGCATTTGGTTAGGTAGGCACCAGATCTAATGCGTTCTGGTTAACCTGTGAAGGTACCAGGAAAGGTTCTCTGGATTAAGCATTCTATAAAATGTTCTGTTTCTGATTTAGAAGCCTTTATTTTCAGGTACTTTGGTTCAAGTATGTGTAGGGGCTTCTATCAGGAAGCTGTTAAAGGCACCACGTGGTTGTTGGTCAGCCAATCGGTGTCAAGTAAGAATAGGTGTGTACTTGCTGAGTTACCTTCTCGACCAAGGAAATCAAACTCAAAATAACAAGGATTTGAATTTCCTTTCCTCCCTCCCTCCCTCCCTCCCTCCTTTCCCCTTTCCTCCATTCCTCCCTTTAGTTTCCCTTTCTTTTCTATGTGACTCTAAGCACAAGCCTTCATCTTATCTTTCTCCACTCATAAATTAGAATGTAGATGCTAAAGCTAGCCAGTGCTGTCTTTATAGGGTGCACACATTCCGACCCCTCCATTTTGGCTCACTCCAGGTCTTCCCCTTGGAATGCTTCTCTCCATTCTCCAAATGCCATTCATTTCATTCTTGAGCCCACCTCAAGTCTAGGGTCCTCTGTTAAGCATCACCCTGTCAATGATTTCAGCTCACTTTGGTTGCTCATCTCTCTTGTCTTGCTCTCTACCATCCCAGAGTGAATACTGCATGAATATTAATTCTTTCATTCCTTTCATCTATAATCCATGATCCCACCAAAGCATCCTGCAGCCACTAAACATAGTTCAGAATCTTTCTCTTATTTTTGTCTCTCTTGAGATTTGAGTGACAGATACTTGACATTGACTCAAAGTTTACTATAATTTAATAAACAATGTACAAAATTTGTATACAAATAATTAGAGAATCTTACTGAGGTAACTTGAATAAGACTGGAATAGATCCTAAGTATTCTTATGGATATATTAATTAGCCTGACTATAGCAATGGTTTCAACTGTGTGTTCCTATCAAAACATCATATTGTACCACTTGAGTGTCTTTGTTTATTTATTTTCTTTCTGGTGTGTATGTGTGTGTGTGCGTGTGTGTGTGTGTTTATACAGATGCACATGCCTGTGTAGACCGAATGTTAAGGTCATTGAGTGTCTTCCTCTATTGTTCCTTACAAACTTGTTTCTTACTGAATCTGACGCTCACTGATTGGCTCACCGTCTGTCAGTGATCCTGCTGTATCCACCCCCAGTGCTGGGATTATAGTCACATGCTGCCATGCCTGGCTTTTCATAAGGGTACTCAGGGTTCAGACTTAGGTCCATTTGCTTACACAGCACAATTTACCCACCAGGCCATCTTCTCAGCAGCTAATGTTTACAATTTTTGTCTGTTGTTTATACCTCAGTCTATCTGGAAGGAAGGCCTAGATAGATGAGAGAGGAGTTCAGGCTCACAGATCTGACAGCCATGTGTCAGGATAACAAAGTGGGAAAGGGAAGATTTCATAAGCCACACATGAAATTACTGAACATTATTGCAGCTGATAGGTAGTGTCAATTCGAATAGACTGAGAGGTGTCCAGGAGATTTGTGAAGGGCACTTCTGGGTGTGTTTATGAGAGGCTTTCTAGAAAAGGTGAACCAAGGGGGGTCAGGACATGTCCTGAATACAGGGTACCATGCAGTGTATCAGAAGTAGAAGGAGGAGGAGGTCTGCCAGAGCAAGCATTCCCCTGTTTGTTTCTTGGACCTCTCTAAGGTGGGAACTTTGCTCCATGATACCTTTCTACAGTGTGGGTCTGCCTCACCACTGGCCTAGAAATGACAACCAGCCATCCATGAACTGGAAACCATAAATAAACCCTTCCTGCCTAAAGTTGATTGCCTCAAACTAATACAAACATAAAAAATGAAAAGTTAGGGCATTGAAAATGAGAATCCTGGGGCTGGAGAAATGGCTCATTAGTGAGGGTCACTGAGTACTCTTCCTAGACGACCCAGGTTCAAATCTCAGCACCAACATGGCAGCTCACAATGGTCTGTAACACTCTCACACAGACATGTGCAGCCAAAACTTTGGTAAACATAAAATAAAAGTAATTTTTAAAAACAAAAATGAGGGCCGGGCAGTGGTGGTGCACGCCTTTAATCCCAGCACTTAGGAGGCAGAGGCAGAGGATTTCTGAGTTTGAGGCCAGCCTGGTCTACAGAGTGAGTTCCAGGACAACCAGGGCTACACAGAGAAACCCTGTCTCGAAAAACCAAAAAAAAAAAAAAAAACCACCCCCCCAAAAAAAAACAAAAACAACAACAACAACAAAACCAAAAATGAGACTCACTATCAAAAGAAAACACCAAAGTTTAAAGAAATGAAGTCATAGATTATGAAAAGCCATTGAAAATCATACATCACTAAAAGGGTATACAAGCAATTTTATAAAGGTGTCGTAGAAATTAATAAGCAAAAGGTCGTGCAAGAGGAAAAATGTGAAATGATTTGTAGAGGTAGTTTCCAAAGAACTCTGGCTGGCCAGTATACACAGGGAAAGATGCCCTGCTTTCATTCTTCATCAGGAAAATGCAAATTCTCTCAGGTGTATAATATCCAGCAACCAGAGCGACTAAGAGACAAAGCACAGTCAGGACCAAGCGGTGCTACAGAAGACAGAGCGTGCGGAGGTCTTGCATGTTAGAGGTGCAGCTGTATACCTGCATTTGAGCAGTGCAGCATATAACACATGGACAGGCTGTGTGAACTAGCATCTGACCCTACGTATGTGCAAATGTGGATGTTTATCCAAAGGCACAGAGGAGAAGCATCCGTAACAGCCCTCTGCGCAGTCCCCATGAACTAGAAACAATCTGAGTGCCCAACCACGATCTGTTCACTGCAGTTCACTGAGTGAATGAAATGTTTCATGCAACAGCCTGGAGAAATCATGCAGATTTATCAAGTGAAGGAAGCTGGACCCACAGACTGTGTATTATTGAGTTCTTTAAAAATCAAAAGTGGCCGGGCAGTGGTGGCGCATGCCATTAATCCCAGCACTTGGGAGGCAGGCGGATTTCAGAGTTTGAGGCCAGCCTGGTCTACAGAGTGAGTTCCAGGGCAGCAAGGACTACACAGAGAAACTCTGTCTTGAAAAACAAAACAAAACAAAACAAAACAAAACAAAACAAAACAACAAAAATCAAAAGTGAAATGAATCTGTGGTAGCCTGTGAGAGCCACAGAGGTTGAAGAGTCACCAGGGGAGGGTTTTGGATATGCAAAACTGCCCTTCACCTGAGTGGCAATTACAGAAGTTTGTAGGTTTTGTGACAATGCATTGAATTTTACACAGTGTAGTCAATACTCCTTTTTTGTAAATAGAAAGCTTTGTGCTTAAGTAAGGAAGATGCCATCCCAGGGAGATGAGAGTCATGCTAACTGTCTTCTCCACGGCTGGACTCATCATCATAGCTCAGGAGTCTGACTGAAACTAGGAAAGTCTGGTGAACATGGAGACTCATAAATCAGATGTGAAACCTCATTGTGATCTTGGAAGCACAAAGCACTGGCTTGAGCTAGTCGGCATCGGCTGTTCAGCAGACTGACTCAGAGCACTGCTTTGTAGATGCCACTTCGCTTTGAACAAAGGGCACATCTTTCTCAGCAGCGTTCTCTTCGTTGTCTCCAAACCGTAGCTCATCTCCCACCGTGGGTACATTTCCCAAGTCTCTGGGCGAAGACGGTCTTACCAGAACTTGCATTCTAATCATGTTCTTGTTCTATTACCACCTTCTAATTACCACATGGCAAAGCAGCCTGGGATGCTAATTGAGTACACGAGAGGGGCTCCAGGCTAATTAATTAATTAATCATATTGGATTAATTACACAACTCAGGAAAATAGGAGTAGCTAGCTGCAGCTGGATAGGCCTTTGCTTATCCCCTCTGTGAGTGGAGTTGAAGACCACCCTATTAACCCAAACCCATCATAGTACCACAATTTCCACAAATGCATCTTAGTGCCCCCGTTCCCATCAAAATCCACCCTGATGCTACCATTCCCATGAAGTCCAGGTGATGCTGAGACTCCTTTTCTTCGGCCTGTGAGAGCCATGGCTTTGATTTGCCTGGGGTTTGATTTGTTCTTAGATAATCATATTGGCTTAGGACGGTCCAGCAAGAACATACTAGAACACTAAATATGGGCCAGAAAGCATACCCTCTTGTTTTTAATGTAAATTCTTTCTATGATACCAAAAGAAGGTGAGACAGTACGGGGACTTGGAATCTGAGGGTCTGATTAGAGTGTTTCTGTTTAAGAACTCATTAGTCCTGCGACCTGGATGGTGTTGGAGGCAGGTGGGCATTCAGTACCTGCCTGCCTACCCCAGAATTATTGAGAGGATTCATTAATGCCTGTATTCGTCCAGCTTTCAACATGAAAACGTCTCCAGAAAGTACTCTAGGCATGAGTCACTCTATTGATTCAGAGGATAAACAAAAGCCTCACTTTCGGCTGTGAGAAAGACGTTCACATGGCTCCTGTATTTCTCAGTCTTTCTCTCACCAGGCTTCTACAGAGACTTTTCAGGCCATTTTTTGGTTTTGTTTGTTTGTTTTTTAAAATTTAGGTGTTTGTTTGTTTGTTTTTGAGACAGGATCTTATGTAATCTAGGCTGGCCTCAAAATTCACTGAGTGCCCAAGGCTGATCTTGAAGTTAGACCTCTTCTTGCCTCTGCCTCTAGAATGCTGGCATTCCAGGTCTGAACCGTGACACCTGGTTTATACTGTGGTAGGAATCAAATCCAGGGCTTCATACATGGTAGGTAAGCATTTTACTGAGTTACATGTGCAGTCACTGGATATTTCTCATCATCTCCTTCTCCAGACCATGGACATTTTTAAAGGGTTTCATTTTAAATTGTGTGTATGTGCCTGTCTGTGCATGGGCATGTTCATGTGCACAGGTTGGGACCTTTGAATCCCCTTGGAGCTGGAGTTACAGGTGATCGATCACGAGCTACCCCAGTGTGTGTGGTGGGAACTGGGCACTAGCCATGGGAAGGAAAGAGCAGCAAGTGGTCTTGACTGTTGACCCTTCTCCCCTGCCTGTCATCCATGAAATCTGAATGATACAGATATACTCTGTTTGTATACTGTATGCATATGTGTATTGTATAATAAAAAGAATAGAACCCCTGCTTGCCAAGAACCACTTCAGGCTCACTTAGGGGAGTGAGCTATCCTCCATTGAGAATGAACACATAAGTCAAGACAGAAAAGGGCACTGAGGACCAGAAAGAGTTTCATAGGGGCCAGTTTGTCTCCCTGGGGGCCCAAGAAAGTTCGTGTGAAGGGGAAGGGAAGGAAAGACCCAGGAGAAAAGCAGGATGCTGTGGTCACTCAGGATGAATCAGAACTGTGACAGCCATGGAGAGATGCAGAGAGGAACAGGCACTGGGGGAGGGGGTGGACAAGGAGAGGCAACTGAAAACACTCACCCAAGGCTCTGGGTGCTTAGCCCAAGAGAATAGACTTTACCTTAAAGACACCGAGGAAACCTAAAAGTCTGAAGGAGGAGGCTGAGTCACTCAAATGGATAAATCTTAGAGTTCCTTCGAAGGTCTGAGCTCTAGAGGTCATGACTGGACTTAGCAAGAGGTTGAGAGATGAAGAATTTGGAACAGGATTGGGGGGAATGGCCAGTGAGCCAGCACCTGTCATGCTGGAGGTAATTGATCATCGAGTTTCTCACTGAGGTTTGGGCAGTGGTGACATTTAGCAGCTTGCCAGAGCAGAACTTTCCCAGAGGCCCCAGAACCCCAGTTGCTCAAGGGTCTCAGAAGCCTGAGTTTTGCTACTTTTTAAGTCCGCATTTTTCTTTGGGTTAAACTTGAGCAGATCAAAGGTGGTCAGTGAGCTGCAAGGACTGCTGCTCACCTGTGCCCTCACCCTAAGTGGACCGACTACAAACGATGGGGAAAAATAACATGCGTGTCCTCAGCCCAAGCAGCTCTTCCTTGTGAACTTCAAATGCTTTTTGCCTCTGTTCCAGCAAAATGGAAATATGCAGACATCCAGGGCTGTGCTTGTGTCTTCAACCCAGCATTTCCCTCTTCAGGAAGTGCCCTATTTGTCACCAAGACCCTAGATGGAAGACCACACTCTCTTTTTTTACTTTACCACTTAATGGTGACCTGGCACCAAGGTAGTCACTAGTTGCTGGTGGCCGTTAGACAGGCATGAGACATGTTTAAGATGTAGTATATGCTAGGTGTGGCACAGGGATGACAGTACACATGGGGACAGTTTCTCTAGGAAGTATCCGGTGGGGTCAGTGGTCTTTTTGCAATAGGAGAGGATGCCTGACACTCCTGAAGAGAGGAAGGATTCGGGGAATAGAGCTCTCAGGGTGGTGGTGATTTCTCTCCTCTCCATGCTGGGTCTGGCAGTGGCTACTCAGAGGCCTCTGTCCACTGCCTAGGCCTCTGTGATATATGTTAACACCTTCTCTTTGGTTAAATAAGAGGACACTCACCATCTTTGATGTAAAAGTGAAAGCATTTGTGGTTTTGTTGTCCAATTTGAACTGAATTTGAGTGGAAGCAGACGCTCGCTACCCCAGCGCTCTTTACAGTATTTCCCTTACAGCATCCAGAGTCCCCCAACAGCAGCCTCAACGGCAGCAGGCACCAAGAACTGATGAGACTCAACTCTAACTTATTCTCTGAACGTCCTTCTCCATGGATATCCCCAGCTTCACCCAGCTTCCCCAGCTGCTTGCTTTGCCAAACCCAAGTTGGAGTGACAACTGGGTCCCAGACTGTTGACCTTGGCTCTGCTGTGGGACTTTAAAACAGTTCTTTAGAAACCTCCTTTCATGGATTTGTAGTAATAGTTGGTCACAGAATTCTGGCTCAATGCCTGCCTAGGGTGTGGGAGTTGGATTCAGCCAGGCCCATGGAACCTTCCGCATCTCTCCTGTCTGTTGGGAGAAAGTGGGAGTAACTGAACTAAACACTGAAGATCATTAACAAGCCTGCAAAGGAGCCGCCAGATGTTCCCATGAAGCCCGAGCTTCTGACCTGGCTCACATGCCACGCTATGCAGGGGTTGCTTAACTACGGGAAGGTTAAGGGTGCTGACTCATGAATTTAGTGTCTGGCAGGAGACCTTCAGTGCCACCCACAGCTCCGGACTTATCTGGTGTCTAAAAATTAACTGGATCAAGAGCTTTAGAGTTGTGTCAAAAGAATAGCAAAGAATGTACACCTGGTGGTAGAGACCAGTATGCTTGACACTCAGGGTTCAAGAGCATGAACAACGTGTAGCTTTCAGAGAAGTGTGAGACAAATAGTGAAGTGGGACACAAAGTGAGAAGGTTTTTTTTTTGTTGTTGTTGTTGTTGTTTTTTCTTCTACTTGGGAAAGGGAAGAAAGGGTTGCTGCAGTATGCCTTCATGACCTGGGGGACTTTTCTAGACTTCAGGTGATGGTAGGATCAAATTCATAAGCACCAAGATCCAGCAGCACACATTTGCACACACACCTGTCCTCACTTCTCCTGATTTCGTCTTTCAGGATTTTATATTGTATGGTGAGAATCTGGCCAACTCTTTAATGAGTGTTTGATACATGATCAGTTGGCCATTCATTCTCTCACTGAATATTTTTCTGATCTTGTAGGAAGTACCATATGCCATGGCAGTAGCAACAACCTAAAAGCTCTTCATCCAGTCAACAGAGCCATGCTCTCTAGAGCTCTCGTACATACTATTCTAAAGGAATAGTATTCAGTTGGTTAATGAAAGCATAGGGTTTTAGAAAACAGAGTAGAGTAACAGGCCTGGTTTGTGGAGAGATGCTCCTTTTGACACTGACTTTGGGATTCATGAAAGAATATTTGGCTACACTCTCTAATAGGGTAACTACCCAGTCACATCAGCTGTTTTCCAGCCACCTGTAAGCAGCCACCAAATAAGGAGATGCCCATCATGGCAGGGGTTTCTTTTGGGCAGGACTGGATTTAATGAGCTGGGGAAGACACACAGGAGGGGAAGGAGATACTGTGAGTAAAATCAAAACCAAATCAAAGATGGCTCATTTTAGAGAGGTGTAATTACCACTTAAGAGAAATGAAGTGGGCGGTCAGATGCTGGGAGCCAAACCCAGGAAACTACCTGCTGTCCTAAGAGAACCTAGGAAGTTACCTGCTGTTCTAGAAAGCCTAGTCAGTACAAGGTTAAGAAAGGACGTTCACAGGTCTCAGGTCCCAGGAACTTAAAGAACTTCTGGCATTTCCTAGGAGCGGTTACAACAATGGGATGGTCTAGGGCAAAAAGGATTCAACAGTGTGATAGACCTAAGCAATGTCCCTCACCCAAACTTCCCGGTTTGCTGTGTCTTTATAACCTGCACCCGAAATTAAAGTTTCAGAGCTTGATCAGAACTCCATCCAGAATTGCTCTCATTCCTTGTGTCTCTTGTTCCTTCATTCTTTCATCCCCTTCCCTAAGGTCTCGTTGACTCCCCGTGGGCCAGGGCAGTCAGAACTGATGGGGGGCCATGGGGGATAATACCCCCCCCCATTCTAAACCAGGCTCTTGACAGTTATCACATGGCCCTTCAGCAGGACATACTCCCAGATGATCTCCCTGTACTGAGTCCTTGCTTTGGTTCCTAAGTATATAAAATAGCTAGAGACTATGCCAACAGATACAAGAATGTTCTTGAACTGCCCATTAAAATATAAAATGGGTGACAGAGCATACAATTGACAACAATTCCTAATTGTATGGTAAAAATTACACGTCATTAAACAGAGTCAGCTGTATTTGATAATACAGAATGGATAAACAGTATCCCCAGGCTTCAACCAACCACAAACCAAAAGTATTCAGAAAAAGATTATGTCTGTCCCGAACGTGTGCAGACTTTTTCTTTGTCACCATTATCCACAGAGTATGATGAAATAGCATTCACAGAGAATTTCCATTACATATTGTAAGTACTCTAGAGGTAACGTAAGGATGTGTACATAGGTCCTATGCACACACTGTACCATTTTATACAAGGCATTCAAGTATGCAAAGTTGGTAGCTGAGGTAGTTGAAGAATAAATACAAGGGCTGGTTAATAGCAGTCAGCACCCTGTGGACCTTTGCCACTTGCCTCAGACCCTTGTCTGTGCTCCCCACCCACACCCTACATACACACCCCCAGACTCAGTCTCCTCTCTTCTGCTGCAGAGCTCTGGGTTCAAATGTCTACCTCGTCTCCACCTGGCTACCAAAGGGATGCTAGAAACTCCTCCCTTGGTGCTCAGCAAAACTACATTTCATTTTCATTTCCTGCCTCAGCACAGTGCAAATCAGAATCCAGATGCTTGGGACTCCTCTTGTCTTCTCCACACAGACAAACCATCAACTACCAGGATCCTGCTGATTCTGTCTTTAAACAACCGCTTGAATTTATCGACTTTCCACTTTAGCTTCGGTTTTATTGCTTTGATGAGGCGCCATGACCACCACAACTCTTTTTGTTCTGATTTTATGAAATTTAATGTGCATTCATTATTTAATAGAAAATAACTCTAAACTTAGAAATTGAGGAAAATTGTCTCAACTTAATATAAAACATTTACACAAAGCCCATAGAGAAGGTCAACTTAATGGCAAAAGATTGACTATCATAAAAGGATAGCAAGTTAATGATTACTATGGTTTAGGGCAAATGAGATGTAGAGTTGTTCTATGTGTATGGTGTTCTTTGCTTAATTATAGCAGTAGACCATGACACTCCATTCCTGAAAACTGCACATTTGAAAAACCACATAAAAACAAAAATAAATTCAAGTAAAATTGGGAAAAAGGAACAAGTTTGATAGATTGTTTTAATACCAGTTCTCTTAACAGTGATAATGTCCTGTTTACAATACAACACTAAGAGAAACTAGACATAAGATGCTATGTAGTTGTTAAATACATATGATGCTTGCTTCCAAATAAAAGTATTTTTATATCAATATCAGAGATTCTAAGATTTTAAAAACATGAGGCCAGATGTGTGCCTCCTATGTGAAATATATTTTAAAGATAAATACATTAATAATAGAAGAAAATTTTTATATAAATTCATTTATTTTCTTTCTTTATTTTTACATCCCAACCACCATTTCCCCTCCCTCTTCTGCTCGCCCCTGTTCTTCCCACCCCATCTTCCCTCTGCCCTCCCCCCTTTACTCCCCTCCTCTGTTTTTTCTTCAGAAAAGGGCAAGCCTCTCACAGGTATCAATCAACCATGGCTTATAAAGGTGCAGTAAGACTAGGCACTTCATCTCATCATATTGAGGCTGGATGGACAACTCAATAGGAGGAAAGGAAGGATTCCTAAAGCAGACAAAAGAGTCAGAGACAGCTTCTGCTTCTGTTAGGAGTCCTCCAAGAAGACTAAGCTATACAACTGAATCATATGCGCAGAGGGACTACAGCAACTCTTATAAAGGAAAGCATTTAACTGGGGCTAGCTTACAGTTCAGAGGTTTAGTCCACTGTCATCATGGTGGGAAACATGGTAGTACACAGGCAGACGTGGTGCTGGAGAAGAAACTGAGAGTTCTACATTCAGCTCCATAGGCAGCTGGAAGAGAGAACAAGCCACTGGGCCTGGCTTGAGCATCTAAAACTTCAAAGCCCACCCTCAGTGACACACTTCCTCCAACAAGTTCACACCTCCGAATAGTGCCACTCCCTATGAACCTATGTGGACCATTTTCAGTCAGAGCACCAAACCTTCTACTTTGTCTTACTTTATAATGCGTGTAGATGATGGAGCCACTCCTCCACCAGTCTCCTCAGGTGCAGTCATGGTTCACCTGCACTGTTCTTGGAACTCCATGCAAACACTCTTCCTGAATCTAACAGTACTCTTTCATTTCTTAGCAGCCCTCAATTCTTCTCCATCACACTGGTTCAAGATGCTGTTTCCATGGCAGCTCTTGGCTTTTGCCTGATTGCTTTCTGAGTTGTTTCTCTCATTATACTTCACTCTCCAGGCACAATAGATTTCTGTGAGTTTCAAGAATCCATACCCTTAACTCTATACTGAGAACGTTACATACACTATTTTCAGAAACATTTCTATTCCGTCACCCTCTTTGCCTTGCCTAGTTTAAATGTTGTCTTATCTAAGGAGACTTCCCCCAACCCCTCAGTGCAGGCAGGCTTAGTCGTCCCTGCCATAAGTGAGTATCTAAGTGGATATCTTAGGGTTTTACTGCTGTGAACAGACACCATGACCAAGGCAGCCCTTATGAGGACAACATTTAATTGGGACTGGCTTACAGGTTCAGAGGCTCAGTCAATTATCAAGTCAGAGAGCATGGCAGCATCCAGGCAGCCATGGTATAGGAGGAGCTAAGAGTTCTACATCTTGTTCCCAAGGCAATCAGGAGAAGACTGGCTCCCACAAGGTTAGGAGGGGGTCTCAATGCTCACTCCCACAATGACATACTTCCTTCAGCAAGGCCTCCTAATAGTGCCACTCCCTGAGTTAGGCATATTCAAACCACCACATTCCATTCCCTGGCCCCATAAGCTTGTTCAAACACATGAGTCTATGGAGACCATACCTAGCCATAGCATAATAACAAATACATTTAGTCCAACTTCAAAAGTCTCCATAGTCTATAGCAGTCTCAACAATGTTAAAAATCCAAAGTTCAAAGTCTTTTCTGAGATTCATGCAGTCTCTTAACTATAATCCTGTATAAAGTAAAAAAATACCAGACCAAAGCAAGAGAGAAAACCAGCTGGGCAAACTCCAAACTCCACGTCTCCGTGTCTGATGTCAAAGCGCTCTTCAGATCTCCAGCTCCTTTCCTCCTTGTTGACTGCTGTTGGCAGACCTGCATTCAGCAGCAACAACCTTCATTCTTTTGAGCTTGTTCCAGTCCCTGTAAGCAGCTTCCCTAGGCAGTTATCCCGCGGCTCTGATGTCTCTAACATCTTGGGGTATCCAGGGCAACTTTAATTTCACAGCTTTTTGGTTAAATGTCTGGGAACCATACACGATCTTCTGGGCTCCCCCAAAGGGCTTGGGTCTCATCTCCAGCTCTTTCCTCTGTAGCACTTTAAGCTGTGACTCCATTCCACTCCTGTTACTGTCCTTAGTGATCGCCTCATGGTACTGGCATCTCCAATATGCTGGGCTATTCTACTGCAACCAGGCTTTGCCTCTCATAGGCTCTCTTCATTGAATCAAGCCTCAACTTCTTTTCATGACCCCTTAAGTCCTGGGCCATCAACTGCAACTGAGATTTCACCTTCACCAATGCCTTCCATGGCCTCTCACAGTGCCAAGCCTCAGCTGCTCTTCATGACTCTTTCATACCTTCAAAACCAGTACCAACCGGGTGACTCTTACACATTATCAAGTCCAGCTGCAGCACGAGGTACAACCTTGGCTATCTCTGGAACTCAGCGTCTTTATGCTCTCAGAAAACACTTCGCAGAAGATTTCACCTCAGTGATACTGGTCTCTTCTTAATCACCACTAATTTCTTAGCTCCAGCTAACCAGCATCAATTGTCCCAGTAGTCCCTTCTATTCTTGACTCTAAAGCTAGAGCCACATGGCTGAAGCTGCCGTGTTCTGCTGCTTGCTGGAGCTGGAGCATAGGTCCCTTGTTCTATTACATTATCACCAGTTTTCTGTTTTCCAACTCCTTCACTGCCTAAGCCTAGCTGTCCTGGACCTTGCTCTGTAGATTGACCTGGAACTAAGAGATCTGCATGCCTGTCTCCTGAATGCTGGGAGTAAAGGCATGTACCACCATACCTGGACCTAAGCTTAGCTGGGTGGTATCTTGCCCCAAGGTCACCACTCCTTTCTAAGCTTGCTATGCTTGTTTAAAATGCTCTTCATGAGACTTAACCAGAGAACAACATCTATGCTGTGCACTTCTGAGACTTCCTTTGTCAATGCAATTAATCTGTCTCTTCACTTTAGCCTCAGGCAGACTTTTCAGTCAAGGGCAAAAAGCAGCCGACGTTCTTCACCAAAACGTCACAAGATCAGTCTCTAGGCCACATACTAACATTCTTCTCCTTTGAAACCCCTCAGGCCAGGTCTGCATAGTTCAAATCACTCTCAGCAACAAACTTTTCCATATTCCTACCAGAATAGCCCATTAAGCCCCACTTAAACCATTCCACTGCTTTCCAAATCCAAAGCCCCCAAATCTACATCCCTCCAAACAAAAAGCATGGTCAGACCTATCACAGAAATACCCCAGTCCCTGGTACCAGCTTCTGTCTTAGTTAGGGTTTTACTGCTGTGAAGAGACACCATGACCAAGGCAGCTCGTATGAGGACAGCATTTAATTGAGGCTAGCTTATGGGTTCAGAGATTCAGTTCATTATATCAAGGCAGGAGCATGGCAGCATCCAGGCAGCCATGGTTCAGGAGGAGCTGAGAATTCTACATCTTCATCTGAAGGCAGCTAGAATACTGGCTTCCAGGCAGCTGGGTGAGGGTCTCAAAGACCACACCTACTCCAACAAGGCCACATCTACTCCAACCAGGTCATACCTCCTAATAGTGCTACCCTCTGGGGGAAAGCTTATACAAACCATCACAGGAGGTAAAGATGAAGATGGTAGAACTACCATGAGCAACAGAAGCCAGCAGAGCAAGCATAGGTCCTCCCCAAAAGCCAGGATTGTGGTCCTGTTAACATCATGGTTTTGGAATTCTATTCCTCAAAATTGTTAAAGGACAAACTTCTGCTCTCATCTGTCGCCAAGCTTTTGGTAATTTGTTACATTTAGTACTTTCCTTTAAACTTTATGACACCTCTCTCATATCGTCTTTAAGGTCCTCATGTTTGCACTATGAACTTCAGCAAGTGTCAGGAAGGTGGGGGTATGTATGCTTCTTACAGTTGTGTCCCTACACTGGCTCCGTACCTGGTACAGACTAAATAATGGTTACTTGGTGTAAGAATGAAATAGGGGTGAGGGGCAAGTTTCGTGGAAGAGCTAGATTTGAACAGGCCTGATAATGTAGGCAGGATCGGCTGCCATTAAGGGGGAAGTAGCTGTTTCCAGCTGCAGGAGACACCCAGTGAAGGACTGCCAATGAGAACAGGCATGGTCTGTGAGGTCAGCTCAACTTCAGAAGGCTCTAGAATAGAGCTGTGATGCAGGCGTGTCAGTTATCTCCAGCAGGCCAGATCTCACCACTTGGCTGTACTCAGCAACTGTGGGCATGTTAGAGGGTTCTGCTTTCTCATTAATCCATTTCCTGAGCATGGAGAGCCCAGACCTGAGGCTTTGGAGAAGCCCACTACAGCACGTAAACAAAATCCTGCTGACGCTGGGAGCTATTAAAACTTCTTAAATTAGAACATGAGTAAGATCCATTCCATACTTCCTGGCCCTGCTGAAAAATAAAAAAGATAGGTTCTTGTTTCAAAAATAATTAGAGATTTTAAAGATGCAGTATCAGAGCACCGACCCAGATGAGGGGTCCTCTGAAACAGGAGTTCTGTGTAACTTCATAGATCTCGAACTGGAAGCTGCCACTGACTATGGAGAAAAGTTTAGTGAAGATGGCTGTGAGGTTGTGTAAAAAGTATTGGGCAGTCGTGGGCACATTAGAGGGACAAAGTAGGAGCTGACCTCAACCATCCTTGGAGGTGGAGCTGAGGTAAGGCGGGGGTATGGGGAACAGTCATCAGAGCATAGCATGAGATAGAACAAGCATAACTGATGATAGAGTCTCAGATTCAGGGATGTTTCTGGGGCTTTCCAGAGTTCCCAGCACAGGGGAAGCATCAGAGCCCTGGAGGAATCCCACAGCATTGGTCTGGTTTGTCATTAATTGCTGCTGAGAATTGCCGCAAGCAGAAGTGACTAGAATTCAAGAGAAGTAGTGGTAAACAAGGGATTTTGCTGAACAAAGAGAGCATATCTGGAGATCAGGTCATTGCCCAACAAACTCATAAACTCAGTGAGGGAGATGGATGGGGAAGCAATGGGAGAGAGCACAACGTCCCAAGTGTCTGGCTTCCCATGGAGACAAGAATTTATGCCTAGGAGGATTGACAGGGACCATCTCAAACTCCAGTCTGCCCAGAGGTGTCAGTCATGGACAGCTGCGGCCATCATGGCCAAGTGAGAACACAGGGGTGCCCAGAATATCAGACTTGTACTTATAAACCAAAAGTTCAGCATTGTGAAAATCTCCCTTATTTTCAAAACGGTGAGCACTAGGTGGAAATGTTTAAAAAGTCTACAAGCCTGTGAGACTCACTTGAAACTTCCATCTGGCACACAGAGGGCAGGACAGAAGCCAGGTTCAAATCCTGTCTCTGCTTCTACCAGCTGCTGTCCTCAGGTTGAACCACACAAGGCTCAAACTTCCATACTAATGTGGCTATAACTTCAGCCTTCCAGGGGAGTGGTGCAGACTCAGTAATGCTATTTAGACAACAGACAGCGACCATTGAGAAGCTAAATACTATTGCTTATTTCTATCCTTAGACATCTAACACCAGCCAGGCTCTCTGCTGTGCATTTTGTGTATTTCTCTTTTGTTTTGTACTCACAATCATCTTGGGAAGTAGGCTCAATGATACTTACTAAGGCTTTTCCCAAAGGTTGAGTGGATAGGAGGGTTCAGCCTTGTAAAGCCACTTGCTTTAAATGAGTCTCCAAGAATGTACAGCCATTCAAAAATCTCATCATTTCTGCCTTCAAAGGGCTTGCTTTTTTATATAATTTCTGTTCTCTATTATGGGCTTGAGTGTTTTCCTTTAGAAGTTTCTAGACAGAATGTTCTAGCAAAAGTTTTTTTCAAGAAAAAAATTAATGATGAAACAAATTCCAAAAAGGAGAAAACGGAGATTCCTCTGATATCATCAAGCTCACATGCATATGTTACATGTATGTGCACATGTAGGTCTTGAGTCATCAAGCTCACATGCACATGTATGTGTATGTGCACATCTAGGTCTGCTCAAGACAAATGGAGGAAAGGTACCAGCACATTCCTTGCATCCTATGGATTGTTAAAGAATGCTGTTTATCCATGTTTCTGTTTTGTTTTGTCTTTTTTTTCAATTCCACATGACAGTTATCTCATTCCTATTCTGCATTGAAGTGAAGAAGTAAAAACATCATGGTTAGGACAGTAGGCACAGGCCCTAAGGCAAGGGGTTAACAGGAAAGACCTAATACGTTCCCTGAGTAGACTGCCTCCCCTGGGTCCACTCAGCGATGGTGACAGGTGTCAGAGCCAAGTATGGGGCTTCAGGGTCACTGTGCCCCGAGAAGCAGTTAGAGGAATGTGGCTGAGTTTCAATGAATTTATCTCCTCTAGTCTTGCAAACCGACCATCCCACTCTTCTGCTTGAGGGTGTCAGACGAGGCTGTTTGTTTAAGATCTTACAACAATCAGACTTTTCTTTGTTAAAAACAATGACAAGGAAGGCTGGAGAGATGGCTTAGTGGGCAAAACACTTGCCAAGCCAATGTGAGGACATGAGGTCAAATCTCCATGAACCAAACTAGCAGCCTGGAGTGGTAACTTATCTATGATTCCAGCATTCTTAATAGACAGGAGGCAGAAGCAGGAGAATCCCCAAAGTTCACAGGTCAGCTAGTTCAAAGGGGGACACCCTGTCTCAAATGATGTGAGGACTGATAACAAAGCTTTCTCTGACCTCCATATTCTCACCATGGTGCACATGTGCACACCCCCCCCCACAAATTTTTAATAAAAAGGAAATGTAAGCATTTGTAGTGTTGCTAAGTCTAAAATGAGCAGGAATCCTAGTTTGTCCTGGAACAAATTTTACGGCATTCCAATAGTTAGTGGAACTGGGGGCAATGGTGTGAGCGGCCCAGCTGGGCAGGCCAGAAGGATGGGATTCATGGTAGGTGGCTCTGTTAGACTCTTTTGACACTGGCCGAGCCAGTAAGGCTGCGAGTGCGATGTTCTCAGGCCCAGCCTCGACAATGGCATGCTTTATTTCTCTCCCGAAGCTATGAAAATGGCTTCTCATCCTGCCAATGGGAGCTTTCTTCTGGACCTGAGAGATGGGAGGGCGACTTTGTCCCCCGGCATTCAGCAGAACAGACTCAAATGGAAGTGCCACCTGGCAAGGACATTTGCCTGAACAATCCACATTCTATTTGAGAGAAATGTCTGTCTTCCCAGGGGTAAGATGTCCCTCCTTTCCAATCACCATAATGAAACTGAAGCTATCCTCTATCCAAGAAGGACCATAGGACCAGAGGAATTTCTCAGAAACTAACTAAAGCTCCACCAAGCCAGCTGATATTTTAAGCCCTGGGCTCCCGGATGCCTAGATGGTCTGTTTTCCTTATGATTTTCTGGATCCTCACAGCTCAGTAACAGTAACGATTGCAAGTGACTGCAAAAATCTCTTGCACAGAAATAAATGATCCAGACAACAAAGGTTCCCTGGGTCAGCTTCCGGGATTAACAAGAAGCTTTAGCAAGCTCAGCTCTGGCCAACGCTGTGCTCAAATGCTACAGGAAACAGGAGTCAACAAAAGGAGAGAGGCCTGCCCACGGTGAACGTGCAACCTCGAACAAGATAGGGGCACAGAGCCAGACTCATGAGCTTAAAGACAGGCACATCCTCCAAGGTGTGAATCATGCAAGTCCTTTTCCAAGCCAATGGGTTGAACTCACATTACATCTGCCAATATAAATTGTATTACAAGGCTGAGCAGGTTTCTCTGCTGGCGAACCACCACTCCTTTGCCTCTTCAGACAGTGAGGGACTTATCTATCTTACAGCACAGCGTGTTGTTTCTACTGACAAACGTATTGGTCCCTGTGGTTGTCAGAAAATCCCAGTGGATCCCTGGCACCATCCTGCTGCAGGGACTGTCCCCACCACTCTCCTTTGTATGATCCACATTCTTAAGAGTTCCTGTGAAGATGAGAAGATGACCATGGGTGAGAGAAGAGACTGGAAGAAGTCTTTGATGAAGATAGTGCAAGACGGGGTGGGGGTTGGGGTAGGGAGCTGAAAGGCATTCTGGGAATGGTTCATGTTTAGAAAGGAACTTCTTTAACTGTCATTAGTTATGGGGTCTTGGCAACTGTCTTTGGTGAGTTTCTTAGTCAATGGGGAGTTCTTGAAGTTTAGTTTCCTCATCTGGGACATTGTTATTTTACAGCAATAGTAAATGTTTCTCTCAGGGGATTGCTGTTGAAGATGAGGACTCGGGACACAGGATTCTTAGTCAAGTTATAGGCACTTAGTAAATCAGAGTCTGGATCAGTTGGAGACAGCAGCGTGCACAAGCACACTGGAGGCGAACTGTCTATATGTAAGGAGAAGATTGTAAAGTTGGTGCAGTTGGTTGAATATAGAGGAATTTGGGGGCTACACATACGGCAATCCAGGTCAGCTCTGGGGAACTTCTTTGTGGATGAGACATCTTCCCAGGGGATGCCCTTGGCACAGCTGGGTTCCGTGGGGCTTCCTGATGGGTTGATTTTTGTCAGGGCTTCCTTGCAGGGCCCTATGGTTCTGCTTCTGTTCCTGTTGGTAAGGGTGTGCTCAGTTCTACTTGTCTAGGAGTCCAGGGTGTAGCAAGGACAGATGCAGTATGCTCAGTTACCTTCCTCATCTCAAATGAGCAATGATTCACTTGGTTGCGTGTACCTGAGATTTTTTATATATTACAAAATTCACTGGTATATTAAATTACATTTAAATCTGTGCCCTGTATGGCATGTGACAAGCCTCCTCCTGCCATGCCAGCATCTATGGGGATTAAAGGGAGAACTCAGCAGGATGATTCTCACTTGTGTCTTGGGAAAGAGGAGTTAGCTATTGTGATGGCTTGTATATGCTTGGCCCAGGAAGTGGCACTATTAGGAGGTGCGGCCCTGTTGGAGTAGGTATGTCACTGTTGGTGGGGGTTTTAAGACCCTCACCCTAGCTGCCTGGAAGTCAGTATTCTGCTAGCAGCCTTCAGAAGAGGATGTAGAACTCTCAGCTCCTCCTACACCATGCCTGCCTGGATGCTGCCATGTTCCTGCTTTGATGATAATGGACTGAACCTCTGAACCTGTAAGCCAGCCCCAGTTAAATATTGTCCTTATAAGAATTACCTTGGTCGAGCCTGATATGGATATCTCCTCAGAGGCCTTCAAGAGTCAGACATATTCAGAGGCAGATGCTCACAACTAGCCATTGAACTGATCTTGGGGTTCTCAATAGAGGAGTTAGAGTGAAGACTGAAGGAGCTGAAAGGATTTACGGCACCATGAGGAGAGCAACAATACCAACCAACCACAGCTCCCAGGGTCTAAACCACCAGCCTGGGAGCACTTAGGGGGGGGGGATCCAGGGCTTCAGCTGAATATGTAAAAGTGGAGGGCCCTGCTGGGCATAGGTGGAAGAAGAGAACCTTGACCTCATGAAGGCTGGATGCCCCAGGGGGTGGGAATTTTGAGGGTGGGGAGGTGGGAGTGGGGGGGGTAGATAGAGGTTACATCCACAGAGAAGAAGGAGGAGGGGCGAGGGGATTGGGGGTTCCGAGGGGGTGGTGGGGGATGGGGTAAGGGGACAACATAGGAAATGTAAATAAATCATCCAATAAAAAAAAAAAAAAAAAGAATTACCTTGGTCATGGTGTCTGTTCATGGCAGTAAAACCCTGACTAAGACAACTATGTTCTGCACAGCTGGATCAACTCAGACAAGCCAACAAATACCACACAAGGATACTGTTGTGGAGATTTACTTTCAGGTCTAGTCCTTAGTCGCCTCTTGGGATCAGGGACATCAGGATTGGTACCCTGGACTGAGCCTCAAGGGAAGGAAAAGAGAAATGTGAAGATGTAAAAATAATAGTGACACTGGGAGAAACTTAAATAACTAATTCCTTAATCATACGTAGTAGAGAAAAAATCAATACTGCCTAAAATAATGGAAACCGATCTAAATTTACAAGTTGGCATTAGGCACGGAGCCAATAAAAATACCTTAAAAAGAATTAAAGTTTCCAAACTCAAGAAATGGCTGGTAGTCATAAGAGGCTATAGGTTGCTCATTACCCCTTAGAACAGAAAGGAAAGAAAACAGGGCTGTTGAGATGGCTCAGAGGGTAAAGGAGCCTGCTGCCAAGCTTGACAATCTGAGTTGGATCCTGTAACACAAACGCATGATAAGCAATAGCCATTTTAAAAGATGGGTGCTTTATCACTGGTTAGAAAAATGAATGCTTACAAACCAAACAAAATAAGAACAAGCAAAAAGACAAAACTCTTTGGAAACTTATCTACACATAAAGATATCTACACATGTCAATCATGTGGTTTTGGTAGGTTATTTTGATAAACAAGGCTAAAACCCATTAAAGTCGTAATTTTTTGTTGTTTAGATCTGAGTCAGTGGCTGTGTTAGTCCAGGCCAGAATGGCTTCACTGGCCTTCACCTCTTGGTATTTGCACACTGTGCCATCCCCTCCCACCTGATGTCAGAGCCTGTCTGAATGATCACTGTAGTCTTATAGAAATGAAACAATATGTCACCTCTGAGACTTAGGTCATACCCAACACTGTGGGGGCTGGAGGGGCGCTGAGCAGTAACAAGTGCTTACTGTTCTTCCATAGGACTCGGCTTTGATTTCTAGCATCCATGTTGGGTGTCTCATGGCTTCTTGTAACTCCAGCTTTAGGGATCCAATGCTTTTTTTTTTTTTTTCCTCCATGGCACTGCATTACACACACAAACCCATAAGACACATACACACAGTTTTAAAATAAAAAAAATTTAAAAAGAAGACAGCATGGCTTCTATTTTGCTCCCATGCTGTCCCTGTCTCTGTTGGGTTACTCACTAAGGAGGAAATCAGTTGTCACCTTGAACAGCTGATCCACAGGGCTGCCATATCAGATGCTCTCAATACCCATGTAGAGCTGTCACCTGTGACACCAGAGGTACCATCGTGATTAATCCAAACGAAGAGCTTCACTCTTTTTTAAAGACATCCTCAAGGGAAAGAGAAGACAAGTTACATAATGGGAGAAACTATTTACAAAATACACATCTGAAAAAAGGACTGATATCTGAAGCCTCAAAACTGAACTGTGTAGACGTCAAATGTTGTGTCAAAAAACAGACAAAAAAGACAGGAGGACATTCCCCCCAGGAGACTGCACAGAGGACAGTAAACACATATGAAGGTGTCCACATCAGCAGCCACTAGAGAAATGAGATTCAAAGCCACTCCGAGACATCATCATGCACCTCTCTGTGTAGCAAAATAAACAAAATCTCATGGCAATTTCCACGGGTGAATGGATAAGCAAACGAACCTACACGCAGGACACAGAGCTGTGCCCAGTAGTAAACAGACAAAGCAAGATTCCAGCGGCAGCCTGCATCAGTCTCCAGTACTAAACAAAGTGGGGGAAAATCAGAGGAAAATGAAACATCAAACCCCAAATTACATACCGTGCAATTGCATTTCCACAACATTGTCTTGAAATGACAAATGTACAAGAATCAAGGCTGGATTAGTGGTTTCCGTGGTCACCGACATGGGGGGCGGGGAGATAGGATAAGAGGGTATGGCCAGTGAAGAGCAAACCAGGGATCCCAACAGTAGCTAGGCTATGACGTGCTGTGACACAGTTTTATGAGATATTGTCATCAGAGGAAACTGGGTAAGGGATCTGTGTTATTTCTTGCAACTGTATGTAAATACAGCGGTGGCTCTTTGAAGTTTAATCAAGATAGCCTAAATACAGCTTTAAAATGGGTCATTACAATTTTTACATTTACGCGTGTGTTTCCTGTGGGGGTGAGCTGGGGTGGGAGGGGTGGAGGTGTGCTGTGTGATGTTCCTAGCCCTTCTGCATTCTCCACACTTCTTCTTCTTTTTTTTTAAAAAAGAAGAATGATCTCATAACAACAGATGATGCTAGATACCCTTCTGCAGATGCCGGCACACAGTTGAGAACCTTCCATGCTGGCTATCCACCCTGCAGTGCTGTCTCTTTGTTTACAGGATTCTGGAGGATTCCAGAGAATAACCTCTGTGTTCCAGGTCAGGCCTGTTTAGTTACTTCAACCTAGTGTGCTTGTAGCTGCTGAAGGACCACCTGTAGCAGTCATTTCTGTCCTTCCACCATGGGGATCCCGGGGATGGAAATCAGAGCAGATCCTCACACCTGGTGGCCAATGCCTTCACCTGTCGAACCATCTTGCTGGCCCTGTTTTATTTAGTTAGTTTCTAATTAAAACTTAAAAGGTGGACCTGGTAGCACACACATGAAATCTTGGCACTTGGGTGATTGAAGCAGGAGGATTGCTAGTTCTAGATCAATCTAGGGTACATAGATCAATCTAGGGTACATAAATAATAAACTCCTAACCTTGAGAAAAATAGATTTATTATGTATTATAAAGGATAAGCCGTGGTATAATCATTGAGAAAAGAACAGACAACTCGGTTGACGAATGAGTAAAAGCTACTTATAAATTGGACTTAAGCTAAGAAATGTGAATATCAATGTAGTGACGCTAAAAGGAGTGTGGCTGTGATTCAGTTTAGCCTCTTACAAACTACAGACATTCACACCATGTTTGCTCATCAGTAGGATAAACATCTCTCTCTCTCAAGGCGTCTTTTATGAGACGTGATTGAGACAGAGGGGCAATGAAGAAAACTCACTGGTATCTCTGTGGCTTTTCCCTTCCCAAGGGACTTCATACTCTGTTTATTCTGTGACAATACATGCCATCTGCCATATACCAGACATGAACTACACACTTTACATGATAGTCAATGAACAAATGGAGGGTGCCTATTCTCCCCTGCCCCTTGCTTCTCACTTTGTTCCTTTCACGCCTAGGAATTGAACCTCACACATGCTAAGCAAGTGTCCCACCAATGGCTGGCCCTGACTTTCTGAGACAGGGTCTCACTAGCCGTTTAGAACAGGCTTGAACTCATGCTGAAGCCTGGGCAGGTCTCCAGTTCTTGGTTGTTCCTGCTTCTACCTCTAAAGAAGCTGGGATTACATGTTTGCCCCACCAGGCCTGGCTCACAATGTTTCTTACATTATGGGTTATTTTATTTCTTAAGAGCAAAGTAACAATTGCAGGCAAAGCACACTAGGTTGAAGTAACTAAACAGGGCTGACCTGGAACACAGAGGCTGCTCTATGGAATCCTCTAGAATCCTGTAAACAAAGACAGCATTCCAGGGTGGATAGCCAGCATGGAAGGTTCTCAACTGTGCACCGGCATCTGCTGAAGGGTATCTAGCATCATCGTGTTGTCACGAGACCATTCTTCTTTTTAAAGAAAGATGAAGTGTGGAGAATGCAGGAGGGCTAGGAACATCATATAGGCTGCGGAGTGAAGCCCCCTGCCAGCTCTCAAGAATCCTATCTCTCCCTTCTTATGAGAGTCCATCCTGGTGGGACTCTGAGCATGATACCTGCCTGAGCTGAAGTGTTTCATACACAGCTAATACATGTCTGTATGATGGTCAGTTTAATATATTTTTTTTTTAGCACAGGGGAAGGGGGTTAATAATTCCTCATTTGACTCCATAGTCACCAGAAGAACCTGATAGTCTGATATTTTCTGGATGCCCACATGTGATTAAGAAGCCACTTTTTTCTCTCTCTCAGACTAGAATCTTCTTTAGGGATTTTTTTTTTTTTTTTGTCCTTGTTGGCCTCTTTCAATTGCTTAGTACAGCACTGGTATAAAAGTAAACACAGGAAACATATGTGGAGTGACTACACACAGCTAAATCTTGTGATGTTCAAGTTTTGGCTCTTGTATTCCTTGGAGATCAGAGAAACTATACCTCACATTTTCCCTCTGTAAAATGGGAACAGAGACAACACTGTCCATTGCACAGAACTCTGGCACAGAGTAAGTTGGTAGGTGTGGTGAGCTGAGACTGGTGTTTGATTTGTCTCATTTACTAGCTGTGCCTTGACTTCCTGGTGAGGAGTTAGTGCAACCTCACCTCTCTTGGTCAACACCATTTAGGAGACTGGTAAAAAGAAAATTGCTAGGAAGGTTTTCTGGAAAGTTCTATTTATAGAGACACACCTAAATGGCCAAAGACAGTAACTATAAATAGCCTCCTTTGCATGTGAGGGTGAGACCTGTGCTGGTATCTCTGTGACCTTTCCCCTCCTGAGGGACTTGATACTCCTGCTTGTTCTGTGACAATACAAGCCATACCCTGTGTGAAGTATTTGATATAAACTGAATCTGGGAGCTTCCTGCTCAGCCGGGCCACGCATCTACTGTCACTTCCCGTCACTGGATGTTATTTACTCCAGTTGAGTAGGTGTGAAATGCGCGCTATGTAAATTAGTAGCAGTAGGTACAACAGTCTGGGAGTTGCACAAGACCTCTGTTCGGGAGAGAGATTCTTGTGCAGTCATTTCCCATAAATCTTCCTCTCACACTTCCAAGTGTATGTCTGTCAACAAATCATCCCTCTCTATGCTAAGCCAGGTCTGGCAGGGCAGAGGTAGCCACACGACCACTCTCTAGCTCTGGATTTGGCAGCTTGTCACCATCTGGCTGAATCCTATGAGGAGTCTGCCTGAGATACAGCTCCTGTCATCCCCCATGGCCCTGCTTTCCTCCCACACCAAGATCTTGCCACCAGGAGAGAGTTTTGTTGATTGGTAGGCGTTCTTCTTTGTTTCACTATGCCTCTTCCTCCTCACTGCCTCAGCCCCCTCATGTTTTGTTTTGTTTTGTTTTTTGTTTTTTTTTACAAGCTCTTCTCAGTGAGTTCCAAGGGCTAAAGCTGGCAAGAAAACAGCCTACATTTCAACTTGTGGAAAATAGCAACCTTTCCTCCCAGACCCGTGTTTGGCAGTTGTTCTGTGGTTAGGATAACATGTGTGGTTTGTAATACTACATGGGTTTCTACACACATGACAAGAGGTCCTAGCATTCATAGCCAGATCCTCATGGGTGTGGTACACTCACCATTCACAAGTATCTTCTATGTCCCAGAGTTTCCAGACATCTTGAAAAGACCCAGCTCAGGGAGGGAGCAAGAGGTGGCCCACCTCATTCTCCCATGTTTACTTCTCACTTGTTTTGAAGAAGTGGGGCTTTGACCCTGATATTTACTCCTGTTCCCTAATTTGGCTCCCGTCCTGTCCCCCTGCCCCCTGCCCCTTGGGAAAGCTCTTCTAAGAAGGTACAGGCTGAGTGTAGAAGTGTGTATTCTCTGTGATGACTCACTTGTTCAAAAAGCAACCTTGTAGGCCACACTGGGCGTCTACTCAGTCCACCTTGGGAGACAAAGAAGGTGAGAGTCATAGACAAAGAACATTCTAGACTGAGCTCTGAGAGACTGTCATGTTCTCAGGATTGGATTGCTTCATTTGCTGCTTCTCTCTAGAGACATTACCTCTCAGACTCTTAAGTGTTAGCGACCTGCTTCCAGTTATTCTTGACACTGCTCAGCTCTCGGGACATGATTTGTATCAAACACTTTTGTACCTGGCATGGCTTGTATTGTCACAGAACAAGCAGGGATGTGAAGTCCCTTGGGGAACCGTGGGAAAGAGCCTCAGTGGTGACTCCATAGGTCTTAACTGCACATGCAGATGAGGCAATCTATAATTACTGTCTTTGGCCATTTGAATGTGTCATTATAAATAGAACTTTCCAGAAAAACCTTACAAAAACATTAAAAAAAAAATCAGTCTTCTAAATGGCATTGACTGACAGAAAGGTGAGTTTGTATTAACCTTTCACCAGAAGTCTAGGCATGGCTGACAAATGAGACAAGGGAGGTGTTAACAAGGTTGAGAGGTAAACGCCCCATCCAACAGAAGGATAAATGCTATTACGTGGACTCTTTCACCAAACACCTGTCTCCTCCCCCACTCACAGTCAGTGGCTTTGGCAAAGAGACTGGATAATTCAGGTAAAACGTGTTTGTATTCTGGTTGCTAAGGAGATGGTGGACCTGTTTGCTTAGCTCAAAGCATAGGCGTATTAGGTAAGTGTGCTGCCCTTTAGATCTGGGACCATTACCAAATCTCTGCATTTCTGCTCTAGAGGCATGCCGAGTCTATTTGTGGCATGTTCCATTCTCTCAGATTCCCCTTTACCTCTATCAGTTTTTACACCTGCAAAAATGCCGGCATAAAAAAACAAACAAACCTGAAATCCAAGGGTGACTTCCCTGTGTTCGATAGTCGTAGAGTACCAGACAGCATCTAGCAAGGAGAGAATTCATAGCTCGCTATGTACTAGTACTGGAACTGTGAGATGGGCAGAGACTTCCTCATCCAGGGCATTAGTGACCCCAAAGGACAAGTGACCGAAATAGAGGAAAGGGGCTGCAGAAGGGTTCTGTGAAAGGAGATTGGAAGCCCACAAAGAATATGCTGGTCCTGAGAGAAAAGAAAAACTGAAGAAAGAAAAACCGAAGCATTGGTTTTATATGAGGTCCATTGGATGATGGCTACTTACATCCAAGACTGACAAATCCAAAAGTCGGGCCTGGGTGGGGGAGTAAGCAAGATGTGGTTAAACACATCTCTAAGGTTTCTTTAAAGCCACTTACCGGACAGAAGATGCATCTGGCAGGATGGAAGGAAGCTGAGGGACTCAGCAACTGCTCTGTTTTTCTTGGGAATATACTTTATGTAGCTTGTTTGCCCCTGCCAATAATAAATCATTATAGAACCACAACTGAATATGGGTACTGGGTGTTCAAACTCTAGTCCTCATGTCTGCATGGTAAGCACTTAACCAACTATATGTGAATATTCTCTGGGTTTCCTTAGCTGTAGGCACAAATGAGACAGGCAGCACAAGACCAGGTTCTGTTTCCTCAGCTCTGACCCCTACCCACGGGGTTTCAGTCCTTTTCCAATCACCTGGGCCACACCCTGTATTTGAGAGTTCCTAGGCTGCATCCCCTCAAGTTCTGTGGACAGTTCAACTGTTCATCTATGGGACACAGCACCGATGTCAGCCGTCTGTTCCCTTAGGGTCCCACAGGGGTGGTCAGATGAGGAGAATTAATAAATCAAGTTGTAAGCAACACAGAACATTTTCTCCTTAGATTACACATCAACCACAAAGATGAATAAGGAGAAGTCCATGAAGAACTGCACCAGAATCTGTTCTCACATCATCTTTGGTTTTAAACTATCATCTCCTGGAGAAGACACACTGTCTTATCTCGTGTGTGTGTGTGTGTGTGTGTGTGTGTGTGTGTGTGTGTGTGTGTATTCCTCTGAGTGTATACATGTATGTTTGTGTCCAAAGGTCAATGCCGGCTGTCTTTCCTGTGTTATTTTCACCTTATGTATTGAGACAGGGTTTCTCACTGAACCTTAAGCTCCCTGAGTCTCTAGAGTGGCTGACCACCCAGCCCCAGGTCTCTTTCTGTCTCCACTCTCTAGGGCTGGGAATGCAAGCATATGCCACCACACCCAGTGTCTTACGTGGATGCTATGGGTCCAAGCTCAGGTCCTCAGATTTACATGGCAAACATTTCCTCAATGGAACCATCTCCCTCTCCTCTTTGTCTGCCATCTTCACCCTGATGCCCCTTACACTTCAGCAGGTGAGGAGAAAATGTTCAAGGAAATGATGTTTTGCATATGAATGGATTAAAAAAGAGAGATACATGTAGAACATTCTGATTGTACAAATGGAGAGGTGCTTCGTAAAAGATGCAGATGAAGGGCCAGGTGTGTCAGTGCTCCTGAGAGAGATAAATCAGACTAGAAAAGGAGAAAAGCCCAGGGGTGAGGCTACTGATGCTGCAGAGATGGACATCCTACGTGTCTCCATAGCAACCCAGGCTTTTCTCTAAGCCATGCCACAAGTGCAGCGCCTTGGAACCACTACTTCAGTCCTCCATTTAATTCATATGTTTAACAAAGGGATGCCGTAAGCTCTGTATTCCCAGAACCCAGCTCAGCTCCTCATAGATAGAAGGTGTTCAAAACCCATGGCAGCTCGCTTCAAATCTGGAGGCAACACGGGCCACTTGTCCACTTGTGAGGCAGAGACAGCAAATAAAATAGCTTGACTTATAATGATGGCTGCTTGTAAGGACATCAGTCTCATAAGGGTGAATGACATCCTGACAGGCTTGAGCACTTAACAGTTACTGAACAGTGCAAGTCAGAAGCCCAGAGAAGCCCCAGTTGGCTTAAGATTTAATTTTGAGAGACCTTTGACAATAAGTGGGAGAGAAAGAAGAAGATCATGGGCTGAAGAACTACTGGGGTGTTACGGGTAGTCAGCATGAGATTGGGGTTGGAGCGGCTGAGGGAGCATCTATGAGAATAAAGGATATGAAAATAAACTAGGAGTGGTCTCTGTGGGGAGGGGGGACCATTGTAGCTTGTTTTCGTTGTTGTTTTTCTGTTCTTTCATTCGTAAGTCTGGAGGCCTTTATCTAGCATTGGGTTGTACAAGTGTCCATGCTAAATTCCATTCCCCATTAGCTGTAGGACACCAGAGAGTGACCACATAACATAAACCTGTGTGTGTTCACATTCCAACACTCACTGTATGCTTCTTGGAAATGTGTTTAACTTCTTTACACTCCAGTCTTTTCATTGGCTATTAACTGGCTGATCTCTTAGAGATCTGACCACCCTCTGACTACCCTCTGATCACTCTCTGACCACCCTCTGACCACCCTCTTATTTTGAGAACTTCAGTAAGCTGACAAAGGCTGCATATTGTAGAATAGAGATTTGTTCAGCACTTGCTTATGCACTGAGTCACGGGAGATTACAAAACCAGGACAGAAGACCTATTCTCCTCCTCCAGCATCCCAAAGACAACATAGGGAAGCTGAGGAGTTTGAAAGTAGGCTGTGCAATGAAGGGGAAATTGGGGTCCCTAAGGACCTGATGTTTCATCAGGAATGAGTGAGGGAAGAGAGCGAAGCAAGTGACTACCCAGAGGCTGGTGAGGGTCACATGGGGTGAGAGGGGCAGAGACGAGAGGGTTCATGCCACACATACAGAAGAAGGAAAGGCTCAAGAACTGGTTTGGTCAGCTCAACCAAATATAAGAAAAGCTCATGAAATGGGAGAAGAGCAACAACTAAAAATCATCCTTAGAGGTGCCCAAGGTGACAGTGGTCTGGGACCCTCATGTCTGCCACAGCTCAGACGGCTTATTTTCTTCTCATTACATCTCCGTGTGCCATCTGAAAGTTAGTACACCAACGAGGATAGCAGATCCTAGCTAGAGAGGCAGCAGGAGGGTGCAAATGCTTCCAAGCTCAGACCATCATACCTTCTGAACACTTTGTACCCCACCTGGTGTGACCCAGACTCGCTCAGGACAACACCACTGTTGCAAAGTCCAGCTGCCCACCACCAGAGTTAGCCTCAGGGAGGAACTTGGCAAGGCATAGAGAAGGCAAAACTATAGCTAGGTTGGTCCTGACATCACCTGTGGTACAATTCTCTCCAAAGATGACCTTAAATGACTCTGAGTTCAAATATTTATAACATTTGGATACTGGATATTGTTGTATTATATCCAGACAAATAGGTTTGGGTTTTAGAGTAAAGACCTGTGAGACCAGGCCATTTACAAATGCATAGGCATGGATCAGGAGCACATGAAAGCCTCACATAATCCATCTGTTGCATTGTCTGAAACGTTACAAGCATACAGTCTTATACATGCAGGGTGGCCAGGCCAGCTTATGATTTCTTCCATCGCTCACACCTATGCATCCAGACACCAGTTCTCTATGCTTTGTAACTGAGCCACAAAGAGGTGTTCCACTTGAAAGATCAACAGTCTGGGGGAGGGAACAGAAGGCATTTCCTGTTTTCTTTTTGTGCCTCTTCTGTGCTTCCTAACTTACAAATTTTCCAAAAATTTGTGCATGCCTTTAATCCCAGCACTTGGGAGGCAGAGGCAGGCAGATTTCTGAGTTCGAGGCCAGCCTGGTCTACAGAGTGAGTTCCAGGACAGCCAGGGCTACACAGAGAAACCCTGTCTTGAAAATCAAAAAAAAAAAAAATTGAGATGGCAAATGGAGTCGGAAGAACTACCCCAGCCCAACAGTGTAATGTGACACGCTAATGCCCTGTACCTTTTTGGTGGATCAGTAGACACTGTGGGAGTTTGCAAGATGATTTCAATATAATTTTGGTGGGAGCAATAAAAGCAAAAGCCAGTGATTGAAGAAGGAGGAGGAAAAGGAGGAGGAGGAGAAGAAGAAGAAGGAGAAAGGTTGAAAGAGACAAATTGCAGCTAACACAGCAGAGAGCCAGGAAAAGCTTCAGTCTATGTGTTGATGAGAGAATTGCTTGTCTTTGTTTGTTTGTTTTTTTTGTTTTAATCAGGGCCTGGGCCTGATTCTTCATCTCTTGCTGTATAAAGCCTTCTGGTTGATCATCACACACCAGTTTGGCATCAGCTAACTGCAGAGTATTTCACCCATTACAGTTAAACAACAACAAAAATCATTGTCACTGACCTCAGATACCCTTTTTAGACTCCCAAGCTAAGGGAGGGTCTCACCCTGTGCAGCATCTAGTGTGTCCCTTTCCTTGTAGACACCATGTTTTGTTTGTTCGGTAAATATGTCAACCCCCACCCCTATTTTCCTTATCACCAGCTCCAAGAGATCAGAGACCGTTGGTGAGCTCATTCCCTGCACTGAGAGCACGTCATACAATTTCATCCCTGTCTCAAAGAGTAGTAGGTCTTTAGTACACAGTAAGTAACGGAATGCATGCACGAGTCAAGGAACCAATGATAGAAGAAATCGAATCCTTCCTAGTCACTGAGGTCATGGACTGATCACAGATTAGCCAAGGTAGGGGAGTCCTGCAAACCACTTCACACCTCCCTCCTCCCTTGCCCTTCCCTCTTTGCATCGTATGTATGTATGTATGTATGTATGTATGTATGTATGTATGTATGTATTTTGCCACATGCCTCTCTACTCATTCCTTCTACCTCTGCCTTGGGCGTTAAACTAACATCATCAACAGCAGTCTAACACACATCAGGTGTCCTCACAGGGCAGACAGTGGTGTCTCTGTGGGCTGCACCAGAACAGCTCATGCTCCCTGTAGCATGTGGTTTTTAGGTAATGGGAACATGTCAACTGGCAGGGTCTCAACTTGGAAAGCAAAGCCATGCCTTGTTGTGTCTTTGAATTCAGACCAATTTTTCATATCCATTGAAGATAACAAGGCCTGTAAGTGGAGCCAATCAAAGGGAGCCCAGGCTCCACTGGAGGCAGGAAGAATGCTGGATGGAAATACTGTTTAGGAGAGTCTCTGGAATTGCTCTACTGGAGAGCCACATTTGCACAACCTAATTGTGTAGAGTCTGACTGAGCAAGTTAGCAAAATAAAGACAGATGGCAGATTAACTCTAACCCGCCCACCAGATGACGGCAGACAACATGGAGGACTCAGAAAAAGCTTCCTGCAGTGTCTTTGCTAGATGCCCCCTAGTGACTCTCCCAAGTACTGCAGTCTGCTTGCAGCATCCACTCAAGACATGGGTAAGGAGACTACCAAGGGCTGCCTGTTCTTGTTGGGGAAAAAAAATAAAAATAAAAGAGAAGAGATACGACGTTGGAGAAGTGGAAATTTACTTAAAAATGAGAATTAAACCCATCTCTGTGTTGTAGACTTAGAGGAAAAGAATTGTGGTATGTGTGCGTGCGTGTGAGTGTGAGTGTGTGTGTTATGCTAGAACTTAATCTGTGTGTTATGCTAGAACTTAATCTATGCCGTTACACATGTTAAAAATAAGGGAGTGTGGGAGAAAGAAAGTTAATCCTAAGAGACACCTTTCTCTCGGGAATGCAAGACTCAGAAGACTTCAGACAGCTTACACAACTTAAGCCCAGGACGGCAAATATTGTCTTCTCAAGCGTCACCCCCAATAGACTGTCAGAGACTCTTTGGACAATGAGAGATTGTGAAGTAGGTTCTAAGGCTCAAAACTGGGATCCTGTGATCACTGTGAGGTGTTGGCTATAGTGTCTGAAGGAGAGAGAGGTGGTATTTGGGTTGTTACTGAACAACATTCATTAGGCTGTGGAATTTGCTAATTTGTTTAATACTGGATATGTCATAGAAGAGGTTTCTGTACTCCTAACAGATCTAAGCTGAAATGTACATAGACCATGTAGAAGAAATGGTGTTTTTCTACCCAAAGGAGAGGGTCAGAGTCAATTGCTGTTTTGCTGTGATCTGCTGAGCTGTGTCTTCCTCGTGTTTGTTTCTCTCATGGGGGACACTGTATGACTGAACATTCACAATGCTGTCATAGTAACTCAGGTCTTGGAGTTCTGGAATATGTTGGAAGAACTTAGTGATAAGATCATGACTATCCCTATCTACAGATTTGATTAAAATATTCTTATTTTCCTTTTCCTTGTTTGGAAATAGTATTTTGAGTACTCAATAGTGTGTCAGAAGCTAATCCTGTTTGGTGAATGAGACAGAGCCCCGATCTCCCTGGGCTCATAGTCTCCTGGGGAAAATGACATATGGTGAACAAGATAAACAATACACAGAGACTAACATGTACCATGCGAGAAATGACATTAGAAGTGACATTGGCAGAGGAAGTGTAGGGGAAGAAGGACCTGACCTGGTGGAGCACAGAGCTGTGGAGGACTGGAAGAGAGTTCCAGCAGGGACAGGTGCCACATGGTGGCTTTGAGTAGAGAGCAGGCTTAACATACTTAAGAGTAAGCAGAAGCACTACTTGGAAGTTCATCCATCACTGTGTGTGCCCAATAGATTTAAGCTTAAATAGTCCTAAGGAGACTACAGTTGGTGATGCTTCCTAGAGGCCAGGCCCTAATTTAGGATCAGTAGACACAGAGGTTAATGATTAATTTTGGTGTCAACTTGATTGAGTTTAGATGAACCTGGGATATTCGTCAAGTACACCTCTGAGTATGTCCGTGGGGGTGTTTACAAGGAGGATTAAGTAAGGGGGAAGACCCTCTCTAGATGAGTGACCATACCCAGACTGGGGACCTGAAAGGGCCAGTCCAGGGAGGGCATCCTCTTTCTGTGCTTCCTGACCACCACGCAGTGAACTACTCTGCCAGACCCAAGCTCTTTACTGGTGATGGACTGACATCTCTGAAACCACAAACCCAAACCACTCTAGATTCTTGATGTTTAGAAGATTTCCAGTTAGAACTGTGCATTAGGCATTAAGAAACAGAGGAATGACAGGCTTGGATCATTAACAAAAAGAGTCACTCAGAGCAGACTGCAGAGGATAGAATGGACCCTGGAACTGGTTCAGATTGGAGGGAGTGGGGACTTGGAAATTCGCAGAGAGATGGAGCGGGGAATGGGTCCTATGAACAGTCTGGGGCTAAACTCCCTCAGGTCTGAAGTGTGAGGACTGAGGTGTCAGGGTTAGGTCTTTGGTCCTATGATGAGTCAGAGGCCCTATGACGGCAGAGGTGAGCTGGGGAGGGAGGCAGGGTCAGGCACGCAGAAACTTTTTACCCCCCAGGGCTGCAGGCAAACTGGTCTCCAGTCATCTCTTCCATTCTGATGTAATAACTTGCTCTGCCCACTTCCTAACCAAGAAAACACCAAGTCTAAGTCACAGACATGAAAGATGGAGACTCCATGGTTAGGGCAGAGCCTGGGTGGGAGCTTAAAACCCACACGGCCACCTTGACTCTACTTCCTGTGCAATCACATTTAGTGCCTGGGTCAAAGGACACTGAGCACTGTCCTTTGCACCATGGCTATTGATGGGGATTCCTTTTCTTGGATACACTTTCTTTCACCAGGTTCTTGGTTCCTTCTGGAGTCTTCCCAGTTGTCCTTACTCACCTTTCCAATTTGTACCAATCATGCCAACCACCTTAAGCCTCCAAGTGGTATTGTAACCAAATGCACCCTGCCCTGTCTGCATATTCCTTGTTCTGAATGTTACTCTGTTTTGTGTCCCATTGGACAGTAACTCATCTGTAGGCAGATCACACCTTCTTAGCTGCTGGAATGTGGGAAGGAGTAGATCTTATCCGACCTCCCTTAAATGAAAGGGGCTGTATTCCTCAAAAATAGCCATCCCATGTGTTGTATAGGACCACCCTCCAAGACCAGCACCTGACACCCTGATAAGAACAGTGTGTGTCTGCTTGTAGAGGGTTATCACAATTAGTTTTGTTGATTGTTGAGGATCCCTCATAGAAGGAGGGGTGGGGTCCTCATGTGAGTATCCAGTTACTCCTCCCAACCAGTTATATGTAAGCTATTCCCAAAGTACTGACCGTCCTAGGGAACTCTAGAAGGCCTAGAGCGGTGGCTCTCAACCTGTGAGCCTTGACCCTTTGTGTGTATGTGTGTGTTGTGGGGAGGTGAGATGGGGGAGGGTGTTAAACAACTCTTTCACAGGAGTCACATATCAGATATATTCACACTACTACTTGTAACCATTGCAAAAAAAAAAAACCCAGTTATAAAGTAGCAACAAAATAATTTTGTTAGGGTGTCACCAAGACATGAGAAACTGTATTAAAGATTCTCAGCACTAAAAAGATTGATAGCCAGTGGCCTGGAGTATGTAGGCTGGGGAAGACTAGGGAAACTTTGGTATAATTGGACTCTGGCTTGTCACTGGGATCTTAGAGAGAGGGCTTGACATTGCCTAGTCCTCCTCAAGGAGCACATCCTTGTGACACCCTGTGAGTATCAGAAACTTAAGCATTAAACCAATAATATTCCCCACTTAGTGGATTTCTGCTAGCAGGGTCTGCACGATAGGTTATCTTGGAACTTTGTGAAGACAATTAAGTAATGCGAAAGAATTGAGACCACACTCGGAAATACACTGGGTTTAGTTTCCTGAAAGTCTATTTTACCTTCTTACCATGATCAATAACACTTGCTTATGCCTACAGCATGGGGCCATTATGGTGAACCGTGGACGGGAGCAGGTTTGAGTGTCAGGGAAGACGTGACTCTTGGACTCTAACTCTGCCATTCAGAGCATCCTACAGGGCTTTAACATCCTCGTCCACAAGCCACAGATTGTCAGAGGCAAATGGCAGTGCTATTATAAGATTGACCTATGACACACACAGGGCAGCTGGTGCAGGATCTGCAAGGAGAGACACTTGGTCCTAATATCCAGCACTTTGACTGGTACATGTCCTCTCTTTTGATGTGTGGTGCCATACCTGACATGTTCCCATTGTCCTTGTCATGTTCATGTATCACCATTCTGATTTTGTGACATTCACTGGCCCTTAACTGTGCCTCCCTAAGGAAGAAAAGGGCTTAGTGGTTTGATCCTGTGCCTTCCGTGCATGCTGCGATCCTGACCTACCAGGCAGATGTGCTCACAGGTACAATAGTACCACAGGTGTTCTGGGTTATCGAATAGTTTTCTGATTGAACGGATTCCACAGGAATGGATTTCTTGTCTGTTTCTGTAGTCCTTCCTGGTCAAAAGCCCATGGCTGAGGAGGTCACAGGCCCTAGGGTAGAACTTGCTATTGTTATTTTGTTAAATGTTCATGCTGTCAAATCGTCTTCTATATCTTTATGTTTATATCCGCAAACCTGGACCAGTTCCAACCTTGGTCATGGAAGTTTGCTTTTGTAGTGGGCAGTAGGCAACAGAAAGTTGCATGATAGGTCAAAGTGTTGAGAATTTGAGATTGAATGCTCAGCCATAAACATCTATATCAACGCTTCCTGCTGTTGCTAAGGCTCAGGAAATGTCACAGAAGGGGACCTAGAGGGGCTGTAAGAGCTGAAGGATGGAGAGGAGGAAGGTGGGGAAGAGTGGGGAGTAGTGCTTTGAAATGCTGTCTTCTGGACAAGCTGTGTGGCTGTTGGCCTCATGTACTCATGACAGCTGTGCTCACCAGCAGAAGACCCACAGAAGCTCAACCCAGCCCAAACCAGACCTCTGGCTGAGATGGGTAAATGATGTGTAGGACCCATCCCTTACTGAGGAGCAGTTGATAGTTGGGAGAGGAGGGAGACTCACTCTTTTCTGAGGATTTAAGTAAGGCATTAGTAAGATTCCCATGCACCAATGGGTGGCCCCAAATCCATGCACGTTTGGGCAGCACTAACAAGAATTAGTAGGTTATTAGAAAAAAAAGAAAGAAAGAAAAGGCACAAGGCTGGCAGGGCTGTGCTGAGGAACGAGAAGGGATAGAGATGATCATATTTTGTTGTAGATGTGTATGGAATTCTCAAGAAAATTAAAAAGCAACCCTTAAGTGCAGGCTAACACTGCTTTTGTGTACACAGTCTGAGCTTCATAGCCTTCCATTTGCTGCTCTCTGAGACCACGTAAATACGGGAGGAAAGAGGTGCTTGCAGTTTTCCCCGGGCTCCCTGGGACTACTGTGTCATGAAGCAGGTTCAGTCATTCAGCGGGAGACGCACATTCAGTGTAAAAGACTGTGCTGCTCACAGATAAACTGGTGTAAGGCCCTGACTTACCATCAATTATTGATGCTAGCAGCAAATGCTGGCATTAACCATGAACGAGATGCCTTGATTCACGTCTGGTATGCGACTGTTCCTTTGCATTTACAGTCATGACGGTGGTGAATCCAGGACTGTGTGCTGTGGGCAGCACTTCCATTTCTATGAACACATGTCATATGCTCATTTACATGTTCAAAGATGCTTTTCATAACCTTTCACAGCAAGGATCCGTAAGACTATACTAAGTCAGGCTGAAGATGGAGGCGATAATAAAATTACTTGCGTTGCAAGCATGAAGAACTGAGTTCTGACCCTCAGTACTCCTGTAAAAAGCCAGGCATAGCTATATGTACCTTATAATCCTGGCGCAGGGATGCAGGATTCTTAGGTGGGGGCCTCACTGGCCAGCCAGTGTAGCCTCTCTGTAAGCTCTAAATTTAACGACAGACTCCGCTTCAAAAAGTAAGGTGGAGACAGACAGCAACCCAATGTTAACCTCAGGCCTATGTACACCTATATGGGTAAACATACACACACACACACACACAAACACAGAGAGAGACAAAGAGAGAGAGAGATCGCAAATAAAAATAAAACAGAGATGTGTCTTAACCCAAAGAAACAAATGAAAACATCAAACAACATGCTCTCTCTACTGTTTCTACATACAATAGTGCTGCACCCTTAGGATCTCTTAGTGTACTGGTTTTCTTCTCCTTCTTACATGAATACAATCAAGAAAGTACCAAGATAATCCGGAGGTAACCACGGTGAAGAAGACACAGCAATACCCGTCATGGTAGAGGCTGTTTTCTTGGTGGGTGTCTGCAATAGGAAAGGGCCTGTGTGGAGAAGAAAGGGGGGGGGGGCAGGTGTGCTTATGGTGTCTGAATTGTGACCCTCTTTCCTATTTTGAATCCTAACCCAAAATATCTCAGGATGTCATTGCATTTGGTGACAAAGCTTTACAGAGGTAACTGGGCTAAAATGAGATCAGTAAGGTGGTTTCTAATCCAGGAAGACTGGCATCCTTACAGGAATCCATTAGGTTGCACATCCACAGCAGGAAGGCATGCAGGCATCAGGGAGAAGAGAGACAGCAGGCTGCCTTCTCGCTATTCTGCTCTCTTGCTTGCAGTCTACAGAACAGTGGGAGAGCGTGAGGTTCACAGCCACCATTCCACGGGCTTTGCTACACGCCTACCGGTAGAGTCGTGAGCATTACAGAAATGAAATCTCTACAATGCGGAGATAATTGTTACCTATCTCTAAAACATTGCGTATGTGTATATTGGCACTTTATATCATTTTTAAGTGCTCTATACTTCTCTCTTACTGATTCACATTGAAGTTACCCAGCTTCTTGGTGCCTGCGTCACTCAGAATCATACTTCAGAACCCTTCTCTCAAAGGGAAGAGGCATAAGAGAAGCAAAACTTAAGTTTGTCTTCCCAGGCGTTCCTAAAAAACCAAACCAGGAAGCTGCCTGGGTAGAGTCAGAAAAAGCCCGACTTTCCTTAAAATGTATGGAGACAGGATTCTATGAAATGAAATTCATGCTTTTTGCTTGCACAGTCAGTTGCATTTCTACAAGTGTGTTCAGCCATGTAGACACCATTGCAATCAGGGTACAGAACATTCCTTACTTTCTCACGTTTCACTGCAGTTAATTTCCCTCCCCCATCCAATCCTTGGCGAGCACTGATCCGATTTTAATCCCCATGGTCAGAACACAAATGGATTCAGACAACCTTTTATGTCTGGCGGCTTTCATAGTTTTGAGGTCTGTGTTTTGATTCTAAAAGCTCTGAATTTTTATATTCAGGGCTGAAATATATACTATACACATCAAATGCTGGCCAGTATATCCATGCTTGCTTTTATATTGAGATATGCTTAAAGCTTATGTGTGAATTTATCCAGTTAAATTATTTAAATGTAACCTAATAATTGGATAAAATTAATAATAATAAAGATGGATCATTCAAACTCAAATATGTTGCTACTTGTTACAAAGGTATTAGTTGGAAGACACATCAAAAAAAAAAAGTCATTTTTAGGGTTGGAGAGATGGCCCAGCTGTTTAAAACTTAAGCTGCTCCTGCAAAGGATCCTAGTTTGGTTCCTAGCATCCAAGTCAGGCAGTTCACCACTGCTTGGAACTGCAGCTCAAGTGAGTGCCAGAGCTCTTTGGGTACCTGCTTATACATTTACACATCCATGCCAAATAATGAAGAAGAAGAAGAAGAAGAAGAAGAAGAAGAAGAAGAAGAAGAAGAAGAAGAAGAAGAAGAAGAAGAAGAAGAAGTCAAAGAGACATTTACTACTGTCTTAGTGTTTTAGTTAGGGTTTCTAGTGCTGTGAAGAGGCACCATGACCACAACAACTCTTATAAAGGAAGACATTTAACATTTAACTGGGATTATCATGCCAGGAAGCATGATGGCACTATGGAGAGATGATTGGAAGAGGGAGAGACCCCCTGGCTCCTCCCTCCTTACTTATTGGGTCTTTTAATTTTTTGCTTAACTGTGACCTCTTCTGGGCCCTATCTTGACACATCTCTATCACTTTGCCTGAGACAGATCCAGTCATTCCCATCTCAGTCCTTGGCCCTCCTCTAACACTGCCTATGTAATTATCACTTTATGACAGTGGTTTTATGTATATTTATATATGACCTTTACTGCACTTTCTTCTACATAGAGGAAAACAGTGTCTTATCTCTGCTTTCCTACATCCTGGTATAAAGCAAACAACCAACAAGAAAGATATTTTAAACGTAGTTGCCTCCTGCAAGTTACAATCTGCCACATGCCACAGATCTACCCAATCAGAAGAGCTGAGACCTGGGTTGTGCAAGCAAAGCTGGTTTGTCATCACTTGTGTACCAGGCCTCATGTTCCTATCAGTCTGCCAAACTTGCAACCCAGATTCCCTCTGAGCTTATTTGCTTGGTCTGACTGTAAACACCATTCCCGTTCTGACCCAGATCCGTTGCCTCTTCTTGTTCCAACTTCGCAAGGTCTCCAGTTTGGCCTCATCTATGAAACATGATGTGTGCCTAAGGTAACCTTGGTGAAGAGCCAGGTGGGGCAAACCAGCACTGCCAAGTCCCAGGGTGACATCCAATTCTTCTGGCTATTCTGCTGGGCTACTGGGAGGAACAAGAAGAAGAAGCATTCAGATGAGTGCCAGGTTGAATATCTAAAGCATGGCCCCCAGGGAGCCTTGCAAGGAAGACACGGTGCAGAAAGGAGCCGAGAGAGGAACAAGTAGTCTGGTTATGATGGCCAGCTGCCCCTATAGCTGTGTCCACACATCTTGGTGGGATGGACAAGACTGGAAGCTGTGTTCAAGAAAAGGAAAAAAATAGGAAAGGTACATATAGGTAGGTTTTAAAAAGGTAGGAAGAATCTATCTATCTATCTATCTATCTATCTATCTATCTATCTATCTATCTCCAATGAGGATTCTATCGCCTCCTGAGAATGGATTGAATACTTGACCCCAAATGATACGGTCATGTGTTAATCCCTGACACCTGTGCATGTGGACTTATTTGTAAATAGTGCCTTTGATGCAGTAATTAAATCAAAAGTATTTAAAATATCTAGAATTTGCAATGAATTTTAAACCCAGGGACAGGTGTTCTTGTAAGAAAGAGGCAAGAAGGGATTTTGGACAGGCATGCAGAGACAAGAGGCCGTGGGAAGAGCAAACCGGAGTGAGGCGTGATGCTGCCAAAAGTCCCAGAGTGCTTGCAGCCGCCATGTTTGTGGTACCTTGTCATGGTAATTCCAGAAAAGTAAAGTAACAACTCCATGATGAATTTTCAGGGAAGTGGGTATGTAATGGACTCTTTGGATTCCTAAAGGAGGGCATCAGAACCTTAGGGAATGACGGTAATGCTACAGGGTTGGTAGAGTCAGAGTCCAGGCCCTGGAAACCCTAATAAGCAAGGTTTGACCATTCATCATCAATAGGCTAATGCAAGAGACAGAAAATAGAAAATCAGAGAAAGGGGATGTAGCTGATATAGTCACATTAGAGAGAGAAATAAATAAATAGAGTCAGTGACCTCAAGTCTATCCTCATGGCCCTCACACAGATTCAGGCGTCAATGGAGGCCCAGAGGGGTGCATAACTAAGCAGTCTTGGTCAAGGTGTGGTCCTGCACTGCCTCAGCTCCTGTCTCTCCTAAGTGATCTGATAAGTAGTCAGCACTATGTAAAACTTTATATATATATATACATATATATATACATATATATATATATGTATATATATATACATATATATATATATTATTTTTTTTTTTTTTTTGGAGACAGTCCCTGCCCTGGGCCCAATCTAGCTGACACTAAGGTCTTTTCCTTTTCCAGCATGAGACTTCTGGGAAATTCCAATTCCTTAGGGTCCATTGCTGCAGTAGTCTGATAGCTGAAGTGGGGATGGACACAAGTGTCTCTCTTAAAATCTCTCCATCCTTTCCTGTGCAATTACAATGAAGACATAAGGGAAGAGGTTGGTCCAGAATCATGTAGAAATAGCTCTTGTTCTTCCAAAATTGTCAATGGAAATGAGGATTTACAGGAAAATGTTTGTTATTCAATTAACTTTACCCCAAGGATGTATCCACCACTTCCTGGAGAAGAAAGCATTCGGAAACTGACAGAACATTTCACATGCAATGAAATGTGTACATGTGTACCATACTAAGAGATTCTCCATCCATCCTGTTTCTTCATACATGGAGGCTCAGGGCAATTCAGTAAACCTACATGTAGTGACCAGGCTCTGTGGTAAGAATTTTTACAACTGGTTCATTAAACTTCGTAGTAGCCCAGGGACACAGTAGCACTGAGACTGACTTAAAGTCACCTAGTCAGGAAAATATCTGCCCATGGAGACATGGTTTTAACCTAAAGAATGTGGGTTTGAATGATACTCAAATCCCATCCTCACTCCGTAAGCTACACTCAAATAAGAGGCAGCATTGCATTATGAACAGCAGGGATCCCATGGCAATCCTGGCCAGCCCTGGCTCTTCTGTTTCAGGCTGCCATGATGCTCCACCAGCAGGCCTGATTCCTCTACATTGCCAATGCCCTTTTGACGATGACAGTCAATAGTGGTGTAGGCTTAGCTCTTCCTTATCAGTTTCATGTATGGATATTGCCAGGTAGCCCAGTCTACTCTCTCCCCTTGTCCCTTCCCCACCGTGTCCCACCCATGTTTGCTTGGTTATATAACTGGTTTTATTATATCAATAAATATTTGCCAAACACTTATAGTTATATGCTTTTCAGTGTGCCTAGTAAGACCACACATGGTGTCTAATTGAGAATGAGAGGTGTCCTTACACAGTAATAACATAATAATGGCCCTCTTTTTAAAGATTTTTTTTTTGTATGCCATTCATGATGTAATCTTCCCCACACCCAGTACTCTGTGAGAAGACAAGTGGTCACTGCTGTGGTTTGTATATGGCATCGATTACGAAACATCAAGTTAAAATTTGATTGTGAATGCAACAATGTCGAAAGGTAATGGACTCTTACAGAGGTAGTTAGATCTCTGGAACGCCAACCTCATAAAAAGGTGGATGTCTGTTTTGAAAAGTTGAGTCAGGTCTCTGGAAAGTAAATTAGGTCTCTCCAGAGTAGTTTTACAGGACTTGAGCAAGTTGGTATAAAGCAAGATTGCTTCTGGCTTTTCTACCTCTTGCACATGCTTGCTTCCCCTCACCTGTATAAGTGGCACATGAGGTCCATCAGAAGCTGACATGGATGTTTGGTCTCTATATTTTATGGTCCAGAACTGTGAGCCAGTATACATACTAATAATCACCATTGGTTTTCTCTGTGTAGGGTTTTCTCAATAGTACAATGGCAAAATACAAAGGATTTGAAAACATGTATAGCTTGGTTTTGAACATAGGTTGTTACTAAGAGCAACCTGTGGTCTTGGGACAATTACTTAGCTTTCCTGTGCCTCTGTTTACCCAATTATAAAACAAGGATGAAATGTGTGCAAAGAATTTGACACATGTCAGGCATGAAGTAAGGGCCTTGTACAAGGCAGACCAGAGAAGATGCTGGGGAAGACACTGAATTCTCCTTTGAGTGTCAGGCATTCCTTCTCATGGCTTCAGAGAAGCTCACAATAAAGATGGTTTGCTAGGAAGAGGAACACAAAGTCTTAAATGACCTTAGTCTTAGATGTTTGCTGCCAGTCCAGGAGGCTCAACTTCCAAGAGCTTATTCTCTACAGTAACTGCCAATAAGCCCACGGTGTGCACCTCTCAGCACTGCCATGTAATGATCACAAGGAGGATGCTGGGTTATACCTCAGACCACCCCAGAGTGAATACAGACAGGAATCTTCAACGAGTAACAGGTAGATTATGTCACATTTACTGTTTGTTTTCAAATATCTTATTTCTCAATTTTGGTGGCGGTTCTTAGAAAGTTGATGGTTCTTAGCAAGCCATGAGTCTGGGTCAAAAAGTGTTTTGTTTTTAAATACCATAATACTGCAAACTGAATGACTAATTTGTGAATTATAGAAACTACCATTAATGTTCCATCTCAAATTACATATATAGCAACATATCCCATCTATAATCATATATTTATATTGTTGGACTTAGAATATAAGATTATTGGGGCAAATAGATGTTGTGATAAATAGTTATAAAATTTCTATATATTTTTTATCAATTTTTAATGACGGTAATATGTCTGTTCAACATTGAATGGACTAGGCATGTATCTCAGTGGTACAGTTTTTTCTTAATAAGGGCAAATCCTTGAGTTCAGTCTGGCATTAACAAGAAGTCTGACACACAAACATTTACTTTCATTTTTGGTAATTCCAAGACATTTGGCATTTAAGAGGTTCTTCATGCATTACAAATGTGAAGAAATGACAGTTACCAGAGAGTGATATATGAAGACTGTTTTTAATCTGTATGTTTCTGTGATTGTATTATGATGAACGTGAATATATCCATGTTTTCATTCATTAATCTTATTGAATATAAATGGGAGAATTGTTAAAAAATACAATTGAGCAGAACTGCTCATGGGCGTATCATGGGACTCATTGATTAGATCTGGATTGGATAGAAAAATAATGAAATTCAGATAAAGTTACATATGTCAAGTAGAGACAGGATGGATATTAAAAACTGCATGTATTCTGATGAATGAAAATATTCAACTGACTTATTATATTCATAGAGTGATGTATTTCTCAGTTACCACCAGAGAAGCTTCTATTTACAATAGATAGATGGTGGTTAATACAGAGAGGCCCATGACGAGCCAAGGCTCAGAGAATAAAAACCTATGGAATGGAACCCCTTCCCCTAAGCTCTTCCTCTCAAGGCTCAGGGAACACTGTGCAAGAGAGGCTGCAAAGACTCTAAGGACCAGAGGAGGCAGAGGGATACAAGAAAACAGTATCTGATGGACACAGCAAGACAGCTGCACATATGAACTCATAGTGGTAATGACACCATGCACAAACATCATACAAGATCAAGTTGGACCAAATCTTAGCATGGATAGACTGCGGACATGGACACGAACTGGCTGAGGAGCTGTTGGCAACTGGTAGCAGCTAGCAGAGGGAGAACTGATTTCCTTAGTGAGTGTTGCCACTGGTAGGTAGACTGCTCCAGTGGAAGGCCACATCCACCAATATATGAGCATCACAAATTGGACTGGATGGGGGATACACAAAAAGCAGTCACCGTGTTGGGTGGATAGGGAGATGGTGGGTCTGGGAGGAGTTTGGGGAGAGGGTAAATATGACCAAAACTCATTGTACAACTCTCTCCAAGATATAATAAAAAAAGGAAAGGAAATTGTATATAGTTTTGCGGCTGACATATTGTTCATGGCATAGACCATTTACAAAGCAGAGATTATATGGGACAAGGTCTTTGTATACATTTTGGCCTGTGGGGACTATGCTCAGCCCCTGAGCTCTAGGCTGCTAGGTCTTAGGGCATTGGCACCCTCTCCTCATGGCTCCTTTCTTCTTCCCTGGCTGCTCATTGCGCCTTCCCTCTGCTGATCCCAATATACACAGCTTTCATCAGATTTCACTGCTTTTGGTTTTCTTGTTTGCTTTGAGGTGCTGCACACGTCGGGCAAGTGCTCTACCAGAGAGCTACAGCAGAATGACTGCACCATGGGTTCTGGCAGGAGGAGACTTCTTTCATTGACTAGAGAGTCTTTTCATCTTTTTCCTTCCCAGGAATCATTGTTGGCTTTCCAGTTTCAAGCAACCCTTCCTTGGTGAACACACATAGTACTCAGACTTCTCTATTCTCACCAGAAACCTTCTAGAAACCTCTGCTCATCAGTCTCTCAGTGTTTCCCTGGTCAGAAGCAGAGAGCAAGGCGTGCACATTGCGTTTATGGATGGAAACGTTGAAGGGACTCCAAGTAGCGGTTTCCTGGCCATCAACACAAATTTATATGACCTGGTTGGTGTTATAAGTTTGTGGTATCTTTCCTTCTGTTGGAAGGAAGATTACAGTGGATTGAGGGAGGGACTTGTGTTTTTAAGCTTCTCAGGTGTTAGTGTTCACCCTAGTTGTGAGTCTACCTCTTATTCAGGAGTGAGGAAGCAGAAGGCCATATCAAGGCCACACACTGGGAAGGGACTCTGGTAGATCTGTGTGACACACCTCTGGGCTTGAAGACAACTTTAGAGATGAAGAGCAAAAAACAGACCATTGTTCACTCATTTGCTTTTGGTGAGGCAGGGTCTTATTCCTGTATCCCACCCAGGCTGGCCTTGAACTCACAATCCTCTTGTCTCAGCCTCTGCATAATGAAGAATTTTGTTTCCTTGTGGTGTTAGAGACCCAACTCAGGACCTCATGTGGTCAGCAAGCTCTCCATTGAGCTTTATTCCCAGGCTGTAAGTTGTCATCAACTCATTCTCTGTCTCTCTCCACCCCCACCCCGTGTATGTGTGTGTGTACCACAGTGCATATATGAATGTCATAGGATAACTTGTAAGAATCAGTTCTTTCCTTCTGCCATGTAAGCCACAGGGATAAAACTCAGGTCTTCAGCCTGAGTAGTCATAGACCTTGTAAATAGGTAGCCTTGGTGGATAATACCAACTAAGATAAGGACAAGTGAATCATAGAGTCATAGTGACCTGTCCCCTGAAACTTCACCCAACTGATACCATGTTCTGAAAGATATCTGTAATCCCCCTGAACACCCATGCTCTGGCATCATCCCCTTCCCCACGTCCTGCCTTTTTGTGTTTATAACCCCTGTGTGAATAAGTAAAAATTATGATTTGATTTAAAAAAATAAATAAAAAATATATATAAAAAAAAGAAAAAGAAAAAAAAAACCTCAGGTCTTCAGGCTTCCTGGTAAATGTTACCTGCTGAGCCATCTGGTTTGCCCTGTGTTGGTATTTTAATCTTTTTTTTTTTCAGTATAAAAAATATATATTGATGCAAAGACTATAAGGAAGACATTGAATATTATTGGAAATCCTTCTCCTCCCTCAAAATGTTGCTTTGTTGAAAATACCACTTCTATTTACTAGAGGAAATACATATTTTGAGATTTAGAAAATTACACCAAAGAGTTTTCCATCCTTTCATCACTGGGAGGCAGAGCTCAGTGTGTTGAATCTGGTGAAAGGGATTGTGGAGTTGGCGTCATCCCTGCCCTGCCTCCCCAGACAAACAGGAGACAAGGACCATTGGAAATGGCCTCACTCTCCGGCTCTTCCCATTGGCTAGCTCACAGTTCACCCCATCTCCTTAGCAGAATGACTGTGCCATGGGATTTGACAGTTGCAACATCTAATTTGACTCAAAAGCTCTTTCTTCCTTCTGGGGAGTTCCACTCTTCCTCCCTTAGTTTGGTGTCTGATCTTGCCACAACTTTAATTACTAGTCCTCTACAGTGGACTAGGGAGATGGTCTCTCACACCATGACTCCATCCATTCAGTGATGAATGAACAATCCAGCTCTTCACAGCCAACTCCCCAAACAAGCATCAAACCTCAAAGCATGAGTAAAACATTGCGTGTTTCCCCTGTTTTGCTCCGTACACAATATTGTTCCTTCACCTGAAGCCTGAGAAAACTCTCTGATGCCTTTTTCTGACTCACAAGGCATTTAGTCATCTAAAGACAGATCATACTTGTGGAAGAGGCATCATCAGGGTTGCTTAGCAACAAAATATGTTTTATTAGGAACAAATTTGTGTGGGGATGGTACCCTTCTTTGTTCCCTAAGGATCTGTGTCTTTGGGTTGATTGACTTACTAGCTAAGTTGCAATACAAGATTTTCTTTTTATGCTTGTTGGAAGATTGGGAAGGAAAGAGGAAGGAAGGGAAAGAAAGGAAAGAGAGAGGAGAGGGAGGAGGATGGAGGGAAGGGAAGGAAAGAAAGGGAAACGAAGGGAAAGAGAGGAAAGGGAGAGGAGAGGGAGGAGGAGAGAGGGAAGGGAAGGAAAGAAAGGGAAACGAAGGGAAGGGAAGGGAAAAAGGGTAGGGAAACGAAGGGAAGGGAAGGGAAAAAGGGAAGGGGAGGGGAAAAAGAGGGAAGGGAGGGGAGGGGAAGGGAAGGGAAGGGAAGGGAAGGGAAGGGAAGGGAAGGGAAGGGAAGGGAAGGGAAAGGAAGAATTCAAGACTTGCTCACAGAGTATAGACAAGGCACTTATGTGCATCCTGGGGAACCCGTTCTTCTGTCACAAATTCTCTAATTAGGAAACCCGAAGCTCAGCTTGACTGTATATTCTTTGCTCTGCAAAGGTTTCACAGTGCTCTCAATCAGGACACAGGAAATGCCCAGAGAAAGAAGAGAGGAGAAGGCCCATTCACCTAAAGTGCTTGCTGCACAAGCTTGCGGACTGAGTTGCATTCCTAGTACCCATGTAACAAGCTAGGCATAGCAGCACACACCTAGAGTCATGGCACTAGGGAGGCAGAGACAGGTGGAACCCTTAGTCAGCCAACCTCAGGGAACTGTTGAGTTCCAGGGTCAGCGTCAGACTACCTCAAACACTGAGATGGAGAAGCAACTTAAAGAGACACCTGATGTTGACCTCTGTTCTCTAAATACAGGCATATGTACTTCAACCTGTCAGCACAGATACACACATAATAAAGGTCGTAGACTTGATCTGTTAGCTAAGGACTTGACATCTCTTAGGGGCTAATCAACTCGGGAAGATGTTTATTTGAATTACCACCTTGTGACTCAAGGCATTACAGATTCCAAGGTCATTTAGTCAAAGCATCTAGACTAGTATTTATGCTCAATGAAGACAAATAGCAAAGCTACCTGGGTAAGGGGGCAAAGGATAGCCATTGACATTTATTAATTGATTGTTATATGATAGTCACCATTTCAAAGCATTTTGCACACAAAAGTAAATTTGATTGCTTTAACTATCCATAAAGATGAGAAGCCAAGACAGATTCAGAAATAATGTTATCTAAAAATAGCAGGGAGTGCATTTGAATCTTGGCATCTAACACACACAATCTGCTACACTATCTAGGTTCTCAGTCTCACATGACCATGACCATGAGGAAGTTATGGCCTCCAAGAATTCCCTTTTGTAAAAGGAGAAAGCTTAGCTAACATTTGTAATATGAATTTTCTAGGTTTTAAGTTGGTGCCAATTTAAAAAAAAGGGTTTTGTTTTTTGTTTTGTTGTTTTTCAAAGAATCTAATAATTGCTTGTGGGCGGAGTACAGTGGAGGATGGCTTTAAGACTAAAGTCCTTAAGTCATTGTTTAACATGTGACTTGGTTCACGTGGGCTAAACTTGGACATAGGAAGTGAAAATGTAAATAGTAACCCACATCAGTTCCACTTTGGGAAATGCCATTTAAGGAAACTTTATGATATTGCATTCTTGGCTTTATCAATTTTGTCAAAAGCCTAGGGGTAATGTGTAATAGCATCTAGGCTGGCAAACTCGGGGCAGAGTACCACAATCATAAAGATTCTCAGCCAGTGATGCTGTGATACATGGTCAGTAGTCCTCCTGTGAGCTGTGGTGCTCAGCCTTTCAGTCCTCAGTGGACCAAATAGTGTCTTGGCCCAAAGAAGCATCTTCCTTTGGATAAACTCATGTGATCCATTTTTATGTAATGTGGGTTGTTGTGACTTAATATTTCTTCTTTTTCTTCAACATAGTGGGTTTAACTACTTTTAGCGTGTGTGTGTGTGTGTGTGTGTGTGTGAGAGAGAGAGAGAGAGAGAGAGAGAGAGAGAGAGAGAGAGAGAGAGCGAGCTCATGAGCATGGTGTGATACAAATGTGGCAGTCTGAAGACAAGTTGTGGGAGTCAGTTTAATTTCTCCAACACATGGGTCTTAGAGATCAAACTCAGGCTGTCTGGTTGGGTGGCATGTCTTTACATGAGTCCTTTGATAGAAAGGCTGTTTTTCCTTGTTGATCACCTGGTTTTCCCATCTTATTCATGGATCTTTTCATTTAAGACAAATTTCTTAATAACCATTCCAGTTATCTTCCCGATCCTATTGATTTGATGCTATTTTGGTTTTAATTCATATTCTCTATGATTTGTTATTTACATGAAAAGGTCCTTAGGAAAGGGGCATGAAACCTACCAGGGTGACCAACTTACCTGCCTGACTAGGAAATTTCTAATTATGGCATCTATAGTCCTGTTTCTCTGTAATCCTGTGAGGCCTAGTCAAGCTAGGATGGTTGTCATGAAAGATCTAGTATAGGCAGGATTAATCCTTATGCACGAACTGAAAAACTCTTCCTCATATGGCTAGGTTATATAGAGAATAGTGGCACAGGGGAGACCTTTGGCTTCATGTGGGTGGGTAAATGTAAAAGCAAGCAATCCCACTCACACCATCTTCAAGTTAGAGAAGCAGGGAAGCTGCTGCTGTAATTTAGTCTAAGGCCAAGGGATCTGGGTGGCTTCGGGTCCATTTGCTGGAGAAGAGAATCTAGGATGCTCCTGGTTCATGCACTGGAGGCTGAGAATCTGGGCTGCTTCTGCTATGTGTGCTGAAGTCCAAAGGCCTAAAAGGTATGGTGTCCTGAAGAAAATGGTGCTCCAAGTTCCAGAAGGGTGAAATTTGAACTGTTGCCCTAGGGAAATCACTGTCAAAATAATGCTAGCCTGTATGGAGAAGTTAGGGCAGGGTGGGTGAAGCTAAGCAGATGCCCTTGGACAAGTACTCGTCCCTTCCTGTCTCTGGGTCTCCATCTTCATAGGGAAAGGCTGAAACTACATGAACCTGAAGGTTCCTCATGAATTCTAGAATCCCAGACCTTTCTAGGGATTGGATACAAAGAGAAATAATTATAGAAACCAATGTTGGAAGTCTTTGGCATACAAAGCTATGGAATTAATTGGTTAGAGGTCACCACACAATCTATGCTTACGAGTCAGGTGGACCAAAGACTAAAGCACTGATAGAAACTATCCTCAGAGTTTTCATCAAAGAAGTCCCACTTCTTACACCGGAAGCCAACTCAACAGAAGCCTTCATGATTACAAGACATTGTTACATAGGAAAAGCTCAGAGGCTGGGAAGAGCATCATAGTGTCGGTTGGATTCTCATACAGTACAGACACAGGAGCATTGTTTTGAGTGCTCCTATCTGGTGGGTCAGTTCTGAGTTTGCAAGAAGGTAAGGTCACAGAGCTGAGTGTCTAGGGCTGACCAATTAGGATCCTATAATCTATGAAGAGTATACCAACTGGTGTCAGTTTGCTGGTCTTGTTTAGGCAACCACATCCAACACAAATTCTCTGTAGGATCCTATCACAGAGCAGTCACATGGGAGGCCTGGGTTGGGAGGATTAGAAACCCATCCTGGGCTCACCAGGTTGGAGTATAGCCGCAGAATTGCTACTGTGGTTTGCCTGCTCCAGAGAGGCACCCCTTAGCACCATCAGGGAACTCTCATTGTAGATTAGGGATAGCCTGTTCAGTTTGCATGCTGATTCTCCTAGGGATGAATCCTAAGCATGGTTTATTTTCCCAAGGATTCTAACACTGAGCCTTGGTAGTCTGGGTGGCTGAGATGGGAACAGTCCCAGAATCTGTGAAAACTACCACACATTGTGAGATGAAGCTGGGTGCTATTGTACTATTTTTTTTATTGTTGTTTATTTTTTTCCCACATGCATATTATTATTCCAAAACCAAACCTGTTAGATAATATATTCTCACATATTTGGTTTTAGCAAGAACTTTCTTTTTACTGACATGGATGTGATTTCATTGTTTCTGGCTAAGCCAGGTTAGGGGAAGACCAACTTTTGAAGAACATTCTAGGCCAATTTCTCTGATCTGTTTAGTATTGGAAGGGAGGGATTCAACTCTGAACTCATTTTGACCTGCTACCTTGGGCAGTTTCTGGTTACTAGGGAGCATATAGAATCTCCCAGAAGCAAACAAAGTGAAGCCCCATCATTCTGATCCTAGCAACTCAGAATAGATGGTCACAGGAGCCCTCTGACTTGACATATCATTTCAAAGCTTGAGAGAGCTGATGGCAGGAACAAAATCTTCATGCCACGATGCCACATTTCCCACTGAGTCTCCAAGGTCCTTGTGGGTTCTACTTCTAAGAATCCCAGAAAGACTAAGATCAAAAGATCATCCACTGTTTTCTCTCTTCTTTCAAGCAGAACTCATCACTGGCGGTACTGTTGATGTGAGACGGAGAGAAGGTTTGGGGATGATAACAGTTATTACTGACAATGTATTCCATGCACTCTTCCCTCCCCACTGGGACAGATACAGCACTAGCACCTGGGTAGGAATAACGAGTATCCTGTAATCTCCTGTAGGTGCCCCCTCTGACTGTGGGATGATGAAGATCCAGCACAGGAGCATTGCCTCTTTGGTGAAGGGACTTCAATCACTGTTGCCTCTGGTGTGTTAGCTGTTGCCTAGAGCCTGAAGGTGCTCAGAGGGTCTCATGTTTCAGAGGCTCTGGATCCCCTCTGCCCTTCGAGCATGGCCTTAGATTGGCCTGAATGAAGAGCAAGGCCCTCCAAGGGCCACTGTCAGCACTCCCCCATGACTACTACTCATGGGAGGAGTCAGGGTGTGGGGTCCTGTTCTGACTCTGTCATCCTGGGCCCCAGCCATGGCGATTTCATAACAGAAGAAAGCTAAGCTGTGAGCACGTTGCTAGGCTGTGGCTATTTATTTTTATAAATGAACCCAGGCTTAATTTAGAAAGCCGCTTTTGCTTTTGCTTTCTTCTTCCCAGCATCGGCTGTCTGTCTGGCACTGTCAAAGAATCTCATTTCTGACCCAATGAGAGTTCGTGGGTGGATAGGGGCAGCAAAAGAGGTTGGCAGAAGGCCGATGCTAGCCAGGCTGCATCACAGGGAGACAGAGACACGTGGCGGTGCCACTAGGGTCCTATTCTGCTTCCGTGTGAGCTTCATTTGTGACACCTACGTAGTCCTCGCTTGGAATAGCAGGGTAAAAAGCAGCCCTGACGCTCACGTCTCCTTTGATGAGCTACACACCAGGATACAGCAGAACAGAAGGCCTTGGGAAAGAGGGTCTAGTCAGGTGCCAGAACAGGTGACACCAACAAGCTCCATTCTTTGGAGGCAGCTATTTTAATAGAGCCTATTTACAGTGGCTATTTAGATGTGCATGTATTTTGATTTGGGCCAAACATTTAGCTGATAAATGCCATTTTTAAAAAGCAAATGGATAAAGTGGACATTTTACACTCCATTTGCGACCCTCACTGAAGCCTGATCCCCGATAATTGTCAACCCCTACATTGAGTAGTCAAGGGTATATAGAGTTTAGGGACAGGGGGAGGAAGTGGGTGGCAGAACTCCAAAATCAGAGACTATCAAGAACCAGGTAATGGTTAAAACTATGTAAGCACAAGGGGTAATGTGCCTATCAGATCAGAGCATGCCCCTCCCACAGGAAAACAGGAGCCTATAAAGTAAAAGAAACAGAGCTAATAAGATCCACCGGTGAGGGAAGAGATGGATGAAATGAGAGAAAATGGTTACACAAGAGGCAGTGTGCATATGTTTTTGCTTCACCTGTTCTGAGTTTGCTGCATCAAAACACCTTGTCATAAAAGCTTTATAAAATTAACCAAGAAAATAGAGTCAAAAAATCGGAGTCAGAACTTGTTTTGGATTTTCTAGCATGTCTGACTCAGAAATGTCTACACTTTTCACTTTAGGGCTTCTTGGAGCCTCAGTTTCCCCATAAAAAAATGACCTTCCTGTTTTCCAGCCTTTTGTTCTCCTTCCAAGTGACATGACAGGGGATGAGACAGCAGCTTATAAAGTGCCCCAGGCTGCCTGGAGAAAGATGCTTGTGTGAATGATGGACATCCGAATAGATGAGTCCTCTGTGACTCAGGGATCACAAAGTTAAGGCAAAGTGGCCATGACTGCCTTGTGATTCATACATACGGTGTTGTCATTGGCCGGAGCGGTGGTGCACCCGCTGGCTTTGCCCTAGCAAGTGTGGAGCCTAAGTCTCTTTCCACAAGTTCTGTGATCAAGGAGCTTGAGGGGATTAGGTTTGAAGAGCCGAGGATAACTGGTGTTTCGAACTGATCTGGAGTTTTACCCTACAAGGAATAGTGGTGGCCTGGTTGTGGACAGTTATTGATGACCTTTTCCAGATTATTCTGGGGTTTGTCAAACTTGATGCCACAATGCCCTGGAGGCAGTTTCAGTGTGGTTAAAGGTGGAGCTAAGAGAATATTTTCTTCAGCCAATTTCTGCATGTCTATTCTAGGCTGTTCAAAGGAAGAACCTTTTCCTTGCAAAATGAAGCCCCAACTGACTTGGGTGAATCCTTCAAGACTCAAGCAAGATGGCAGAAAACTAGGTCTTCAGGAACCACCCTGGCTCCCACTGGGTAGGGACCATCTTCTCAGTCCTGGAATACTGTCAAAGACCCAGCCCCACTTGGGACATCCACTCATCCCTATTTTTATAAACGACGGTGCCACCTACCCTGGTACATTTAGTCTCTGTTCCTGGCCCTGTTCCCTTTCTTTGTTGTTGCCATGTCTTTGCCTTTTGAAGTTCTTCTGGATTCTTCCCTTGGGCATCCTGTTTGGATTCCCCTCCCCCGTGTTGACATATAAGAGCCAAGAACAGCCTTGTTCCCGCAGGAGGCTAGCATTTGGCTCAGAAGAGAGACAGGGAAGTGACTTCTCTCCCTGACTGCTCTTTAGGATTATGTGGGGATTTATTCTGAGAGCAGTTTGGCGTCTCCCTCAAGCCCTCCCCCACCAAGAACGGGTTTATATCCATTTTGCCATTATTTTATCTGACTAGGTGATGAGAGATTTTCTTTCTGTTTCAGTACAGATGGGGTTCAGCACCCCAAGGACCTGGCCTGGGCCCACAGTGCACACTACAATGGCTGTTGTTACCACTGTGATAACCTTGAGTGGCATCTCCTGTGTCTGAGTATTCCATAAACCTGTCCTCTCCAGAGGTACTGTCTTCATCTTTCAGTCCTCCCTAGTCATGAGAGAGCACTCCTGGTTTAGCTGGAGACGGATGGCTAACCACTTGCATCTTCAAAGACACCAGTGACACATACTAACCACATGGCTGGGACCCTTCTCGTTCCCTACTAATATTTTAGGGAAGGTGTGTTGTTCTTGTCACTACTATGTATAGCAAGTCCAGAAACTTGCTTGTCAGAGACTAGAGGGACCAGCGCACACCAGGAAGTGGGAAAGCCCGCTCTGTGAGCAAATGGATTTCTTGTGTGCTTCAGAGTGATCCCTTCCCCCCACTTATTCTGACCCAACCTATTGTTCAGGAAGGTCTAGTGTCTCTTAGACTAGAGGATATTCTGTGGACAGAATGATGGACGGGGTAACCCAACCTCTTCCAAATATCAACAAAAGCCAGTGAGGGAGAGAAAGTGAAGCTTTGAAAAGTGACCAGAAAGATTCCTATCTTAGGACCTGAAACTAATGCCTGAGATCATGGGTGGGTAGGAGAAGTGCAAGTGCTTCTGGGTATACAGACTCAATCTTAGAGAGGAAGTACATTTCTGGAAGGTTCATTAATGTTCTTAGCATCATCTAATCATACTGCTTCAAATTGACCCCAGACTCTTAAACTCCTGAATTCTGAAGCATAGCTTGTGATTGTCTCTTGTTCCTCTTCATTGTGGCTTAAGCTTGAGCAGCCAGTGAGCAGGGTAGGAAGCTGGTAAGGATTTACACCTGAGTGGCTAGGCACCCGGAGGCTCTTTTCCACTTGTTCCTGTGACAAAGCAAAGTTGCCTTGCCCAGTTTGGCTGAAATCACCTGGGGGCTCGAGGTCTAAGGCTGTAGTTAGGGAGTACAAATGAGAGAAGTATCTGAATTGTGCACACACAAACACACACACACACACACACACACACACACACGCCCAGATATAGGAGTGAGGAGGAGCTGTCACAGCCATGATAGCTGTAACAGATTGATCTATTGGAACAGACCCCTCTGGATCTCACGAGTAGCTTTGTGAACACTTCTGCGTCCAGTTAGGCAGCACTCTCTGGCCTGTATAGGTGTTTGCTGAATGCCTTTAACTCAGGCTGCACTCTGAGTTAATGATGTGCCACTGAGGAATGGTACAGATGAAATGTATTCTACTTTCCTGGTGAACAATACCTTAAAGAAGTGTTTGACTGGATCTTTAAGGGGGCTTCTTGTGAGAGCGAACCTCTGTTGCTCTCAATGGCATGCCATTTCTCAGCTTTTGTTGTCTTCTGTTTTGCTTTCTTTCCCCTTCCCTCGCCATGTTTCTTGAGATCATTCCCTAACCCTCCCTCCCCCCCCCCCTCCCCCCCCACAGTCACAATTTAGAATCGAAACTAAGAGAATGGCCTGATTCTCTCTTTCCTGAGCACTTCACAATGTCTGCAGCCTTTTAGCCAGATCTTTAAGATCTCGATGGCACGGGGTGTGTCTGATGTTCCGACTGGCTCTGGATGCAGCAGTGGGAGCCTCCTCCAGAGCCCAGGGAGGTGGAGGCAGAGCTCAGAGGGGTGGGATCAGGTTCCTGTGTTCCCTGGCTGCAGATTGGACTTGTAACAGGCAGACACAAGAATGCGAACTTGTGTTTCTAGCATTTTGTAACCTGCCTCCCACAAACCAAAAGGCACCCTCCCCCTCCCTTTTCCTCCCTGTCTTGTTCTTGACATTTTAAACACAGTGAGTATTCAGCTGATTTTGCACTTCCGACACCTCCCTCTTGTGCTGGCTCCCTGTCCCTCTAGATCTGAGAATCCCAGTCATATGTGCCACCCAGAGACCACTGGGGCTTCCTTTCTGACCAGGCCACACCTGCTGCCTTGACTCTGAGCACTTCTGCCTTTTTCTCCTATGCGCCAGTAATCAGCAGCCCTTCACCACTGTTGGGCAGATCTGGGTGTTAGGGAGCTGGGCTGAGGTTTTCCTGCCCATCCTAGGCAAACAAAACAAAACAAAACAAAGCAGAACCCCCCAAACAGTGCTGTCTTTTTCCCATTCTGTTCTCTCTGAGACAGTGCAAGCAACCTGGCCACCATTTTCAATCCTTCTGTGGGATCTGACCAAAGCTGAATGTCTTGTTCGGTTTTCTGCTTAAAGTATAAAAAGCAACATTAACCTCTCTCTGCTGGTCCTGTCTTGATTATGGTTCACAACTGAAGTGCTGGTGCGGCTCCCTGACTTCAGAGTCCGGTGTGAATGGTGTGGAATGCACCAGTCCACACTCAGAGAAACACAGAGACTGGGCCAGTCCGTCCACAATGGAGGCTGGGTTCCAGCCAGCCAGGGAGCAGAGGGGAAGCAAAGCTTTCTAGAGCCAGAGTGGCAGATGCTAAGCAGTGCCTGGAACTGTTTGCCGGGAGAGAAAAAGTCAACAGGAGGGAGAGGAAGGGCGGAGGAAGCAAATGGGGGTGGGGTTGAGGGGTGGGAGAGAAGGAGAAGACACGCATAGAGGGTAATTACACAGGGGAGTAGCCATGGCCACCTATAAATCTTTGAGCCATTTGTCACTCAATCCAGTTTGAATTGGAGGCAGCTTTAGTGGATGGATTTGCTGGCTGAAATCCTACGTGCAAACTGGGGAAATGTGTGGGTGAGGCCTCCTCTCCTTAAGGCTCCTGACTGAGGGAGAGGAAAATGATCTTTTATCTTTAAGTGCTTGCCTGGTTTCTAGTCTTTGTTCTCTGCTGTGTGCTAGCTTGGGGCAAAACCCCCTGTTTCTTTGAGCAGAGCCAGTACAAGAGAACTCTACCGGATGCATGGATACATAGGTGTTCAAAGTCCCTACCGAAAGCCCTTAAGCCTCACAACTCTTGCCTAAGAAGTGGGGATTCACTTTTATGTGAATTTTAATTTGTTTATGTCACTTTTAAGTCATACACTGGACGGAGAGCCTAGGGTGAGGGTGGGGGTGGGGGTGGAAGAGAGTGTCACAGAGTATAAACAGTCTATTTCAGAGCTTCAGAGGAATTTCAGGAGAATGCCAACCGGAGCTGTATGGGGAGATGGGCTACCCTAGGCCCAGGCCCAGAGGCCCAGGGGCCTAGAGTGTATCTGAGCATTTGCCCCTCAATGTACCAGGCCAGAAGGGGTTCAGGTCTTTTTTTTTTTTTTATGAATCATTCCACAGCAAGATGCTCTCAGGGCCAAGGGATTTGAAAAAGATTGAACCAGAGGACATAAAAAGGGAACTATGTCCCTGGATCTTCCACCCCATAACTCTCTGGGGATGTGCTTGTGGCATCTGCATGTTTCACTCACAAAGGTCTGGAGACAGAAAGCAGGCACTTGGCATCTAATATCAGCTCGACCACCACTTTTGCCGGCCTCCTCCTGACACTTCTCCATCCCGACTGGAGCAATAATTATCCTCTAATTGGACAGGCGGCTTGCTTAGGGAATTGAAGGAGCAATGAAAAGCTGTCGCCTGTTGTTTGCTCTGAATGCTGATTTGAGATGAATTATGCCTCAGTTGTACACGCATCCATTCTGAAGACGGAGCCTGTCCACGTCTAATCCCCATCCCCTCAATAAAGCCGAGGTTTTGGGGGCCTGGGATGGGGTACTAGGACTCATTCTTTGCTTTTCTCTTGGTCCAGCAGCTGCCTCTGACTTTGAGATGGTCTGATCAGTCTTTCCCTGAACAGAGCCTTGCACTGGGGTCCCCACACCTCTAACAGCACTTGTCAGCAGTGCATGGAAACCGACTGCAGGGCGGAGTGAGTGCATCTAAGAGTGCATCTAAGATTCTAACCTCTGACCGCAGACATCATCAACTCCCTTTCAAAGTAGAGACTTGAATGGTGGATAAATATCCCAAACCACAGTACTCCCCGTGCATTCGGTGCTTGGCACTAGATGCTATGCCAGCTTTGAGCAGCTTAATTCTGCAGAGTGAGGATGAATACCAGTTTTGAGTCTGAGGAGCAGTGCATGCTTGGCGCTGTGGGGTAAGGTGTAGGGTGTGCTCCCGAGGGTCCATCTTCAGATGGTATTGATGAGGAACTTGTGAGCACAACATTGCAGTGTGGGCTGGGGGTCAGGTTTGGAGGTACAGTACCAAACCAATCACATGCAGATTTTAATTTGTATTGTATTTTATTGATTTTTATCCCTCCTGTGGTGTGTGTGTGTGTGTGTGTGTGTGTGTGTGTGTGTGTGTGTGAGAGAGAGAGAGAGAGAGAGAGAGAGAGAGAGAGAGAGAGATTGAAACGAAAAGGCCATTGTGATTGTGTGTGGTTCTAAATAGTTTATGTTCTTATGAGAATTAAAGAATTAAAGTGCTGATCTACAAAGATATAAGCATACATTGGTCTCTGGAAAATAGAGAATATTGAAAATCATCAGGAACCTAAGGTGAGGAAAATCTAGCCAGCCCCAGTTCTGGCAGGCCTTGGCCTTCTCCCCTATTCCCACTGCCTTGCTAAGACCCCTTAGATGACATTCCTGAAGCTAGCCCCCAAGGTCCATTCCCTTATTGGCTACATCCTCCTCCTGAGGCTGACTGCCAAGGTTCAGTTATCAAATAATGAAGTCCAGCAATCAAAAGCCCTCTTTGGCTCACCTAATCAACATGCCCAATTAAAATTAAACACTGCATTCTAACGGGGGTGGGGAGGGGTGGAGAGATGTGGGGTGTTGGTTCCCATTTTACCTTTATAAACCACCATTTGCCAATGGGCCACATCTGTTTCCTCTCTATCCAGAGGCAGTCTTTTGTTCCCCTCCTGGGACAAATACCTCTGCCCCCTTTCCTTTGCTCCCTTCCCCTTCTCCCTCATTCTCTAACTCCTGTCTGTGTCTCTAATTCTCTGCCTTCTGTCTCATTGGGGCAAATAAATCTCTTCTGTGCTGAGAACTTGGTCTTGGGTCCTGAGTGGATACGGATGCTTTCCTAAGGGACTCAGACTGAGGAGGTGGGGACAGACATGGTTTGTGTCTGGAAAGGCTGATGAGATTTAGAAAGTTGACTGAATGTGTTTCAGGCTAGAGGCAGGAAGGACAAGTGTAAAATGGTTCTATCTGATTAAAAACACACAGAGTTAGTTATGTAGGAAGGGTTGTGACTAGAGAGAGACAGGGCTGTGACTAGAGAGAGGCGGGGCTAGTACTGTGAGGTTCTGTGTGTCCTTTAAAGCACTTAGGATTTTATATCAAAGACTTTAGGTGAAGAGAAATTGAAGAGTGGCCAGGGGAGCTTTAGTGAAACTGGAGAAGATTCCAGAGTTTTGTTGCAGGTTCTTGACTTCTCTATCATTGGTGAGTTTCAGGTTCTACTAGGAAATTTAGTTCTTTGAGCCTCTTATTCTAAAGCCTTTTTGTGTGTGCTTCTTGTTTCTTGGATTCTGAGCTCCATCCTATCTGAGATGTCTGGCCACATAGCCTCTGTGTCATTGGCTGGGGATGAGGGTCAACTGGCTAAATCCAGTTGGAAATTTTGCATTACAGGCTGGAGACAACCTGAAACTTCCTTTTTTTTGTGGTCTTAACATCCATTAATGTTTTCCAATTTTGAGTTGCTAGAGTCTCCCCTGAAGCTGGAGTGTTTGATGGAGAATCTGAACCTCCTCCCAGTTTCTCCATCAAAGGTATTAAAACCCCAGGGGTTGCGGGGAACTCATTTGTTAGATCCCTGCTGTTTCCAAATCTCATAACAACTCCAAGCTGTGTTCAAGAAAGTTTGACTCTGGGAGTCAGCAAACATCCTTTCAGTCTCTCCTACTCTAGCAATTCTTGTTTCGGGAACAGCCTGCCTACATGTTACAGTAAGAATGGATATCGCTTCAGCCACCTGCGAGGAAGGCCTGATGCACATCAGTCATCTGGACTCCCAGCAACCTACAGAAGGACACAAACAAGAGAAGGGTTTGTCTCTGGAATGCTTTCCAGCTAATAAATCTCTGGCCACCCCGAGGAAGCAGCTTCCCCCTTGGAGATGGTAAATGCATTTGCTAAAACCAAGCAAGCCTGCATTTCTCTAAGACTGTTTCTCATTTCTCAAAGACGACATATTCTAGATAAAAAACAAACATAAAAAGATCAATTACGTACCATGTGCAGATGGGTTCTCTCAGATGCCAAGTTGTGCAGCCTCTCGTGTTCTTGGATGAGTATAGGAGACAGCAGTCATCACACTGACTACTAGAGAGTCATGGGAGCCAAGATTTGGTCTTTGTGCTGGTTAGTTTTCTTCAATGTGATGAAAACTGGAGATATCTGGTGAGAGGGATCTCAGCAGAGGAATTGTCTCCATCAGATTGGCCTGTGGCCATGTCTGTGGCTTTCTTCCTTTCTTCCCTTCTTCCTTTTTTCCTTCCTTCCTTCCTTCCTTCCTTCCTTCCTTCCTTCCTCCCTCCCTCCCTTCTTTCTTCTTTCTTTCCTTCCTTCCTTCCTTCCTTCCTTCCTTCCTTTCTTTCTTTCTTTCTTTCTTTCTTTCTTTCTTTCTTTCTTTCTTTCTTTAATTGAGAAAGAGTCTCACTATGTAATCCTCACTGGTCTGCAACTCACCATGTAAAGTAGGCTGTCTTCAAACTCACAGAGATATGGCTGCTTCTGTCTCTTTCCTGAGTGCAGGGGTAAAAAGTGTGTACCGCTATGTCCAGCTTATTTTCTTAGTCACTAATTCATGTAGAAGGGTCCAGCCTACTTTGGGTGGTGTCATCCCCTAGGCGCTTGGATCTGGGATGCATAAAAAAAAGCAGCTGAGCAAGCCAGAGGTACCAAGCCAGTAAACAGTGTCCTCCATGGCCTCTGTTTCAGTTCCCACATTCAGGTTCCTACCTTGAGTTTCTGCCCTGACTTCCCTGGATGATAGACTCACATCTCTGTGGTGAAGTAAACTCTCTCCTCCTCAAGCTGTTCTTAGTTATACTGTTTTATCAAAACAAAAGGCAAAGTAGGACAGCCTCTGACCTTCAAGCTTATACTCTACAGCGGGTTGATGAGAGCCAGATTAGCTCCTATCAACTAGAATTTGGAATTAGAGTCCTCCCCACCCACCCACAGATCAAAAACAAAAACAAAACAAAAAACAAAACAAAACAACAAAAAACAAAACAAACAAAACAAAACAGAAAGCCAAAGCAGAGCATAAGTGAATATAAAGTTATATATTTCCTGATTGCAAACTTCTGGATGGATTTGTTGAGATGAACTTTTCTCTTGCTTTAGTTGGTGCTGTAAGTACCGGCTTCATCTGCCTGCTTGCATTCTAGATAGGTCTAAGACCACTGAAGACAGTGCAAGAAGAAAAGTTCACAGTGGGTCCCTTTCTTCCATGGTCTCCCAGATACACAGAACCAAGAAGTGGCAGACATAGCTATAGCTGTGTCTTTCTATATCTATATAGATATATGTGTGTGTGTATATATATATGTGTGTCTATATATATACATATATATGTGTGTCTATATATATGCATTTATATGAACTAAGAGATAGCATGTCTATTTATATCTATATATTGATATCTTTACATATGTGTGCGTATCTATATCTATATACCTATCTCAAGAAAGATGAGAAGTTTATTTCAAGAACTAGCTTGACTGACTTGCGGGGGTGGCTAGCAAGTCTGAAGTGAGGCAGACAGGCTGTAAAGTCTGAAGCTGGAGCCACATGATGGGGTTGATGCTTTGATTCCCCACAGAAGCTTCAGTGTTGTGCTTAAAGCTTTGTTTCTCTGGTTGGGTGAGGTCCACTCAGAAAGTTGAGGATAATCTCACTTCAAGTGATAAAAGATATCTCCAAGATGAAACCTGGATGACTGGCAGAAGCAGCAGCCACAACTTAGCAGGGTTGACACCCAAAACTGACAACCACAGTCCTGACAAGGACATGTCCATGAGCTGGGTGGGTGCACAGTCTGGGCTAGGAGTCCTGAGTTGTGAGCTCTACATGGGAGTTTAGTGATTGCTAAGTTCAGTCTTCTCTCTGAACAAAGAGGGACCTGAAGGCCATGTCCTCAGTCCTGTGGCTTATTCTATATGAGGGACTGAAGATGGTTTTGATAGGGATATAAAGTCTAGATTATTTATTGGTCAGGGACTGATGATTAGATTGTATATAACAGGTGTAATACACACACACACACACACACACACACACTCACATATTTCTATGGATATGAGATCTTGACTCATAGGGTCTACCCTTGTCATGGCATACATGCTCAAAAAAAAAAAAAAGAACATCAGGAGACTTCATTGAACAAACGCATGGGACTCTGGCCAAATATAGCTATATAGTGTCCTGATTGTGTTCTAGGACAGAAGATAGAGAAATAAGATGTCCTCAGTGTGAAGTATAGTGATCTCTGAGGGTTTTTTTTAATATATCCAAAGGAAACAATAATATATTACCTCTCTCTCAGTGTTTCCTAAGGAATAGATGCTCGTGCACAGACAAGACTGAGCGCAGCACTTGGGTTGTGGATTTAATAGCTAGAATAATAAACATTCCTCACTTCCGAACTCAGTATATATTATAATTGCCATGCCCAAAGCACTTTTATTTTACATTTCATTTAGTATATGTATGTATGTGTGCATGTGTGTACACACGAGTGTACATGCACCTGTGTGTGCCACAGGTGTATATGTGTGCAGGTCATAGGATTACTTGTGGGCACAAGTTCTCTCTTTTTGCTCTGTCATTCCTGAAGATCAAGCAATGGCTAAGTACCTCTACCCACTGAGCCATCCCACTAGCCCCTTCTCAGAGCCTCATTGCCAGTCATGCTGCATCAGTCCCTTGATTCTTGGTGCTGAGTGCAAACAGCTAGCTCTCCGACTTTTACAGAGATTCTCCACCACTGCAATTAGTACCATGTTCTCTAGGAAAGTATGGTTTCTGCCTCAGGAGATAGCTCATAGCTACTGACCCACCCACATGGGGAGACAAAGGATGGATTTCCCTCCCTTAATTTGAGACCACTACTTCAGTTCATGGTGGTGGGCTGTAGCTATCTCCAACGGGGCTCACATCTGGCCTTCCTACACTGCTCTTTTTCCTGGGAACACATCCTCCATAAATCATCTGAGTAAGAGTCCTTGTCTCAGGTTCTGCTTCTGACAGAGCCTAAGTTAGACACAATTACTTGGAGAGAGCTCTTCTTTGTCTGAGCAATAACGCGTCCTTTTGTTCAATGTGTTTCTGCTGTTCTGTCCCTGAGCATATTCGCCACATACAATTTCCGGCTCCAGGAAGAAAATAGTTTTGAATCTGTAGCTGTCACTACATACCTGGCTCATCCAAAGCAAACCTCTTTCACATTGTCTAATTTTTCCTGGCCAGGTCCATTCAACCTGCCTGGCCTATTCTTTAAACCAGATAATCACACTTTTAACAATCAAGGCTTGAATTGCAGGAAAGTATCCTCTCATTCATTCACCCTGTAGTTATAAATCGCTGAACTTAAAGCCTGTGCTGGAGACACAGGATAAGGTTACACACAGAAAAGGCATAGCACCTACTCTCCAGAAACAGTCTAGGGGGCAAAAGGAGCAAGAGAATGGGTGATTGAAGTGGAATTTGTCTTCTATGCTGCAATATGATGCTATGGGAACACGGAAGAGAGGCCCTTGAGTCATGATAGAGGTCAAAATGACTTGTTCTTCATTGTGGCTGACCTAAGGCAGGAATAAATAGAATAGACATCCCCCAGCACACTATCAAATGGAGCTGTTGATTCAAGCAACCAAGGGTTACAATGCACAAAGATGTGTAGGTTTAAGCACAAAGAATGGTTGCTTAGTGATGGGCAAAAGAAAGAGCGAGAGAGGCAAAGGACGACGCTGGGCTGCAGCTTTTCTCCCACTCATGTGCTTGCTTCCTGGGGCCTGAAGAAGGAACAGCTGAATTCAGTGGTGTTTGGCTCGAGACTGGCTAGCTCAGCGGTAATCAAAATTGAGTTCTCCCCTAGCTGCCTCACACAAATGCATGGCTGATAGCTCATAAACATGGCCAGGATGCATCAGGCTCCCTGCACAGTTGTTGCTTCTTCCCGCAGGGCTGTGTGTCGATCTACTCCTGCAAGACATGCAGAGGTTCTATCTAAGCGTGCGTTTAGGAATGCTAATTGTTCTATGATGCTATTAGTGTAGTTGGTGCTAATGGGAAAATAATTACCACCCTGTGCCTCTCTGAGCATGTTCATTGCCCTCTTGTGGTTATGGAGTGACTTGGCTATGCATCATACTGACTTAAGACAGGACGGCTATTAGCACTCTGGCCACACCATGGGGGAGGGGGTCAGAAAGGAGAAGGTGTTTGGGGGAGGATAGGAACTGAGGAATACTTGATTTATTTTTCCACAATAGAGGGAGTGCCTCGAGTATCAGACTGTGACATCTTCTCAGACTGGTGACTTAAGGTGACTCTTAGGTATTGGTCAGTTCTGTTGGCGATTGTGCAGTGAGAACCAGAACTAAAGGTAAGTGTGTGCTCTCTGATAGCACCTGCTTCCTTGAGTTTGAATCCCTGGGGTCAGTCCAGATTTCTCCATCCCACATATTCCCCTGGGCTCTGTCTCCATCACTCTCAAAGCCCATCAGCTGCATCTCCAGGCATCTTCGTTGCCTCCTCTCTGGCCCTGACCATGTTCTGTGCACATGTCTTGATATGGACTACTGATTTGAATCACAACTTGGCTAGCTTCCGCTACCCTATTCTCAGAGCATCCTGATCCATTGATCATGCAGATTCCTGATACAAACTCCTCTGCAAAGGTATCACTGGACAAATATGTACAGTTCCTAAGACACACTTAGCCACACGGTTAGAAAGGTTACAGTCGTATATCTCTTTTCATAGACATGCTTTCTGGTGTGGAATTAAACCTCATTCAGTGGACTAATGGAGTGAAGGAAGAGGGGCTGTTAAATGTGGAGCCCATTTCCATTTCAGCCCCTTTCCCTTGTCAGCTTAACTTCACATCTACTGAGCAACCAGTCTGTTCTCATTTATGTCTTCCATGTGTAGGTAAATTGTTACCTACCTTTTCAACATCCAACCTTTTACCAACTAAGACTGTATGTGCCCTCTCTGACCCTCTGTGCTGTTCTCCCGAGGCCTCCCTTCCCCTAGCCTCCCACAGCACCATCTCTTTCAGTCTTATCCTGTGCTATAGGGAGGCATGATTTCATCCAGCCTCTACCTCTAGCAAGTTGTGGACATGTGGGAGACGGTCTTTTGTTGTTGTTATTTCAGTGAATGAGTAACTCAGTTAAAGTTTTTAATGGAGACCTTGAAAGATTTTTGGTTGATTTTTTTCTAAAAAAAGAAAAACTATTTATCTATCTACCTATCTATCTATCTATCTATCTATCTATCTATCTATCTATCTATCTACTTATCTATCGTTTATCATCTACCGGAACCAGCTCTCACCATGTAGCCAAGGCTGGTTTTGAACTTGTGATCCTCCTGCCTTTGCTGGAATCCCTATTTAGAGATGTGTATCCATGGCCAGCAGCCCCCAGATCTTTACTTGTTTGTTCACTTGGGTTTTGCTATACTCCCATGTCTCATGTTACTAACCCTTTATCTCCTTTGAAATCCTGTTCTACAGCCAGAGATCTTGCTGTATCTCTGAAGCAAACAGTGGTCCTGACTTTGGGACTTTTTGCCTATTCTGTCTCTTCAATCCAACAAATAATTCCTATAGGCTAGTTCCAGATATCTCTCTGTACCGGAGACTGTCTTTCCTCTAGTCCCTCATCTTAGGCGTTGACTGAGCTCTTGGGGTCTGTCCTCCAGTACTAGTGTCATTTGGCTAATGTTTCTCTTTGCTCTCTACCAGCACCAGAGGCATAGAAAGACATAGTGGGTTCTAAGGAGTAGAGTAAGGGATGAGAATCTAGGACTGCTCTCATAGACCACTGGCTACCGTCATTTAAATGCCATATATGATTAGTCAAAACTCAGCCCCTACTCAGCTCCCTGTGCCCGTTCCATAGTTCTCAAGGCTACATGTAAAGGCAGAAAAAAATAGAAGGCAGAGGGAGAGCTGTGGAACTATCCCCCCTGCTGCCACTCCTCAGGCCACTATGAGAACTATTTATTACATATAGAATTTATGTATCAGGGCTGCTTTTGAGGCATGCTACCTTAGCAGGTATTCTTATGCGGCACCCAGGGAGAGTTGCTTACAGCTTCCTCCTGTATCTATTATCCTTCTTCTTTGTTAGAAAGAAATCCCTGACCTTTAACCTTCAGTTAAAGTCCTTGGTCTCTTCTAGTAGATTGGCAGCCTCCTCTCCCTTCCTCTTGTTCTGTGACACCTGTTGACTGAGGGACACAAGGTCCCACAGTCCCTGAACTCTTGTGGCTGTGAGGTAATTGGATATTATCACTTTCTCAGAATGTCTTTCCAGTCATCATGAGGAGCTGCGCCATCCAGCCTCCTGGGAGCTGTCTGTGTGCCGAGATAAGATGATCACCACATTCCATTCCAGCCCATCATTCAATCACACTTCCACAGAGGACAGCTTCGTGGAGCCTCTGAAGGGAGTAACAGTCTAAAGCTCTCAGCTCAAACAGAATTCCATGCATAACACCCATGACCCGTGTTTCCAATAATCTGTCTGGGTATGTGGTGTGTCTACAATTTAGTACCTCACTTCCTGCTTCTGTTTTCATTACCAGCCTCCTTTGGAACTTTAAAAAAGAAAGGCGTAGGCATCTTGCAGGTGATGGTACAAACCTCATTACTGGAGATCTTTCTTGCACACGGTACCCCTTTGCTATAGTAGAAAGCATGTATTGATGTATGCCGCTTTATATTAGCTAGGTTGTCTGATATAACATCTCCTCTCACACATCTTTATCTGTTTAAATCTTAGGTAGATTACTCAATCTTTCTGTGTCTGAGAAATGGGGCTAACATCCTGGGATGTACCACACAGGTTTTGTGAAGATTGAATGACTATATGTCACTTAGAATAGTTTCTATCAAATTAACTGACACTACTGTTTATAGGTTGCCATAGAGGGTATTGTTGCCTTTGTTTATAATTGTCATTACTATAGTCTCCATAGGGTTTCTCCTATGTAAGAACTTATGGAACCCCTTGAATATGTCCTCTGATTATCTAGACCTTTGAGAATCAGTAGTTTCACAGAGTCCCACATCAGAAGTTGAAGACCTTGAGGAATCTGCAGTTGTGTGTAGAGAGACTCCCTTGAGAAAGGGGAGTCTCCCTGAGTGGAGCAGATGACCCAATAGCTAGGGTGGGCAGAAGCTCATGGGGGCTGGTATTTGGCTGAGTGGCAAGTGCATTGGCCAACAGGTGGTGGGGCAGACCATGACAGGGACAACAGACCCTGAGCTGGGGAAGCAGAGGTAAGTTTCCTGGGAGAAATCCAGAAGATGGGGGACTGGGAAGAATGACAGCAATTTTCATGGCCCCTGAGAGAATTCTGGCACCTTGTCTTGGCTGCTATTGTCTTTCAAGACTTTATTCCTGAGCTGTTCTGAGCCCAGTCCAGTGGATTGCTGTAAAGTCTCACTACCACATTCTTCTTCTTAAAGCACTTACAGAATTTCCTACCACCTTGGGTTAATGACCATGTTAAAGTTGACCCTCCAGATGTGGTGGATAGGAGACTCTGGCCACTGGCCACCTTCTAAAATCTCCAGTTACTGTGGGTGACATTAACATGTGAACTGGGTGAGGGTGAGTTATTTCTAGAATTATCAGCAATATTCCAGAATAATAGAAGGCATTCCTATATAAATGGTAATTTTTAAAAATCTTTTTTTATCCCCCCCATTAGTAATCTATCTTGAATGAGAAAGGACAGTTCATACCCTGAAATCCGAGAAACATTTGGTGTACTGCCACATGTTGCCTCCGGGCTTTTCATTTATGAAACAGGTCCTTTTGTCTCACATTTTTACCATTTCCAGGTACTTCTAAGATACGTCAATATTACATGGCAAAACATTTACAAATCAAAAATATTATTAACATTTCTATGTCATTGTACACACTGTGGATTTGTTTTGAAATAATATCTTGGGCTATGCAGAACCTTTATTTTATATGCAATGTGTAACATCTGAGGTTAATCTTATCAGGCATGGTTTTAAAGCACTTCATACATACACATACACACACACATATACATATACAATTTATTTAAATGTCTGGATCCATGATAGTCCTTGTAATCCTTGCCCACTTCCCACCAAGTTTCTTAACCAGGAGCTGTGGATAGAGAGAATGTAAGAAGTGTCAGCTAAGGGTCACACCCTAGAAAAGGCAAAAATGGTTCTGTCTTTAAGGAAATCTTAAAAATGAATACCTAGATGGAATGGAGACACCATGTAAAATATTCGAACATGGAGGCACACACTGTAGGTCTGTGTTCACACTGTGTGTTTAACTGTCTTGTTTTCTCTTTTCCCTCAGTGTTCCTTTCCAATCTGGAGTGCCTCTCTTCACTTCTGCACTCTGTGTGTGTGTATGTGTGTGTGTATGCATGTATGTGTGTATGTGTCTGTGTGTGCTGTGTGTATGCGTGTGTCTGTGGATTGTGTATCTGTCTGTGTCTGTATGTCGTGTCTCTGTGTGTATATGTCTCTGTGTGTGTGTCTTTGATTTTGTGTCTGTATCTCTCTCTCTCTCTCTCTCTCTCTCTCTCTGTGTGTGTGTGTGTGTGTGTACACTTTTCACAGCTAACTCTTAGATGAAACAATGTACGTTGACTAAGTTACTGAGTGAACTGTGGGTTTACAGACGGCCACCAAGGATGTGAAAGTAGAAGAGCAGAGCAAAATGTGCAAGTTGTCACACCAGTAGGGCAACAAACAATGTCCCCATTCCACAAACGACAAGAGCACGGTTCAGAAGGTTGAGTTATTTGACTTGAAGCCACTGTTACAGAGTGGCAAAAGCAGCTTTTAGTGTTAAGGGTGTTTCCCCTAATAACATAATTCTTGAAGCAAGAAAAATTTAATTACCAAGCTTTAGGCCGAGAACAAGTCTTGAGAGAAAAGAACACTTGCACACTCTCTCCTTCGCCTCCCCCTCCCCGCCCCCTTGAAGTGATTTCAGAGGCAGTCTGTACATGCGCACAGACTAATTTTACCAACAGCTCTGGAGAGCTGCACTTGTTAGGAACATGGTCAGAAAGCAGTAGACATTGTGAGACTTCAGTTCATGTCTGCAGGCATCTAATGGAACAGTGAGCCCAGCACCCTGCTTATGAAAGCAATCTATCTCCGTGGCAGGGGAGAAACTGGGAAAAGACATCCTAGACCATGCATGCCTCCTCTGAGCCGGTTCTCCAGTGGCACTAGCCAGTGCAAAGGCAATTCATTTGGTGATCAGCATGCAGCTATGGATGAGCTCTGGGGGACAGGGTATGTGAGAAACGTGCGCAGGCAAATGTCCTTGCATTCTGGAGCCTGATCCCAGTCCCGTCTTCTGACTTGCATCTCTCTGTGTAAGCAGTGAAGCTAGACTTCCCAGGTTTCTTCTTCTGGGATCTGTGACTTGTTGTGTAATGGTTTTTGGTCTATGTGTCTATCCTCATTTCATGAACTGGAGATAACTAACACAACCCTTGTAGGATGTTGTAAGAATGAAACGAACCCGTTTAGATGAATACACTTGGGTCAGCATTCTGGCGTGTTATATGTTCTCCTGTTACTATTATCATTACCAATCGTTTCTTGGTAACAGAAGGAGGGTGTATGTTTTAATTTTTTTTCAATTGGGTTCTTAAAAGAGAGGGAAAAGTATCCAAATTATCTGAGATGCTTATTAAATATGCTCTATCTCTCCATCTCCTATCACCAACTCTCTGGAAATCAAGATTCAATAGGTCCATGATCATATACATGAATACATGCATACATACATACATGCATATAGCCATACTTACACACACACACGCACACACACACACAAACAAAAACATATATGCTGCTGCTTATCCTGATTCTTGACCTTACCATTCATGGGAACCCTAACTTTCAGAGATTTTTGTGATGGGAGGATTACCAGGGCCATGGAAGGTTGGGCAGGGCAGGGCAGGGCAGGGCAGGGCAGGGCAGGGCAGGGCAGGGCAGGGCAGAGCACGGCAGGGCACATGTTTATTAGCTACTTTTTTTTATTGCTGTAATAAGGCACCATGACCAAAGCAACTCATAGAAGGAAGAGTTTGCTTTGGACTTACAGTTTCAGAGGTTTAGAGTCCATGATGGTGGAGAGGAGGCAGCAGGCAGAGGAGACAGTGGGCAGTACGCAGCTTGAACAGCAACAGAGAGCTTATGGAGAGCTTATGTCTTAAACCAGGCAGAGAAGGCTAACTAGAAATGGGGCAGGTCTTTTGAAACTTCCAAGTCCCTCCAGGCTCCCTTGCAGTGGCGTACTTCATCCATCAGGGTCATCCCTCTAATCCTCCCCACACCCAAACAGCAACCAACTGGAGACTGTGTATTCAAATTCCTGAGCCTTATGGGGAGCATGTCATTCAAGCAACCACAATATGATGTAAACGTTATTTCCTGTCTCCATAGAGAAATAGAAATCAACCTAGTGTATAGTCCCGATGTTTCTTTGCTTTATATTCTAGATCTACAGACGAACCACCTGAAAGTCCTCAATGATATTATAAGGATGGTATGCATTTGGGGCCACTAAGCCCTTGCAACTTAAGTTCTAATTACACAGTGTTGCATATATTGTTCTGCAGCTGCCTTTAAATAATTGTGTGGTTGTGTTTCCTGGTCCACGAACAGAACTGTAACTCATTTTTATAGCTGCCTACTGTTCTGTGTTCTTAAAAATACTTTTTGTTACTGGGTATGCAGACAGTTTCCTGAGAGCTTTTGTTAATTCTGTGGCACTATGTAACAATAAAGACCTTTTACACACCCCCCTCCACTTAGCATGGTGTTCTTAGGATACAATCCTCCAAGTATAATGGTTTGGTTACAAGGTGAACATCTTGGTAATTTCAAGAGGCATTCATGAAGTCATTGAAATAGTTCATTCCTGCTTGTTCTTCACTTTCCCCTGGGCATATTGTGTGTACTCTTGGAAGCAGCAAAGCTGACCTAGACCATCTTTCCAAGTGGATGCAGCTCTGAGCACAAGATGATGATTCATGGTTGATGAAGTAGTTTCAATTTTACGAGTGAACTGAACCTTGCTGGACAACACATGACGGCCTCTTTCCTAACACTACTGTGTCCTTCATGTTGCATTAAGTACTCAACACTACATCACCAGCATCGACCCACCTTCTACACCTGCTCCTTCTGAGTGATCCCTGCTTGAGGGGATCGTCAATCAGTCTTTGAACCTGCAAGGGTGGGTAAAGGTAAGTGTGGGTGTGGGAACTCATGAAATTGGAAGAAAAGACCACAAGAAAGAGGTCAGGAAGCAGGCCAGAACCTCTTCCCACATTTTTCTGCTCTCTGCTCACAGTCGTTAGCTGCATAATGTAAGAGCTTACTCCCCCTCCCACCTCCTGTAATCTCCTGCAATTCCATCTATGCCTGTGTTTTCACACTGTGTTGTCACACTTCATCAGCTGTGTTATAACTCCCAATAAGTGGCACACAAAGGATGTCCCATCCCCCCAAAAGCTGGCCCCAAGTAAATGGCTTTGGAGAGCTTAATAATAAATCTGAGGCATTCCGAATGGATTCTGTAAGCATTCCAAGTCCCCAGAACCCAGTGTGACTGTTCATCACTAGACATATCTCTCAGATGCAAGAGGAAGATAAACAGCATTGTGATGATGCAGATGAGCTGGCTTTTGTGACCTGATGGTTCCCATGAAGAGAAGAATGTGCGTTGTTAGAACAGGAGGTGCAGACCAACCAGCAGCAGCAGCAGCAGCAGCAGCAGAATTACAGGCTTCATCTTCTGCAGGCATCATTTACCAGTTTATTACCATGGAGACAGAACCATGTCTGTCCTCTGCATTTTCCAGTGGTTTATTAACCTTTGACTGTGCACAGAAATTGGTACATTTTTCTAAAAGCCACTTAAAAGAAGAAAAAGAAAGAGAGAGAGAGAGAGAGAGAGAGAGAGAGAGAGAGAGAGAGAGAGCCATCAGACTTTTCTTACTGATTGAGACCAAGATTTTTTTTTTTTTTTTTTTTTTTTTTGTTTTTTGAGACAGGGTTTCTCTGTGTAGCCCTGGCTGTCCTGGAACTCACTCTGTAGACCAGGCTGGCCTCGAACTCAGAAATCCGCCTGCCTCTGCCTCCCAAGTGCTGGGATTAAAGGCATGCGCCACCACCGCCCAGCAGAGACCAAGATTCTTTTCAGCAGGAAGTGGTAAAAAATAGTTTGGGGGTGAATCCCAGCACTGTTCTGTGCCCCAATCTCATCTTCTGTGAAATGAGTTGTCTGTACAGCATTTAAAAGAATAGCTCTAAAAATCAAGAGATAACTGAATGGCAGAGGCTGTATGGACAGAGAGGGAAAGCTGGATACATATAGCTGGTCTTAACAACAATCAAGAACTGTTTGGTAACATTAACCTAAATGGAGAGACGCTCAAAGCATTTCCACTGAAACCAAGAACAAGACAAGGTTGTCTACTGTCTCCACACCTACTCAGTATAGTACTAGACGTCTTAGAGCAATAAACAACTAAGGGAGGTCAAAGGGATGTACATAGGAAGGGTCCAAGGTCTCTTTATCTGAAGATTATATAATAAAGTATATAAGTAATTTCAAAAAAATTCCACCAGGAAACTCCTACAATTGATAAACACTTCCATCAAAGAGGCAGTATACAAAATTAATACAGAAAATCAGTAGCCTCCCCATATACAAATGGCAGACTGAGAAAGAAATCAGGGCAACAATACCTTTTAGAGTTGCCTCAAAAAGTAACCTGGGGAAACTCTAACCAATCATGGAGAAAACCTGTATAATAACTATTTTAAGACACATAAGAAAGAAATTGAAGAAGACATCAGAAGATGGAAAGATTTTCTATGCTCATGGATTAGATAGTATTAACATAGCAAAAATGGCCGTTCTACCAAAAGCAGTCTGCAGATTCAATGCAAGCACTATCAAAATTTCCACACAATTACTCACAGAATTTGAAAGGATGATTTTCGCTTTTATATGAAAACACGAAACACCAAGGATATCGAAAACAATTCTGTATGATAAAATAACCGCCAGCAACATCACCAGCCCCAAACACAACTTGTACTGCAATGTTTTCAAAAAGTGAAATCATGTAATTTTCAGGTAAATGGCTGGAAATAGAAAAATATCATCCTAAGGTAACCCAGAATGACAAATGTGCTTATGTGATGTCGGCTGTTAAGTCTTTGATAATCAAGCTGTAATCTAAGTAACAACAGAAGTTAGGTACAGAGTAAGGGACTTGGGAGAAGGCTAGATTTCTCTAGCAAGGAGAAATTGAATAGTTATGGCTGGAAGAAGGGGGTGGGGCTAGAATTGGAGGATCAAATGGCTAGGAAAAGGAAGAGAGGGCAAAGGAGGGACCACAGGAAGGGACAGCTAACATGAAGGGACCTTTGAGGGGTTGTATGGAAATCTAATGCAGTATATACTTCCTATGACATATACATATATGGAGGTGATCTAAAGGGAGCCACCAAATATCAGGGTGGCGGAGCCTCAACTGATTTCCTATCATCACCAAATAAGGCTTCCAGTGCCAGGATTGGGTTACATCTAATTGATTTGTTGGCCAAAGGGGCCCTATGAGAACTCTCAAACAATCCAGGTTATTGCCAAGGTCTTTTTGCTGAAGACAACACTTATACAACTCATTGAGAATGGGGGGAATTAAACTGATGCTTACCCAGAGTCTTCACAGTACTGGAAGGTACTCAGCATGCTACTAAAGGAGAAAGGGAAACATTGGTCTATAATGGTGACCTGCCTGTAAAATGTTCTAGTACAATAGTGGCAGAAAATTTGTGGTAGTAAACAAGTAATACCTGATTGGATTTAAGGCTTACTCCTTGACATTGCTTGGATGGTCAAGACCCTGAGAATATATATATATATATATCTCAGGTGAAAACCAAATACTACTGTTCCGCTAAAGAAGTATAGCCATGTAATGACTCTTAATGACATTCTGCTACACTCATAGATCAGTGCCTTGCTCAGACATCATCAGAGAAGAGCAGATGAAACAAATACAGAGACTCATGGCTGGACAATGCGCAGAGAATGAGAGACCTGGGAAGATTTAGTTCTAAATGGGATGGCTCCATCTAATTTCCCCAATCTTACACCCACCCCCTACCCCTACTCCATCCAGGACTCTGGGGACCCTGTGGCAGAAAGATTGTAAAAGCCAGAGAGATGGAGGACACCAAAGAGTCAAAGCAGGACTTATGAACTTGGCAAGACTGTCAGCACATACAGGGCCCGTGTGGCTCTGCGTCAGAGGAAGTCCTGAGAGAAGTGGACACGTGTTCCCATACATAACCTGAAAGCTATCTCCAATTAACTGTCACTCACAACCAAAAAATTAGTTCTCTCTAATGGAGTCTCACTGGGGACACAAAGCACTCTTTAGACCAGGCCCCATGCTCAGCAGTAGATGGCCAACACAAAACAAACAATGCACTCTTGGAAGTTCTTTGTCTTATAAGATCTTGTCTCTGTTTGACTTATTGTGATTTGTCGTTTTTGTTCTATCTTATTTTTATTTTGTTCTTTGGGTGCCTGTTTTCTGTGAAGAGACAGAAGGGATGTGGATTGGGTGGGAGGAGACGGAGGTAGGCTCTAGATGGAGTTTGGGAAGGGGATACCTTAATCAGAATATATTGGATAAAAGAATATCTTTTTCAATAAAAGAAAATCAGAAGAAAAACTGTTGTGTGGTGAAACATACAGACTGAAATCTTCCTCCTGCAGTTCAGGGATCCTTGGAGAAGAAGGGACAGAAAGAGTATCGGAGCCGGAGGTGGTGGATGACACCAAGGAAACAGTGTCCTCTGGACACAGCAGGGCAGCTGAACAGTGGTTGTGGCAGCGAGCATAAGGCTCATGGAAGCCAAAGCAGATCCAAATCCCAGCATGGAGAGAAATGGGGCACGGCATCCCACCCCTAGCTGCAGAGAGCTGGCAGCTGTTAGCTTTGAGAGAGGGAAAGTCAGTTTTCTGTAAGACTATGTAGCCAGTCCCTGGGTAGTTGACCATACTTCAGGCCAAACATCCAAGAGTATTTGGGCACTACAAATTGGCCTGAATTTGGTGGCATGAGAGACTGGCCTCTGATCCAAGCAGCCACTATCTTGAGTTCTCCTGTACCCATTGTAAGGGATCATCCCATCTGGGCTGGTTGAGCGTTTACAACTGAATAAAGGGCTAGAGTAGGTCATGAGATTTTAAAGTTACTATCAAGCTGCTCTCTACCCCCTGGAGACTCTGCGCAAGGCCCGGGGAATAGAGAACACTGAGGCTGGAGAACAGGAGCTTCATCTGTGTGCCTAAAGGGAAGCCCTCAGACCTGCTGCTAAGGCTTTCCAGGAGCAGTCGGCTGGGGGAGAAGTACTCACAGCTCTGTAAGTAGCTCCTAATCTGTGCTCTGTAAGAAAGCCCAATAAGCCCCTTGGTTCCCCAGAGGAAGCTCTGGAGGAATCATGCATTGGTTTGTCTCTAGGACCTTAGGAGAAGGGATGGATGCTGTTATGTTTCCTCCTGAGAAGAGCTTTTAGTAACACAGGATATAAGATGGTGAATAGGATCAAAGCATACATAAAATTCCCCAAGAACCACCACAGATATTTAAAATGAACCACTGGGTTGTCTGTCATTTTAGGCTAACACATCTTGATATAAAATGGTGCTGTGAGCACCGTGTAGTATTTCTTTTATCGGCTATGGTGTTAGACAGATCTGAGTTTACTTTCTTTCCCTGCCTATAAGGCCACACTGTATAGTCCAAGTACATTGCAAGGGTACAATATATGAAAGCTCAGAGCATTAACCAGTGGATTCATTCTCAATAAACTGCCACAGCCTTGACACCCAAAAACAATAGAAATGTCACACACTTCCAGGGACCACAAGTCTGGAGATAGTGTCAACAGACCACACTCCCTGCAGAGGCTCGGGAAGAATCAGCTTCCACCCAGTTTTGGAAGCTTCTGGAAGCTGCCAGGATTCCTTGGTGTTCTTTGGCTTGTGTCTGCAATCCTTCCAGCATCTAACTCTGCCCTCACAGTGATGTCTTCTCTGGGGTGTCTCACGTTCTTTCACCATTCTTTAGAGGTGTTTAGGGCCCACCTGAGTAATTCCGAATGATCGCTTTATCTAGAGATCCTTAATGTAGTCAAGTGCTCAGAAATTCCTCTGTATAAACCAACAGTCACAGGTTCTAGAGCTTTCCAACTGATTCCTTCAAGGGCATCACTCAGTCTACCATGACCCCTTATGAGGTGACAGACTATCCTGGTTTTCCAGGAATACCTCTTTCTTTCCTAGTTAGAAAAGAGAAAGCAAAGGCTAATAACTATGGTTTCATTGACTAGAATTAGAGAGCCAGAGGAGGAGTCAGCAATGTTGATGAGAAATTGAGATTTTCTACATAGTTACACACTTACACACACACACACACACACACACACACACACACGAATCCAACTGTGGAGGGGTCAAACGTGTACAATATAAGGGCCTCCCTTGGTTAAGAAGAATATAAAATCTCTGTTTCAAAACAGATAGTGTGTTAGTCTATGTTTAGTTGCAGTACCAAAATGCCTGATGCCAGAACATTTGTAAAAAGGAAGGGTTTATTTAGCTCACAGTTCTGGAGTCCCAAGAGCTTGGCCATAGCCTCTGTTTGGCTATGGTGAGGTGTCCACTGTCTATGGTATCCTGATGGTGAGAGCACACAGCAACCAGGGGCCAGATAGCAGGGAGGGGCTGGCCTGACTCTAATAACAGCCACTCTCTCCAGAACTAACTGGAGTCTCAGGAGGAATTAATCCCTCTGGTGGCAATGTCCCCAGGAATCTAATCTCTACCCTTATGATTCACTTCTTAAAGATTCCATTGTTCTCCAATATCACCACGCTGAGGCCCAGGCTCTCAGTATGTGAGCTGGCAAGGGGCAAGCTATATCAAATAATAGTAGATAGGAAAGTGAATAGTTCCTTAGAAAGAAAAGACAGCAAAGTAAATCATCTGTCAAGGTGGCCATAAAAGGTAATGAAGATGAAAATTTCGGGGATCCTCCTGACCATGGGCTAAGTGGTTAGGAACAGTCACACTCCAAGAGTTAACAGGATGGACATGATTGACTATGCTATCCTGGACCAGGGTCAGTGAAGTTACCCGTTAACTATTAAAGATTTAGTTCATGTTAACTAAGGCAACATAATTTGTTTCTCTTTTTAAAAAAGACTTCATCCAGAAATACACCCATGTATCTGAGTCTCTATTCTAATTCAGGATCAAGAAAATATAGTCCTGTGTTACCTTTGAAGTTTTCAGCCTTCGTCTTGAGAAAGGTTTTTCCTCAGATGTTAGGTCCTCCCCAGACAAGAAGGCAGTGTGACTAAGAGCCTGGTGACACCAAGCCGAGACGCAGCACGTCGCCTGTCCAGCACTCCGCTGTGACCTCATTCTCTTGCCTCTCTCATGTGCTAGTGTGTGGCTAGGTGGGAAAGTGTGTTTCAGGACTGAATAGTGGAGTTGGAAGGAAGGCACCGTAGTTAAGAAAACTCCCTGTTTTGAGAAGCCCAGGGCTCAGTTCCTAGCACCTACATCTGGTGCTCCACAACTCCCTGTAACTCTAGTTCCAGGGGATCTGACACCTTCCTCTTACCTCCTCTCACACTTGCACGTGTGTGGTGCACAAAATGTCATGTAGGTGCATAGACATACACAAGAATCAAACTCCAATGCTGCCTGAGTAGTTTGGAAGGACTAAGGGAATTTATTCTAGAAAGTCCTACCCTGAATAAGAAAGTATAAAACCTGTCTGCATTCTTTCCTATTTTCTTGTGTCTCTGTCCTCCTCACCTAGAGCTGCTCCCATCTCAGAGGCTTATATAGATACCAAACTAAACATTATTCATTAACCAAGAACCATGAAAGACCCAGTATGAGTAACCGAATATGGTAGAATTTTGGACGCTGTGACAGGAAACAGGAAGCTCAATGCGGGGGCTGTGGGGTCTGTCCTTAAGCTTTGAGGCACTTGCCCAGTGACTCAGAAACCACACCTGCCCACTCTGCCTACTCACAGGGCCACTGCTGGTTATGACCAGCTCTGCCCAGGCCTATGCTAGCCTGCATATCCTTGGCTGGCAGCTACTGGCGAAGGCTGATATCTCAGAATCAATGTTTCCTGGCTGAAGTCCAGCCTTGATCTAATGCCTAAGAAGTGAAGAAAGGCAGGGACAAAACATAAAACAACCCAGCTTAGGGGCTGAAGGGATGGCTCAGTGCTTAAGAGCTCTTCTTGGGTTGGCAGAGAATCTGGGTTCACCTGTTCTAGCTCCAGGGATCACTTTCTTCTGAACTCTGAGTATGCACATGTGTGCATTCACACACATACACAGAATGAGAAATAAAAATAATGTCTTAAATGACCCGGCATCAGCAGACCTCACTCTGCTGATTCAGACTCCATCCTATCTCATGCAAGTGAGGTATCCCTTCACTCACAATCAAAAACGAGTTACCGAGGGGCAAGGTGGCTCTGCAGGAGGAGAGGATTGCCACCAAACCTGACAACCTGAGTTCGATCCCTGGGACTCACATGGTAGAGGCAGACTCCTTCTATCTGGTCTCCCCATGTGGCTGTGGCACACATACACACACACGCACACACACACACACACATACACATACACACACACCACAACACTATATACACACTCATATACAACACAGATTCATATATTCACAATAAAGTTTAAAATGTAAAAATAATTAAAATAATAAGTTTTTAAATACACATACTTTACTCATACAAAAATACCAAGAAAGGGATTACAAGCATAATTCTAATAATGTATATTAAAAATAACGGCAGCATAAGGTGATCATGCTACAGTGGAAGGTAGGAAGATAAAACTCTAGGTTCTTGGAGCGATTGCATGCTTGTGCGTAGCTAGTCTAGGAGCCATGTTTGAGGGATCCAAGAGGGAAGAACATTCTGGGATCCTATGAACTGAAATGGGGAAAGGGTGGCGTATGTACGTTTTTACTAACTTTTAGTAGAAAATTTCAATTTTTTCCACTAAGGATATACACAGTAGGCCTTAGAAGTATTAACAGTGTCCTTGACTGCCACCAACAGAGAGAATATTTAAACACTATATTCCTGCAGGATTAAGTAGACATGTTCCTACTGTAACGTGAAGCTGTTTTGTGCTCACAGCCTAGAATACGAATGTGGTTGTGCTTATTTTTTCTCTTTTTTTGGTAACCCTATGCATTCTATCTGGCATATTTGAATGCAATATTTTGAGAAGGAATCCCCAGGCTTCAGCAGCCAGCTCAGGAGGCTAAGGGCTCCTAGAATGGAAGCAGCCTGAGTCTGTTTAGTGATACCCAGAAAGCTTTACTGCTGAGCCAGTGAGTGACATTTAGAGGCAAAAAGTGTTCTCTGATTAACTCATCTGTTTCTGGAACATAATAACCACAGTTGAGCCCACTGGATGGAGCCCCAGAAACTGAACATCCGAAGGCCCATCATTTCCAAAGTGACATTTTTCTGCACGCCAGCATGAGTCGGAGAGGATGCTTAAAGTACTCCAGAGACAGGGGACTTGAAACACAGAAGTATTAATAGAATCCCGCCCACATCAGGGCTTCAGTTCCTCCCACAGCCTTCCTGGTCACATGTTGGGCATCCCAAGAGGCTGGGCCTGACTGTGTGGAGAAGACTGTTGGAGGCACTCAGCTGAGTCGTCACGAGCCCACATGTTCTGTAGCTGTGACAGGGTCACAGTCCTGAATTCGGCATGAGGCAGCGGAAGGGATCTGTCTGAATTCTTTCTGGGGGGGGGGGGGAGGGGAAGCTCTGCCATTTGCCACCTGTCCCACAGTTTGAAGTCCCCCCAGCATAGTTGACGTTAATGCCAGGAGTATTGTCCTGTTGTTTCACAAGAAAAGTTACCAAGCTTTGCAAATGGCTCAGGGTCAAATCAGCCAGCTGTTTTGGGTGTCACATGGACCCATATTCTCCTCCCTCAGATCCATGCATCCCATCTCTCTCTGATTAGTGAGTTAGCTCTCTGCCACAGATTGCACGTAGTTTCCCGCTGCGGTATATCTACCACCTTATTACATGGCATCTTCACGTTTCAGAGCAGGAAAAAGAATGACATTTTTGCTTCTTACAGGCCATGAAAATTTATTAGCCCTTGAATTCCATGGTCATATTTGGTATGGCTTGTGGTAGGAGCATGTTGAGAGTGACCAAGCAACCCAGCAGCTATTCACATAACCCAGATGGAAGTGACCCAAATGTCTACCAACAGAAGACGAAATAGGATGATTTGTAGTTCTACATTCTACAAGGGTCTCCTGAACAGTAGTGAATCTGAACTATTGCTACCTTCAAGAACACGGAGCAGTTTCACGAATAGAAGTCTGAGAAGAACCAGAGAGAAGAGAGTATCCACTTGAAGATTCCATTTATGCAGAGTTCAGTCTCAGGCAAAGCAGGCCTCACCATTAGGAGGCAGAGCTGGGACTACTTGGGAATGTGAACAGTGACTGGAACAAGACAGAAGGAAATTTAGAGTGCAAGCAATAATCTTAGTTCTTGAATTGGTTATATATATTTGAATTGGTCAAATCAGCAGACCCTCCTTTTAATTGGTCAGCCCATAGAAAACTCTCTCCCCCTAACTGGTAGCTCCAAGTGGGAGCCATTTTCTAAGCAGGGCTAAGCCTAGCTGTGCAGTCTCTTCCAGGGCCCTCCTTCTGTTCCTGGAATCATATATGTATATGTATATGTATATGTATATGTATATGTATATGTATATGTATATGTATATGTATATGTATATGTATATATACATATATATATATTGTGTGTGTGGGAGAGAGAGAGAGAGAGAGAGAGAGAGAGAGAGAGAGAGAGAGAGAGATTATAGAGCTGTATATTTTGAATTTGTGCATTTTTCTGTGTCTATGCTGTATGTCACACAAAAACCTAGAATTAAACCTTAAGCCGTGGACATGGTAGGTAGCTCAGACATCAAAGTGCTTACTTTTCAAGCGAGGGGACCTGAGTTTGATTCCCAGAGCTGACATTATTTTTAAAAAGTTGAGCATAATGGATTGCATTTGCAGTGCCTGCATTGGGGTGGGGGGGGCAGAGTTACAGAGCAAGGGAGATCCCTTGGGTTCTCTGGCCAGCAAGCCCAGCCCAGGTGAGTGAGAGGCCAGTAAGAGACCTTGTGTCAGAAGATGAAAGAAAAAAGAAAAGGAAGTGGATGATGTCTGACGAATGAAACCCAAAATTGTCAGCTGACCCAGATAGACAGATAGACAGACACACCATGAGCACGAGACAGAAACGTGTGTAGCCTTTGTGTTTGAGTTTTAATACAGCCTTCTCCAGAGTACACATGTTCCTTGGGGGCTGGTAATGTCTGAACTGGTGTCATGACATCAGAAATTCTTAATTGGGATTTTTTTTCCTAATAAGGGTCACCAGGAAATAACCTATCCTGCCTTCTTTCTGTGACTGGATTATAACGCTGCTTGATTGACATTTTTGTTCATTTAAATGGCAGCTATCCTCAAACCAACTAGAATCTGTCCTAATGACTTGTTTAAATGAACTTAACTGGAGTGCCATGCTGAGGCTTGCCCTACAGAGAGCTTCTCTCCAGCAGGCAAGGTGACCAAGGTAGTTCTGCTTTGACAAGGGCGCCAGCTAATCCTGTACCATGGCAGCTAAACTTGTTCCCACATTTGCTTGCAATGTGTGCTCAGGCTGAGGTCAAATCAGCAGACCCTCCTTTTAATTGGTCAGCCCATAGAAAACTCTCTCCCCCTAATTGGTAGCTCCAAGTGGGAGCCATTTTCTATGCAGGGCTAAGCCTAGCTGTGCAGTCTCTTCCAGGGCCCTCCTTCTGTTCCTGGAATCCTTTGCTGGGTCTGTTAAAGCGCTTGCCATCTCCCCTGTCTTCTCTCTCCCCATCTTTGCAAAGAAAGCTTCTGGGATTGCTTTTGCTTGTACTGCTGCCTCCCTGCCCACCCACTGCACAGCACAGCAGCAGATCAGCTCTTCGTTGGTGGTATAAAAGGCAGGAAGCTTGTTAAAGAGTCCCCAAAGCTCAGTTCCTATTGCAAGGCCCTGTGTCCAGAAGAAAAATGAAGAGACCTTCCATTCTCCAAAGCTCTTTTGGACTTCCACGTTTTTTGTTTTTTTTTTTTTTTTTACTTTCTCTGGTGTAGGATCTTCATTTTGCTTATTAGTGTGGAACACTAGAGAGACAGCAGGTGCTGGTTTTAGACAAAGCCTACGCCCGAATCTGGCAGGCTGCCTTCTAAGCCCTTGGCAAGTTATTTCCCTGTGGTTTCAGCAAATTCTTAACTGTAAAATGGGACTGATACCATCTTCCTTGCAAGGGACAAGGGAGGGTTATATAAACAGAATGTATGTTGCTCAGAGAACAGTGTTTGTAGATGGTACTTCAAATGCATTTACTCATTCAGTAAACATCCCATTAGCTCAGAATAGATACTAGGAACCCGCATGGCTGTGATGACGCACAGAGAGTCCCCACTCTCAGTGAAGACTCCTGTAGGAGAGGTTCTTATGATCGCTAAGTGCAAAAATGCTGTTATAGTTATTTAAAGAGTAAAACGTACAGGATTCTCCATATGCTTACCATTTGCCTATTTCAGCAATTATTTCTCCTAGGTATGTAACTCTTTTACTAGCATGTATACATACTAACTACAGTGTGTGGCTGTTAAACTTGGTGTCCTTATAATTCTCTATGCAAAGAGAAGTCTGCTATAAAAGTGCACAACTATATATGTGCACGGAGATAGTTGCTTCTGAAACATAGAGTTTGAGATAGCCCTTTGAAGTTTCTGCTTTGAAGTTGTCTATGCTGTTTGGCATCTCTCTAACACTCGGGATCATTTAAGGAACATAAACATAGTCAGGTTTGATGAACTAAAAATTGTGTAGACAAAAATGTCAAAATGGAGAACGGCAGAGTTGGCGTGAGAAGTAGGGAGGCTGCTAAGTGCAGTAAATCTTAAAGTGATTAAAATGTAACGACCCTCCCCTTCCACTTGCAAAATAAGTGCAGGCCCAAGTTTATGGGTGAGTCCTTGGAACACTAGAGGAAGAACAGATTCCTGGCTGTGTTCTAAGTTATCCGAGGAAGACAAAGGGCAAAGGCCACCAAGCTCATTATATCGTGTCACTACAATCAGAAGCATTCAGTGTTAAAAGAGAACGAAAATTATAAGCAGCTTTCCCTTACTCAAGTAAATGTGCAAAAAAGCTTTTAAAGTATTAGCTAATTAAATCGAAACGTCTAATGACTGAGTCATCCTTAGAGGTTCTGCCAACACAATTGAGAGCATTAGTAAGTTAACTTTGTAAACTCATGTTAATTTCAATGAATGTAGAAAACATAGTTGATGTGTTATTAGCTTATTTGTGAAAAAAAACCCAAAGCAAACTTAGCTAGTGAGTTGAAAGCACTGCTTCCCTTGATCTCCTTCAATGGAAGATGTTCTTTTCCATCTCTCTCTGCAGACGTCCTCAGTGAAGAGACCTGGAGTGTGTTCGTAAGATGGAACCAAGCAGGAATTCTCCCCATCATATGCCAGTGACAACTTCTCAAGTTCTGAAGTGTGGGATGGACAGAGAAGAAAAGAAGATGCTCGGGAACAAATGAGCTGTCGGTTTTGCCCATAGTATGTCCAAGGACCCAGAACAAACAGTTAACAGACACGTGTGAGAGGGCTTTGAACATCAAATAGCTGTACAACATGAAAAAGTAAGATACCGTCCTTGTTGGCAATAACAAGTTAAAATATCTGGCATTTAACTCAGACAAGAACACAGAGGAGCTGGCATGCCTGTAATCTCAGCACTCCAATGACAGAGGCAGGAGGCTCTGGAATTGAACACCAGTTAGGCTATGATAGCCACACACTGTCAAAACACAAACCCACAGGAGTACTCCCTTAAAACGGTGATCTCTAGTTTCATCCATTATTCCTGTTTAGTGATAACGGAATGATGGGGGTGGGGCGGGGCAGGGTTATGGCTCAGTGGGTAAAACCTGCCTGCCTGCAGTGTAGAGCTGATAGCCCGAGTCTCATCCCAGGAACCCTCCGTGGAAGGAGGAAACTGGCTGTTTTTGTCCTCCTGCCTACACACATGTGCTGTGGTAAGTGTGTGTCCACCCTAATAGATAAGATATACATACATACACACACACACACACACACACTCGTGAGCACATGGACACATACATGCATTTGTACATACACATGCACATATATACAGAGAGAAATAGTAAAAAAAAAATAATAAAAATTTTAAATGCAATGAATAGGTCCACACTACTTTTTCTTCACTTCACGACTTTTAAGCTACAGTTAGAATCCTAAGGAGTCGCTAACCCTTCATTTTCTAGGTGACTTGGTGATACCAACCTGGGGGCTGCTTTTAAAGCAAGGTGAATAATACAGGAGGCCAGCATTTAAGACTGGAAAGCCATGCGTGTTGATGTAAGAAATTTACTGAATTTACATGTAAATTCTGCTATTAGCATGCACTAAATGCAATACACTCTGAAGCAGAATGGGACTAGTAATCATTACCTCTCAGAAATGTTACTGACCTTAAATAAAAGCAAACAGTTAAGTGTGAGGCATAGCAGGCGTGTGATATACAGGACTAGCATCAGAGACAAAGTGCCATGTCTCTATGAGTTCAGCCAGGCCTACTTTCAATGGATCATCCCAGCTGAGATTGTTGAGTGTTGACACTCCCTCCAGGAGGGAGGGGGCAAGGAAGGTCATGGGACCTTCACCTGAGTATCTAGCCATGCCTGTACAACAGCTGTATACAACTCTGCCCTGGTTACATTTGGTCTTGAGGGAGGGGCTGAGGTATAAATCTTGGCTGGGATGCCTAGGGAGGACTGCCATCTGAGCCTCCATGGTTGGGTCCTCATCCATGCTTGATACAGACCCTACAGTGAGTGCAGCTATTCTAGGCCACCCTTAGCTCTTTAAATTAATTCAATAAACTCACTGGTTCCCCAGCGTGACTTTTGGTGAAATTTTACTTTGGTTTGTAGTCTGGCTCTCAGGAGGAAGGGTAGACTGTTTATAACTCCCTAGGGAACGAATTTTAGCAACACTTGGCCTAGCTGGCAGGATATGACGAGACTGAGGATGAGTTTGGGAAGAGAAATATTGTTGCTGAGACAAGCAGTTGAAACTATGCTCCTAATGGAGGGACATTTTAACCCAGCTTTCTATCCCCATGTGACATACATGTTCTTGTTTGTGCCTTTTGGGGACAGTGGCAGAGGTGTGGGTAGTGAGTGCATAACTAAGACATGATCCCAGAATGGCAGTTTCCTATGTAGGGTGAAGTGATGCGTCTCCTTAACGATTCAGGTCCTCTCTGAATACAAAGCAGCCCCGAGAGCAGCTGAAGGGCTGAAGCAGATACTACAGTCTCTGAGATAAGAGTATTGATCGACAATCATCTGCGGAGGTTTCCTGGTCGTTGCTAGGGGTAACAAGAAGTACTTCTGAGGCTGAAATGGCTTCCCAGAGTGAGATGGTGTTTAAGGATGGAGTGGTAACAGAAAAATGGTGCAGGGTGAGCACCCTTCATGTTAGTGTCTGAATTGGTAGGAAGAAAATGAAAAAAAGGGAGAATGTGATGGAGGTGTTGGCCTGCTGCTTCCCACAGCCTGGAGACGGAAGGATAACAACGCAAATTGGGTCTGTAATAACAAGCTGTTGCCAGAACCCCATAGCCTGGAACCCACAGGAGGAGTTAGGTAGCAGAAAGAGAGAATGGAAATGAGGTGACAGAAGACACTCAGGTATGACCTTTGATAAGGGGAAAAATCCATGCTTCACAACCAGATGGATGACCTGACAATGGTCCCGTGTCGGAGACCGTGGTATCAGACCATATTCAGAACCAGAGTGCTGGAACTGGGGAAAGGTTTCAAACAGGCAATGGAAGAATCTCTGTGGGCTTGTGAGGCTGTGGGATACAGGGGTGTGAGTGGGATCCATCTGAATGCTTCAGAAGCAGAGAAACTGAGCAATATAGCCACACATCCATCCTTGAGACACAGAATTACAGACTGAGAGGCATTACAGGGAATCAGTTCCTGACAGACAGGCTCATATGAGCCATTAGAGGTACTTAGCCATCACCAGTGAAAGTATCAGTGGATATTAGGGGCTGGAGGACCACGGAGGAAGGACAGGCATTACTGAGAAACTAGGTATGAAGAAGGCCACACATGGTGCCCAGTTCACTGGGCTGGATACAACTGTGTTCACCAGAGACTCAATGAGAACTGGACTCAGCAAGAATCTCGAGACTGTCATGGTGCTTCAGGGCCTTTGCAAAGCCCTTTGGTGGGGCAGGATATTTATGAAGAATAAAAGGCTTTGGAGGACCTATGTGACATAGCTTAACATGTAAAGTGTGTCTATAGAATGAATGGGAGAGGAGCCTAGAGGAAGTAAGAGAAAGCTGAATCAGATGAGGTCTATCTCAGTTACTCAAAGGCAACATGTGGCAAGATTTGTGTTAAATCCAAGATTTAAAAAAAAAAAAAGACATAAAGCCAAATCTTGAGCTAAGAAGCTTCTAGGAGGCTTTAAAGCCTGAGTTCCCAGAAGCTCACATGATAAAACAGTAAAGATGCAGAAGACCAAGTTTGTACCAGGGATGAACAATTATCCCCTAAACCAAGTGAAAGGTTATGCTAAGGGTGGAGATGGTTTGCTGAGTCAGAGCCTATCCCAGAGGCCAGGTGTGGTGTGTAGAATGATGACGGCTGCCCCTATAGCCATGGTGCTAACCATGAGGTGCTAACCTAGAGCCTCTCCAGCACAGGGATAAGGCCCAAGCATCAGGTGCAGCTTAGGATAGCAGAGTCTCATCTCCCTTGGGTTTGAGCAGCAGGAGCCAGCCCAACCGAGTTCAAGGGGAGGGGGGGAGAGGAGAGAGGGGGGCAGGCAGGGAAATGCAGGGAGGGTCCCTGGGAGAGCTTAGGAAATGGAATAGTCCAGAGAAAATGACTGGGAGCTGTGGAGTGTCACTTTAAGTTAGTGCCTCCTACTGTCCCCAACACTGATTTGTGAAGAAAAGAATTGAGAATAACACAAGAAATCTGCATACTGCATTAAACCTTGCTTATGCTGGACTCTGGTGTTTCCTTAGCTGTAGCCGTCTGTAGCCGCTTGGAGCGATGACAGCTGACTGTCAGAGTGCCTGGTTGAGGTTATCGGGATGACCCCGCCGTTAGTTTATGGGAGGGTGGCTTAGGACTTTGTGCTATTGTTCTGCTTAACATTTGCAAGCTTTCTTATCTAGACAGCATAAAGCTAACCTTTGAGTGTTTTGTGGATTTGGAAGCACATAGGAGAGACACGTGAAAGAGCCTGAAAAAAAAAAATGAGCCTGGGAAACTAGTTCACAGAGGGTTCAAAGGCCCTCAGGAGCTTTATGGGTTGGTCGGACAAGGCGCAGTGATACCTACCAAGGTCATTGGGAAAATCGGCAACAGCCTGGACCCATAAGTGCTAACAAGAGAACAAGAGTAGCCTCTTAGAGTGGAAACAGACTCCCAGAAGCCATAGGTTAAGAGCCCCAACACTAGGAGTGGGATAGCACCCTAGGAATTGTTAGTCACAGAGGCCTTAGGGGTTCCTAATGTCACTGCTGTTGTGTGCAACTCAGAACAAGATGAGAAGAGCCTACTGCTTAAGACACTGTATGTTTGATTGATGGCCATGGAGAAAAAAAAACAAACTAGGATTGAACTGGAAGTGTCCCCTTCTGAGGCTGTCCCGCAGAATTAAAGGCTAAGTCCTACTGCACTATGAGCTCTGTGAGCTTGTCTACAGAAGTGCCTTCAGAGAACATGCGTTCAAGACCAAGTCCCTCTGCACCATCCTCATATCAGACTCGTTTGTGAGAGGAACAAAATGACATTTTCCCCTCTTTCTGGGCTTGGTTGTTAGAAACAGGTTTCATAGGCGCATTCATTGGGGGATTTGCTAATATCTGACAAACTGTCTTTGCAAATGCTTCTCCTTTCTAGTCCTTAGAAACATCTGGATTGGGCCTGAGAATATCCTTAAGTCAGGAGCCCACAGGACAGTTTGAGCTGCACCTGGAGGGGGTCTGTTGGTTTCTTGCATCTTCCCCTGGGGGCTTGCAATGCTTCTCCTGAAGCAAAGCATAACCCTCTGAACACCCAGAAGGATGCAAACTACACCAGCCACCAGCAGCTCGAGAGAGGAAACTGGCTTTTCCACTTGGCTCTGCTCATGCTAGCCAGCAGCTGCCAATCATACTGGTTTCTTTGGAGACAACTGGGAAAGAGGTGGAGAGGGGGAAAAAACCCAGCAACAAAATGTTATAAGGTAAGGCAACCATATAACGGGCAAGACAAGTGTGAGGAATGCTTGAACCAAATATAAATATGACAGTGTCACCTCCCTCCTCTGACTTAGCTAATGCCCTCATGATAAAGGATGTCTACTTTGGGTGGGCAGGTAGTCACCTGACTTTTCGTGGGTCTACTGGAAGTCTACAGATCTCTTTTGAAGTCATTATTTAGGGAATATTTTTTACAAGATGTTCAGTTTTCAATTTAGTCTCCCAGATTACCATTTTAAAAATATTTTATTTTGTTAGGTTTTTTTTTAAGTGGGCAACAACTGTATGCAAAATGTTCTCTGTGGGGCTGCCTGTTTTTATGTTGAGTTAGGCAGTGGAAACCTTCACTGTGCCTTCAGTTTATTGGGGTTCACAGTTAAAGAGATGCCAGAGCGCTTGTGAACATAGTGCAGTGCAGACTACAACCAGGCTCCTGGGCTGACACTTCAATATTAGGTGTTTTCTCACTCTCCTAGAGGATGATCTGTGTCCTCAGATTGTAAGAAATGCAGAGGAAATGAAGGTGGAGGGTGTGGCTGTATTTCATTAGTTTCCTTTCATACACTCAGGGACAGGAACGGAGAATGGGGAAGTTTACCCTTCACTGGACTCTGCACCTCTGTCCTCTCTACTCTGAAGCTTTGGGTATCGTTAGAGCAGCAGGGACTTCAGTCATGCCGTGTACCTCTCAGGTCAGAGAGGAAAACACAAAGCTCCAATGTGTGATTCTCAGCCTGAAAGGGACTGAGTGTCTTCTGATAAACAACACTGGAGATTTTTTTTTCTTTTAATGAAGGCATTAAACTGACCTTCTTTTGAAATGAGCTTCTACAGGGTAAACAAGGAGAGATCTTGTTTTCTCTTCATCCTGGAAAAATAACTTTTTTTCCCCTCCTTTTTCAGCTCAGAACAGTTGACTGAATTGGAAAGGAATCTTATTTTCTCTGGAAAGATTTATTTGCCCAACAGTTGTGTTTTTGTATGTGTGTGTGTGTTGGCAAGAGCCGATAGATTTTCCAGAACAAGGGTCGTCTTGTTCACAGTTTGGAGGTGTCTAAGGATTGACGAGGGAATTTAATGTTGGGCAAGCCTGCTGCAGACTTAACATTCTATATGAATTCTGAAGCACGTCAAGTTTTCCAGGACTTAGGGACTGAAAGGTGAGTTTTCTGTGACCTTGTCTGTGTAGGGCGACCCAACACACTGGCAGGCAGGTTGACAACTTGCTTTCTTCATTCTCTCCTTGTGACCCTCATGACCTATTGGGAAGCATCTGTATTTCTGTACCCAAACGGAGAAATTCATCCCTCTCAAAGCTAAGTGTAGAATTTTCTTCTTGGCCTACTCTGGGGTCATGGGTTCCAGGATTTAGAGAAGAGCAATGTGTTAATTCCTTTCTGGCTGAATTAGAAAACAAAACAAAACAAAACAAAACAAAAAACAAAACATAAAGAAATCACTGTACTTCCCAATTTCCTGTCTCTTCTCTATTCATTCAGTTTCTCAATGGATTTGAGAGAGTTTGGAATAAATATTTTCCTTCTTGACATAAAACAGTTTTTATGACTTTTCATCCCCCCACCACCCTGTGTTCCAGACATTCTTATAATAAAAATTAAAACTCTATGCTTTGGGATATTCTCATGAACATTTCTTTGAACTTAAGGAACCTGTGTATTGTCAATTCAACCTATCTATTTTAATACAAGGAACCTAACACATCTCTGAGCTGAGATTTTCTTCCTTCTTTTTCCTGCTTCCAAGTCATTGCCTGCTAGGCTAACCTGAGGACAGCTCAGCTGGCTTTTGTACAAGTCACTCAGCTGGTCCTGGCTTTGCCAGGTATGTCTAGCCAACATAAAGTGAAGGTGTTTTTCCTTTTAGCTCGACCGTTAAAATGTTTACCACATTTTTCCACTGCCTATTGTCTGTTTTTAAGGAAGCACAGACCAACAGAAAACAGAGGAGTCTGGGAATTCTCCTTTGTACATATTGGCTGCCAGCCTCTTTGTGTATTTAATTTAGTTTTTTAAAAAGCCCTACATAATTAAAGGAGGGGAAATGTAATTTTTCTTTGGCAGCCTGGTTTCCATGAGGGGAGCTTAGCTAATGGTGTCTCCTCTAAACTGGTGCTAGAAGACTTGACAGGCCCTCCCCCTCATCTTCGGGACCCTGCTGTGTGCATCCTCTGGCCTGACAGCTCTGAGGCCTTAACCAACTCCACTGGGACACCTAGTTTGTGTGTTTTTTCCCTAAGGTACAGTGAGCTTTTCCAAATTCATTCCTAATGCACGCCAAAGCCCATGTAGTTCTTAGAATTGCAAACTACATTGATTTCTTTTGTGTTATGCATTCCTCCACTTAAAAGCCTTTTGAGACTAAATTTGAGCTAACTGGCTTCACACTTCCTTTAAAGTTAGCAGGTTCAGGAGAATCCAGGAATCTCTGTGAAAGAACACCAGTACAGAGAGAGATTGTGCCTCCCCCACCTCTTGAGTGTACGAGTGTGTGTGTGCATGATTGTGTATATGTTTGTGTGTATGAGTGTATCTGCATGTGTATGTATATCTGAGTGTGTGTGAATATATATGTGTGTGTGTGTCATTGTGTGTGTATGAGTCTGTGTGTATATTTGTGTGCATGGATCTGTATATGTTTGTGTGTATGAGTATATCTGCATGTGCGTGTATGTGTGAGTGTGTGTGAGTATGTATGTGTGTGAGTGTGTGTCATTGTGTGTGTGTGTATGAGCAAGTGTGTGTGTGTTACTTGAGACTGAATCCAGGGCCTTGTGCATACTGAACATTTAACCCTGAGTTACTTTCCCAGTACTTTCTCTCTATATTCTTCAAATACCTCCTCCATCCTTATTGTTGGAGAGTTAGTGACTGGAAATGGTGATCACAAAGTAAAAGGAAGGAAGAGAAGGAAACGAAGTGTTGCTTGCATACCAGCAAAGACAACAAACAAGCCGAAACCAAAAGCAAGCAAAGAACAACAAAAACAGAGTTGTCGTCTAGTAGAACTGGGCCCAATTTTCAACGTTCATCCAATCTCTGTTTTCCCGGAAGGGCTCCCAACCCACTTGAACTCCATGTTTTCCCAGGCCAGGATGTCTTCTAGGTGGTGCTAGCTATTCTATGTCCTTTCTTTCCTTTGCCAGCATCCTTTCCCACCTATCCCCAAGGTGCTAAGACCTAACCAGGTCCCCACCTCTACACGGCTCCAGTGTCTTCACCTCTAACAAATGATCTCAACAGCTGGGAAAGATTTAAAAATCAGATACTTTCCCAAGAAGCAGGCAGGATTTGGAATGGAGTGTTGGTGAAGAATTAATGAATCTCATCTCCTGAGTTTCTGAATAAGAGACCAGATGTAAGAGGAAAAATTAATATGGGGAGAACTTCTTACCAAGTTGTCAAGGCTGGCTACTCTTAGAGAGTTGGTATTCATTCTGTTTCTGAATAATATTAATGTAACACAGTGGATTGAAAATGGCCTATAGCATTTTCATATTCCCTACCACCCTCAATCTTCAGGTAAGGTAGAGAGAACTAACCGCTCTTTAAAAACCAGTCTTGTCAAACTGTCACAGGAACTTCACCTTGACTGGGTAAAACTCCTACCTCTGGCTCTTTTCAGGCTATGAGCCCTTCCCAAGCGACCTCTCCTCATTTCACCTTTTGAACTCATGTATGGACGTCCAGACCTAACCCCTGGTCTTTCACCTAAGTGTTCCCCCCTCCCAGACCATCTGCTCACCCCATTACTTTGCCACCTTCGTTCTCTCTTGTGGAACTTTGCTGACCACCATCTACTTCAACCACACACTGTCTCCTGTCCACTGCCTGTCAACATTGGAGACCAAGTGCTTCTCTCCCCTCCAAACCATCGGCCCTCACCTCTTTCTCCCAAATGGCAGGGTCCTTTTAAGGTAATCCTCGTGACCCCTACAGCTGCTAAACTTGAAGGACTCCCCCATTGGGTCCACTTATCTCACCTTAAGCCTTTTACTCCCCCATCTAAAGTCGATTCTCCTTCAGACACATCGACTCTAACAGGACTGTGCTCTATTAAGCTCCAGAGGACATCGAGACCACCCACCTTGTCCTCAATCCCAGAAAATGAGACTCCACTCTGGCAGCCGAGCTTGACCTCACTGGACTAGACATGTGTTTCTCGTCCTCCCCCTGCTGTTTGTTTCTATCCAGGTCAGCCCTCACACCTGGATGTACGAGGTTTGAGAGACACTCACAGATAACAGTCTTTCCAAACAGGGTCAGGAAACTGCTCCATAGCCGGATGCCAAGAACCAACCCAAACTGCATCCAGGAACCATCCCTATATCTGATATCCCATCTAAATATTACGTCCTCTATACTTACTTTCTTTTGCCCAGATAGAAGAGTACTGGTCTTTTCAGATACATATGCTAAGGTTCATGGACCAACCACTTCTTCTACCACATGCAAGATACTCGTTTCTCCATACGAGGCCCGCAAGATTCCAACTGTGGTGCTTGAGAACTGACAGATGCCAGGTGTCCTGACAGCCAAAGAAGATGGTCTTCACCAGCTCTCCCAAGAAATACCATTTTTGGGGAACGTGAGACCTTCAATTCAGATACTCTCCTGTAACACTCTTCTTGCCATCCTCCTGGTATTATTTCTAACCAGTTTATTAATCAGTTCTTGTTACAGGATTACCAGTTGCTGTCCACAGAAGAGCCTGGTACACACATCCATGGAATGGGCCCTGATGGTGAAAAGCCAGCTCCTCCCCCAATGGACTACGCCCCTACACAGCAGGAAGTAGTTTAAGAGACACGAGACACGGCGCCCCATCCCTCTTTCACCATCGGCTTCCCCTCTCCATTTTTTCCTTTTTTATAATAAGAAAAAGTGGGGTATGTTAGTATAAGTCTGAACCCAGTGACGTCACATTCAGGGTCAGGCGACTCCTATCTCGTTACTGAGACAACCACTCCCAGAATTCACCTGTCTCGCTCACCTGCACCTGAAAAGTTACACGTCATTACCCACTTAAATAATTGAGACCACCCCAACCTCGCTCTCTTCCTCTTCTCTTCGCTCGCCATCTTCCCGCTCCTCTCTCCCACTCGCTTCCCTAAATAAACCCCTTCCCATGGCGGGGAAGAAAAAAAGAAGAAAATGGCCCATAGATCAAAACATAGATTCTACCTCATACCAGTCAGAATGGCTAAGATCAAAAACTCAAGTGATAGCACATGTTGGTGAGGATGTGGAGAAAGAAGAACACTCCTCCATTGTTGGTTAGATTGTAAGCTGGTACAACCACTCTGGAAATCAATCTGGAAATTGGTGGTTCCTCAGAAAATTGGATATAATATTACCTGAGGATCCAGCTATACCAGTCCTGGGCATATACCCAACAGATGCTCCAACCTATAACAAGGACTCATGCTCCACTATGTTCATAGCAACCTTATTTATATTAGCCAGAAACTGGAAAGAGCCCAGATGTCCTTCAACAGAGGAATGGATACAGAAAATGTGGTACATTTACACAATAGAGTACTACTCAGCTATTGAAAACAATGATTTCATGAAATTCTTAGGCAAATGGATGGAACTAGAAAATATTATACTGAATGAGGTAACCCAGTCACAAAAGAACACACATGGTAAGCACTCACTGATAAGTGGATATTAGCCCAAAAGTTTGGAATACCCAAGGTACAATTTACAGACCATATAAGCTCAAGAAGAAGGAAGACCAAAGTGTAGATGCTTCAGTCCTTCTTAGAAGGGGGAACAAAATACTCACGGGAGGTAGAGGGTGGGAGGAACTTGAGAGAAAGAGAGGAGGGGGAGATGGGAAAGGGGAGGCAGGATTAGGTATGGGAGGAGACAGGAATGATAAGAGGGTCAGGAAATTGAACAGAGGTGTGTAGCAATGTGGGATGGGGAACTGGGGGTAACCACCAGCAAGTCCTAGATGCCAGAAAAGCAAGAGGATTTCAAGACCCAACAGGGATGAGATTAGCTGAAATGCCCAACATAAGGGAGGGAGAACCTGTAGAGACCATATCCAGAGGGTAGGCAAGGCCCCTGCTTGGGGGAGGGACCACCCACTCATCTCCAAATTTTTAACCCAGAATTTCTCCTGTCTAAAGGAAATACAGAGACAAAGTATGGAGCAGAGACTGAAGGAAAGGCTATCCAGAGAGTGTCCCACCTGGGGATCCATCCCATATACAGACACCAAACCCAGACACTATTGCAGATGACAAGAAGTGCTTGCTGACAGGAGCCTGTTATAGCTGTTTCCTGAGAGGCTCTGCCAGAGCCTGACAAATTATAGAGGCAGATGCACACAGCCAACCATTGGACTGAACGTGGGGTCCCCAATGGGGAAGATAAAGGATTGAAGGAGCTGAAGGGGTTTGCAACCCCATAGGAAGAACAACAATATCAACCAACCAGACCCCCCAGAGCTCCCAGACTAAACCACCAACCAGAGAGTACACATGGAGGGACCCATGGCTCCAGCCGCATATGTAGCAGAGGATGGCCTTGTTTGGCATCAATAGGAGGAGAGGCCCTTGGTCCTGTGAAGGCTTGATGCCCCAGTGTAGGGGAATGTGAGGGCAGGGAGGTGGGAGTGGGTGGGTGGGAGGGGGAGCACCCTTATAGAAGCAAGGGGGGGATGGTATAGGGGAGAACTGGGAAAGGGGGTAGCATTTGAAATGTAAATACATAAAATGTCCAATAAAAAAAAGACTTAAAAACAATCATTAAACAAAAGAAAGAAAGAAAAAAAAAGGAAGAAAGAAAATGGGCCATAGAAGCAGCTAGCCTCATAGAGTGTCTGAGAAAGCGGATAACATTTCTCTAGCCTGAGAGGAGAAGCAGAGCAGGAGGGCCCCAGGGAAATTATGGAAGGAAAACAAGGGCAGGTCTGAAGTGTTGTTCTTCACCACAAAATCACAGTGTTCTTTTTCGTATTGAGGATCTGAGTGCCTGGGCACCAGAGTGTTAAACTCTATGGCACAGAACCCACTTGAGGGTGAACATAATTGTATGACATCCTCTTAATTTGTTGATGTTGATGTGATAAGTCTCCAGTAGAGGACACAAAATTCATGTAAGTTAAAATACATTATATGGGAGACTATGTGTGTCTGCAAGTTAAGAGGAATAGATTCTCAATGTTCACATGCACATGTTATAGGAAGTCTACACTAATCCATGAAGCATGACCCAAGATTCCACAGGAAGTCGTTATTTTAATAGAAAGAAGTAAAGTATAGAAAACACTGCTGAAGACATGACTGCCTTCTCCACATGGAGTCCACGAGGCAGAGGGAGCCTGGGCACATTCGTGTGGGAGCATAGTGCAACTCATTTTAGATTCAAATGTTTTGTAATTCTCCGATAACCTTGGTTAAGAGAATTAGCAAGAGGATGCTTGGAAAACCTTTTATCTGATTTGTTTTAAACTAGTGTTATTAGCTGAATAAAGAGACCAAAGCTAAACACACTGGAGATGTCTGTTCTGCACTCTGACTGCATCGAGTCTTCCTACACAAAAGTGTATGTATCATAGATGTACAGAATCAGTCTACTTCATGGACTTGAACCTTATTTACATGTTAGTGGTAGTTTGCAAAGTCCTGAATTCTCCCTGCCTCAGTTTACTCTTGTGTAAAATGGAGATGATCACAGCTTCTGGCTCAGCAGGCCCTAGAGAGATGGGTTTGGAGTGCAGAAAGCACTAAGTGTGGTGTTAGCATCTGAACTGTTAATATGCTACTGTCAGACAGGACCTGAGAAAGGTACTCTGTGCTAATGAATCTGTACACACCATCCAATAACTCACTTTAATTGGTTAACTTGCATATATTCCCAATAATTAGTTTTCATAATATTGGAGACACTATTAAACCTACTTTCTCAACTGATGACCAAGGAAAATCATTAATTTGCACAAGTGACCGGAAGCCAACGCCTTTGAGGGTCACTGACTTAGTAAGTTTGTATAACTACCTTGTAAGGACTGGTGAGAGTGCTCACAGGAAATAGTAAAATATCTTAGGTCACATTCAAACAGGAGTGGAAAATTAAACAGGAAGCCATCCTGCAAAGTGCATTAGCTCCCAGTCCCACGCCCTCCTTTAAACAGGAAAGTGTGACATGAAGTGGAGTGGTTGCAGGTAGTCTCCGAGCAGAAAGTCCCTGGGGTGAGTGAGGGGCCTCAGCCAGCATGTCAGCAGAAGTCAGCGCTTTGCAATGTCTGTGCTGTTTCTGTCAGAGTTTTTCTACGACAGTTCTAGAAGCCATTTAGCTGACATATCAAGAGTTGAATATATATTCACATTTACTTAAGTGAGAAGTGATTTTTTTTCCTTAAAGCTGTTTCCAAAGCCAGCGTTTCCCCCACCCCCCCTTTTTTCCCTGTGAGGTGGTTTGGCAAGCCTGGCCTGCTGAAACTTGGCTTCTACATCTTGTTATTGATCACAGCTCTTGGGGTGGGATGGGGGGTAGGAGGTAATTCCTGTGTTGAATGCCTCTACTATAGAAGCTTGACCTTCAAATCACATTTAAAAAAAAATGAAGAAAGAAGGTTTCAGACAGGTCGGTTAATGTACGTATGTTCTCCAGTCTGCTAACTCGGACACCAACCTTCAACCTAGGACTGTTTAGCTCCAAAGTCCATTTGTCCCGGAGTTGATTGAAGACAGACCAGATAAAAATCAGCTTCAAGGCCAGGGTAACTTGTTACAAGACTCAAATTATTCATTTACCCTTGTGTCAAAAAGAGGTTGAAGTTCAGGCCCATGCAAACAATTGTCAGACAGATGAATTAAGGCACAGGGCAGAAGAGACCCCGCAAGACTGGCCACTTCTCACGAATTCACTAAACACTTTGATGTTATCCAAAGACATTTGTGGCCCTTAATCTTTTAAAGCATGGGTCCTCCTGATGCTCACTTATGCAATAAAGAGCATGCGTTGTTCTCACGTGTGATAGCCTCCCCAGGGTGTGCTCTGGGCTGTGCCAGATCAGCTCCATCAGTACTCCCGTAACCTCCTCTTACGATGTCCTGCCAGAATGCACGTAGACCGTGGGAGGTCACGAGAGCTGTTAACCTAAGTCCTCACCCATTCGTATGAAATGATCCAGTATTTGCTGCTGTCACCATTGCCCAGAGTCTGGTACTGTCCACCAATATCTACACTAAGCCATCTGTGTGACACCAGGATGAGAACTTACAATCCAGACGAAACAGGGATGGGCGCAGATTCCTTTGCACAACAAAGCAATTGTACTTCTTTCTGCTTTGCTGTTTTAGCCTGCATTTTGCGTGATGCTCCTTTCTGAACTCCATGTTTCTCAGTAGAACAAACTCACCTTGCGTTATCCATGCCACACCTCCTCCTCTCCCCCTCACTGTTTCGTATGTTCACCTTGCTCCATCCTTAGCTCAGGTAGTCATGGCTGTCTTCCCAGAGAATGACCTGTCCACAGGTCTCCCTGACTCTTTTCTCTTTATAATCTTTGCATTTGGTTCCTGCTGTTTTCCTCTTCCCCATATATAGTTTATGGCAACACAATCTTAAACAGCTGTTCAGACCCAATGCAAACTCCGTATCCATGCCTTTAGTAGACTTTGCCACCTGATCTCTGAACATTCAGGAGTTCTGTAGTTGTTTTATGCTCCAGACAAGATATAATAATGACGGGTGCTTGCAACACCCTCTGCTTACCCAGTTTCATCCTTTGAAAATACTTTTCATTCTCTGAGAATTTTATACATTCATACAATGTATTTTGATCATATTTATCCACCATTCCTCCCAGGTCCCAACCCCCAATTCATTTCAACTTTGTCCTTCCCCCTATAGCCCATTAATAATGGTTCACTCTGTTTATATACTCATGGGTAGTGGAGCCATCCACTGAAACATGGTTGACCTACCAGGGGTTATACCCTGAAAGAAAATAGTCTCCCTCACCATGAAGCTATCAACTGTCAGTGGTTCTTCAGTTAGTGGTGGGGTTTTTCAAACCCTTCACCCTCCAGGCTGGAATATTGACTGGCTTGACTTCATGCAGATCTAGCTTAGGTAACCATAGATGCTATACGTTCATGAGTGCAGTGGTCTCCTCCTAATCAAAAGCGTCTGGTTTTGGCCAATCCTCTCCAATCTATGGCTCTTACAATACTTCTGCCTCTACTTCTATAAAGATCCCCGAGCCTTGGGTTGTGTGTGATATAGATGTCCCATGTTTGAGAATACCACAGCCACTCACTTTGTGTGCTTTGAGCAGTTGTGAGTTCCTGCATTAGCCATTGTCCACTCCACAAAGAAATATCTCTGATGAGGTCTGAGAGGTGTTCTAATCTAGAAATATAGAGACATCAATTTAAAGGATAGGTTGATACTATGTCCATTTAGCAAATTAATAGTAGCTTAGCCATTGAAACTTATGAGTTCCCCAACTGTGTGTTCTTAGCTGAATCTACAGCACCAGACATGCATTTCTTCTTGTGGAGCAGGCCTTAAGTCCCTCCAGAAAATGGTTGGTTACCTCTTTATCCTTTGTGCCACTATTGCACCCATGGGTGCATCTTGCCATGTGAGTCGTTATTGTAGCTCAGAGCATTCACCGCTGGATAGACAATTGATGACTTCTCTCTAAGCACTCTGCATAGCACCTCTGGTTCTATGAAAAGTACCAGCAGAGAGAAAGATTCCTGGTCCATAGCATCATGTTAGAGAGTTTTCCATTTGTCAATTTCCTAGGCATCTTTCTACAAAGTCCCCTCTTGATTCTCTCAGTTGGAGCTTTCATTCTGCTTGACTGCTCTGGTGCTCTGGTTTTTACTCTAGTTTTTTTTATTCTTTTTTTTTTCTGGTTTCTTGCCACATCTTTTATACTCCCCCCTTCCTCTCCATCTCCTCTTTCTCTTTTCAACTTGCAGTAAACTTATAACAATAAAAAATTAGCCAGATGTTGCCATTACCCTACTAGTGAGAATGGACTGGATAGCTTATCTCCGAGTCAAGGAAAAGATCTAATTCAAAAAAATTCAAGAATGATTTTCATTGTATATGTACTGCTTTCACATCATTGTGAAGTCAGAAAATCTTAAGTGAAAATGTTATAAGCTGGAAGCTATCATTCCTTTAGCAATTAGAATGATGTAACCTCTGTAATGATCACTATTGTAAACTGATCATCTTGATTATCATGTTATTGATGATAAAGATGATGTTATGATGATGATATGATGATGGTGGTGGTTGAGAAGGAGGAAAAGATAACTTGAAATATTGTTTGGCTTCTCTCATCATGGTTAGACAACAATCCTTAATGTTATAAAAATTTCCATTGTATTCAACTGAAATATGATCCCTTGAAACTCAGCTCCATAAGTAACTATTCAATGACTGCTATCACAATTTATATGATTTGAGATGCAGATTTGAGATTGGCTGATCCAGGCAGGTGTGGTCTATATGTTTCCCTTCCCTACTGTATCCCTAGGGTTCATCTTTCTCACATTCTCAAGCTTAAAGGCTTCCCTGAGTGCACTCACCCTTAGCTGCTTCTCTGGGTTTTTTCCAGTTCATGTTGAGCCTTACTACTCAGGTTAATTCCTGAAGAACATCTTCCTCTGGGCTAAGTTCATCCCTGGGCTATAACACGTGTGGAAGTAAGGTGCAGGAAAGCCACTAAAGAGTCAATGGCTTTACGATGATTATGTAGCAACCCTCTTGGGGATGCAGAGGCAGAAAAGTGTGTTCTTCCATCCACACAAGAAATTGTAACTAAGCCTTGGGAGTAAATCTTCAAATATTTGACAATTACTACCCTATATCCCACTAATCTTCTCTGGAAAGACTTAGGTGCTTTAGAAACAGAGTGTGGTGAGGGAACTGGTAAAGGATCTTGGTTAAAATACAAGAGATGGGCTTCAAAGGGCATACATAGAGGATTTGCTTATTTCTTTAAGATTGAGTGGATAATATGACAGTTCATTAATAGAGAGATGGAGGAAGAAGTTGTAATCGGCACACCATCTGAAATACATCAGTAATTTAGAATAGTTCTGTATACTGGTAGAGACATAGTCCTATGCTTGGTATCATAAGCTAGTTGTGTGAATTAGACACAGTTGTGAGCAGTTACAGTGTTTTGTGGTCATTACCAGCTTTGCACATGGAACATCCAAATCTATCCACATCTTTCCCCCTAATCTTTCTTCCTAACTCTCATTTTTATCTCTCCTGGACCTTGCAATAGCCTTTTAATTGGACTTATTGACTCCTGTTGCTCCATTATCCCAAATCAAAGCACATGGTACAGTGAGGGGGCAGTTATGCAAAAAGAAAATCATCTCTAATCACGTTTCAGGCCTCAAAGTCCTATTTCCTTAGAGCTTCAGCTCCCCCTTCCTCCTTGAAGACTCTGAGTCTCCACAGAGTTGATCACACATGCTCATGTTTAACACATCTCTGTAGTAGCACTTGGGACACTTTAAATCCCTTCCTTACCCGCACTGTGATCTCAGTACTGCATTATTCCCATTGGTGACTCTGTTGCTCAGCACCTGGTGCCAGTCTGAAGTCTTGATTTAGGAATGAGTACTGAAGAGAGTCCAGCTTCCATGGCACAAGATTCTTGAAGGCTTCTGTAGTTTTGGCTTCCCTGGTCTCCAGCAAGCCAGGCCTGTTTTGGACAAGATTGTCTGGAATAGGCAGACCTATCTTTTCTTTGGTAAGCCTTGGCTTTTCCCACCTCAATGGCAGTGCCCATCTGAGTAGCACATCCTTTTTTTCTGTTTTTGGTGAATCCTACTTATTGTTTGAAGAAAGGCAAATATCCTTTCTCCATGGACTCTGTCCACACTTTGTTAATGGATGTTTGATTTTTTTTCTCTCTGACAATATTAGATACATATTTTATTCGATTTCATATCCATGACATCCTTTTGGAATGGGGACTTGGCTAAAAACATGTTAAGGTAATTTTGTATGGTGAAAATAATCTTATTATCACAATGGTCCGGTTGAACACACAGCCTCACTCAAGGTACAAAAACCTTGATCGTAGAGAATAGATAGAGTCTCTGTGGTTAAGAGAAGTTGTTGCTCTGGCAGAGGATGTTCTCAGTACCCACGTGGTGGCTCATAATCATCCTCAACCCCAGTTCTGAGGGATTCAACACTCTTTTCTGGCTTCCCAGAGCACCAGGCACACACATGGCACACATATGTGCAACACACGCACACACACACACACACACAAAGATAAATCAATCATATATCTGGATCCCAAGCAGTGTTATAAAGTAAAAGAAAGATTCATCCTATAAGTGACCAGAGGTGACCTGTGAAAATGGTTTGCTACTCTCTTGACACAGAAAACCCTACAAAATTATGCAAATCAAGAGGTTCAAACTTTCGTGTTCACTTTGAGAACACCTGGGAAACTGCCCAAGCCATCAAGGGTATGCATATCTGCAAAGCCACCAAGTGTCTGAAGGATGTCACTTTAAAGAAGCCATGTGTGCCATTCCGGTGGTATAATGGTGGAGTCCGTAGATCCGGCCCAGGCTAAGCAGTGGGGCTGGACACAGGCGCGGTGGTCAAAACAGAGTGTTGAAGTTTTGCTTCACATGCTTGAAAATGCAGAGAGTAATGCTGAGCTTAAGGTATAGATTACTTGGATGTAGATTCTCTACTCATTGAACACATCCAGGTGAACAAGGCATCTAAGATGCACCGACAAACCTACAGAGCTCATGGCCGGATTAACCCATACACGCGCTCCCTCGCCACATTGAGATGATCCAAAGAGGAGGTTGCACAGAAGAAAAACATATCCCAGAAGAAACTGAGAATTCAGCATAAAAAAATAGATAAAGTAAAGTAAATGTAGATAAAGTAAAAAAAAAAGTAAATAAAGACAAGAGTTTTGTTAGAAGGTGATCAGACCAAAGTCTTTCCTCCTTACCTTCCTCTGGAGAAGAATAAGGTCTAGAGGTTCCAGCCCAGGATCCCTACAAGAATTTCTTACAAGTATAAAAAGTTTCCTCTCAACCCTCAGGAGGGCTGGACCAAGCATGGAGCTACCCAAGTCTCAGGGGGCTAGTTGGTCCCTGGCTGTTACCCATGTGCACCTTCCAGATGCTTTACATGGGTCCAGTTATGGAAAATGGCGAGGAGCAATGAGCTTAGCAGAACGGCTGCAGATGTGTGCACAAGCGAGGTGTGCGGTAATGAACAGGAAATGGCTCCATGTAGAATTAACAGCACATCTGAGGAATCAGAAAGAAAAAGCAGAAACGTGAAGTCTGCGGAGTTGTTGCCAGACCATCTCTAACATCTGTGTGCTGAGGAGCAAAGCCACTCGAACTTTCTGGGTCTGTTTCTTTGAGTTATTGAGGCTTTAAAAAAAAAAAAAGTTGAGTTCATTTGGTGTCAGGCAAAGGCAGCCTCTCCTGTGCAAGGAGTGTGTGTGTGTGGTGGGGGTGAGTGAGGGTGGGGAGGGGTGGGGATGGGAATGGGGGTGGGAATAAAGGTTGGGTTGGGGCGGGGGTGGAAGTAGGGGTGAGGATGAGAGTAGGGTAGAAGTGAGATGCTTCGCAGTTGGTAGGGGTGAGGATGGGAGGAATGGGTGGAGCTCCTGGGAGAGAATTCTGTCACTGTCAGGTGTCTGGAGAATGTCAGAAGCCACTGGACTGTGTGACTGCCACACTCCATTTCAGAGCTCATGTACTTTCAGTCTGGGACAAGCTGTTTCTCATCACTTTCTGAAAAGCAAGAAAATGAGTACATTTGAAGCTGCTCCTATGTTTAAAATAGACCATCGTTTTTTCCAGTGTGGTAACTTGATCATTTGATTTTCTCGGGAAGTGTAGAGGTCTGGGCAGCATTGGGGAGTAAAAGCTTTAACGGTGCGGAGGCAAAATTCATGCAGTTGAAAGTGAATGGCACAGGGGCAAAGGACAAGGAACTTGACTGTCTTTGAGGAAAGTGCAGTACTTAGATTCCTTTTGAAGGTTTATTCCTTTACTTCCCAGTTAATGATGTGACTGTGGGATATTCTTAGAAAAATAGAATTACTCTTAGAAAAATACAGAAAATAATTGCTGTGGTACCCATGATACAACCATCTAGGCTAGACTTAATTTTTTTATGAAGTAATTCCTACTAAATTTATAGTATGACATTTTTTGAGACAGGGTTTCATTGTGTAGCCCAGGCTGGCCTGCAACTCACTGCTGGCCTTAAACTTAGAATCCTTCTGCCTCTGTTTCCAGGGTTCTTGTTGGTATCAAGAACAGGCTTTATGGTTACAGATCACCTGCAAACCAGCGATGACATCACCCATAGGTGACAGGGACCCACGCATCTGTTGCCATGGCAATCTCCATACATTCCCAGCATCCATTTGTTTACCTCCCAGGCTTACCTGTGAGTGGTTACATCACAGGCTAAATAAAAGGCAGATCCCCCTTGACCTTCGCCCTCTCTCTTCTTTTTTTTTCTTCCTTCATTTCCTTCACCCCCTTTTGCTCCCCTCCCCCACAATAAACCTCTCTCACGTGGAACTGCATTGACCTGCTGTGGTGTGTCCCGACAGGAGCTGCGATTCCAACTCAGTCCTGAGTCTCTTTTCAACTCTGCCTTTCTCTCTGCATCACACCACCATTTCCTGCCAACACCTTGTTCCCCAGCTTGTCCAAAATAGACAACTGTGTCAAAACATCTCCTGAAGTCTGTTTTGAAGAAATCCTGATCAATGGAAAGTTCATAGTATAAACAAGCAAACAAATAAATAAACAACTATATAAATAAATAAAAGAAGGTGCAGCCCAAATGAACTGCAGGCTTCAGACTAAAAATTCTACAGCACAGCTCGAGTTCTAACACAGAGGTTAAGTTTTAGAACACTTTGAATTCATGTTTTCTTTCTCCTATTTTTTTGTGGGACTGTCTTCCAGTAGTTAGTGTACTATGTGTGATCTTTGTCATTATCCTGGATCACCGTTGCCACTGCTGTGCAAGTCAGAGCCCCATCCAGGAGACAAAACTCTCCCTGGCGAATGAAGACTCCTCGTGTGCCCAGCTTGACTCTTTCATCATTTGTGCGTGTGATTTATTTACTCAGCTGTATGCACACGAGGCTTTCTGCTTCCGTCCATGGGGTTGGAAAGGGCCTTATTATGTAAGGTGGCTATAAAAACGAGTTTGCCTCTACAAGGTCTCCTGGGCCACAGGAAGAAGTCCAGGGTGTGCTCTGCGGCACACAGACTTTCATTAGGACCTGGTAAACCAGCTCCCTTTGTAGCTCTCCATTCCTGTCCCTCACTCTGATCAAGCAACACCCCCTCCTTCATGGAAAGCCTTGGGCTTCTAGAGTCTTCTTCCTATTAGCCTCCAGCTGGGGCATGATAAGGTACCATTTAACTGCGACCTTTTCCAGAGCCTTCACGGACCCCTGACCCATCTAGAAGTATACTCTGACTCCTTTTTTGCACCAATGGGAGTCATCCACGACCTCTCTTGTGTTCTACTCTGTAATACAATGATTTGCATAGAGGAGTCAGTGCTGCTACTGCAAGGTGACCATCCCCAAGACAGTAAAGTAAAGCAAAGCAGGAGACCTCCTGAAACTTCAAGTGTTTTAAAATCTGAAAAGTTTTTGAGTGCTGATAGGAAAAAGAAAAATTTGGAAGGAGTCGAACATAACCTTCAGGGTCTGCACGAGTCTTAAACTCAGCACCTGTAGACTTCCCCGAGGACTGGGATTGGCTCATATGTTTCTCTCTTCTGATGCACAGAAACAAATTTTCTCTTCTGTGCATTGGGGAGTGTCATGGTTTTGTTTTGTGCACAGACTTATTTGGGAACTTGTATAAAATTAATTTTAAGCTGTGTGACTAGAAGTCACTATATTATAAATCAAGTTATAATTTGACTTGGATCCCAAGTAATTTTACTATGTATAGGTAAATAGTTCAATATCCAGAAAGATTCAGTTCTAAACACTCAACAGAAATTACTATAAATTGTCAGTGAACAAGATGGCCATAACCTCATAATACAATTTAATAAACAATACTTAATGGGACATTGAAAATGAAAATATATCTAAATAAGAAAATATTAATGTCTCAAATAAAGATAGACAGAATTTCCCTTTTTGCTTTCATTTTTTTCTTTTATTCAGAATGAAACTTGCCAAAATACCATTCCTAGTTCTGTTCTCATTAGAAAATTCAATTCATTTTTCATACTTTTTTGCATTAGTTTACGGATATGCATGTGTGTTGCATGCATATATGTATATAAATGTTTGCCGGGGTGCATGCCTGAGTACATGGAGATACTACCATGACACTCCCCAGTGCCACAGGTAAAAGCATTTGCCTCTGCATACCTATGAGTGACTTCCAGTCCTCTGGGAGAAAGAACAGGATTCTCTAGGTATTGTGTTCAAGACTCATGCAGACCCTAAAGGTTAGGCTCAATTCCTCTCAATGTGTCTCAACATTTATTTTCAGAAAACAAGAATGACTGTCCATAGAATCTTCTTATAAAATCTTCTCTAGAGAGTTGAGCCTAGAGTAACAAAAATATTCCTTTGTCTTGGTAGAGAGCCCATGAAAATAATGTTTTTGATTCAGTTACAGGAATTCTGTTCAGCAACAATACTGTGGCAGTGTTTTCTCTGCCTTTTGTCTACATAAGAGTCACTGTCCTGGGGGAACAGATTTTATTCCATTATCATTATTATGGTTCTGTCCTGTCAGCAAATGGTTGTGAGCCTTGCTCCTCATTCCTTTTGATTTTAAATAGATTTATCTTTGAAAATTTAGTTAAATTAATGTTAGCATCTAACTCAGTTACTGCCCATATCCAGCTTCAACACAAAAGGCAATGAGTTGTAGCAGTTACTGCCTCCTTGTGATCTCTGACCATCTTCAAATCCCCTCCCTCCCCAGGTTGATTGTTTTGATGCTTTGCTGTAAAGTCACCAAGACTTCTGTTCTGCTACTTGCCTAAAAATCTGTGCATCTGGGGTCCAACAGTATGCTTGTGACAACAATTTCTCTTACAGTTGTTTTGTTTAGATCTTTCTGGAGTGTTCTTAAGTTAGCCTCCTCTTGCCAGGCTCAGGTTCTACCTTTGGTGAACACCTCTACAGTGTACTGGTCATGTACAGCTTTCCCATGGTGTTTTGTTTACCCAAAGAAGAATCTAGATGGAGCAGGTATTGTTGTTGAGCTCATTTTAAAGGATAATACAAGTCAAAACAACTGGAAGAACTCCTAAGGATGTACTAGGGTCACAAGAATAACAAGGGCTGAGGTTAAATTAGGCCCAGTTCTCTTGCTTCCAAGGCTCATAGATTAAGGCATTGAAAATAGCTGCCTGACCGTACCCACAAGCTCCCATCTTAGACAGGAAACTTTGCATTGTTTTTTCCTCCAACAGATGTAGAAGATGTGTTAACCTGACTCAAGGTGCCACGTAGTTGATTTCTAAGACAAAATGAAATCTGTCCAAGGAGATTGCAGACTTGACTTTAATGGAAGAGAAGGGACAAACGCCATATGACCAGCTGTTCATATGCCCTTGTACCTTCCCCCAAAAATGCTGGTTTATTGAGGACATTGCTCTTCAATAAGTCCCCCTGGTTTCCAAAGGGGATTATGAGGAAATTGAGTCTAGAAACCTGTGGAAGACTCTATAAGGTCACTGCATGAGAGAACAATTTGATCTTTTGAAATGGAAAAGACAAAATGCACCAGAATCCTCACATCAGCATTCAGTGTGTGTGTGTGTATCAGAGAGAGAGAGAGAGAGAGAGAGAGAGAGAGAGAGGTGTGTGTGTGTGCTGGGGTTGGGGAAGGCGTATAATGGTAATTGAAAGATATAGAAAATTATTCTAATATTCTAATTAATCAGTGTTAATTATAATTTTGAGAAACAAGAAAAATCCCACAAAAGAAACAAACAAACAAAACCAGGCATGGCTAAAAACATAACAAATACAACAATTCAGAATTAAAACCAGTACTAGAAAGTAGCATAGAACAGTTAAGCATACTGGCTTAGCAGGAAGCTGTTAAGCTTAAACTTAGTAGCCCGGATTGAGCCTGAATTGAGCTTGGTTCTACTAGCTTATAGTGATGAAGCATTTGATAGTCTGAACACTTAGAAATGAGCCACTCAGGTGCGTTTTGTTTTTTTCTCCTTTAATCTGTAAAATGGGCACAATAATAGTAAGTATGCTTAGGGATATTTAGAAGACTGCACAAGAAGCGCCTGCAACATCCTAAAAGCACAGTAATTTCCAAGGGCAGGAAACACCTGTAGCATTTTTAAACCCCTTAAAACACATGATCTATTTCTTAGGTCAAAAAGTTGGGAAAGACTTTATCGCAATAGGATTATTGCCATGTCTAGAAGATAGAATACTTTTATAGCTGTCCCTGGCCAGGAAACTGATGTGGAAGCAGGCAGACACGGTTGGCATCCTGGATCCACTTGCTAAGAGAACATGCAGCTGTGCAATTGATATCAACCCCAATCACAGAGCTGTTCCGGAACAGTACAGTTCTGAGTCGGGGAGGGTAGGAAGCTGAACAGTGCACCGTCTGTAAGGAAAGACCTTTGTGTTTGCTCCCAGCCACAATTAGTTTGTCGCTGATGACTTAATAATCTCTTCAGAAATAATTGGTGGAAGCGAGAGATCGAGTTCCACCCTGCTGTGCTGAGGCATTAGCCGTGGCCTCACCTCTCCAGAGGGCACAGTAAAGCCTACTGCTCGTCTTAGGGATGTACTTTCTGAGCTTGGAATTCCTTCATTTCCTAAATGTTTAGGTTCCCTTATCCACAAAACAGGGGTGCTAACAGTATGACCCCTGCAGGGTTGCTGTGGCTGTCGATGCCGCAGGCAATCCAGAATTATCAACTATTATGCTCCTTCTGAATTATTCACTTCTTCAATAGACCAGCCTCTTTTTTTTTTTTTTGAAAAGAGTTACCAGTGACATGTGCATTTCATATTGACAAAATATATAACAATACATTTCATACCTTACAGGGATTTGACTCATTATCCTGGACTTTCCTACAGATAACTGTTTGGTTCTCTATTACTGCATGACGTGGTGCAAGATCTGCTCCTCCGTGGCTAATAGTCTTCTCCTTGGCTAGAAATGTTGCTTTGACCTTGGCTTCGATACATAATTCTGGGTTCTTTTTAAATGTGTTTGCTGCCTTAGTACAAAGAATACTGATTCATGGGCTATGGGCGAGCTCCCTCCATAACAGTTCTTAAAGCCTGCTGAGTCACAGAGAGCAACTCTGAAAGAGAAGCGGTAGGTTCAGAGACCCTCAGCTTGTAGGACTCGGGAGTCTGGAGCTGGAGGGTAGAGAAAGGGAAGTCTTCCCAAAGGAAGAGACATGAAAGCTGAAAACTAACGGCTTCTGAGAGACAGCTATGCCAGCTACACGACACTGGAGAATGGTACCTTAGGCTTGTGGGACAACAGTATCCCCAGAAGCCTGGAGCTGAGGGGAGAGGGGTATCCCATCTATCTGTGTGTAGCAGCAAGGTGAGTTGGAAGGATGGAAGCTGCTAGCTCAAACAGAGGCCTGGAGGCCATATCAAAGAGTGAGGGACAGTTACTAAAGCGTTTCAAGTCAGGCAGTGAAGTAACCTGATGTGATGTTAGGATCATTCCAACTACTTTGGATGGATCTTGGTAGTAGGTGGTGGCCACTGGGTATTCAACTGTTGTTGTCTAATGATTCTCACCCTTCTTTGGGAGTTTTGGAGGTGAGAGGTGTATAGATTTGAGAGATGTGTAAATCCCTGCCTTGGAGTCTCCTATCTCATGATACATAGAAGGCTACCCTCCAGTGGCTCCTCCTGCTGTCAGCGTTCAGCACACACTTTGGAGAAAGAAGGGCATGGCCACTTGAGGTAGAGCTGAGGAGCTGTCTATTGCTCTAATTACCACTCGTTGCCTGGGATACTGAAGGGCTCTTGCCTCTCCTTTGACCTTAGTTAAACTCACTGCACAGCACAACCCAGTCTCTGTTATCAAGACATAAGCAAACTAAGACAGCTATAAAGAGTGATTTGCTCAACTTTATGACTCTCTCATTGGCACAAAGGGCATTGTCTCCACGGCCTAAGCCACCAGACACAATTGCTCAGGACAGTCTGTTAGCTGACCTGCTGGGACCAGCTCTGACTCATCTATTTACTGTAGAGCAAAGGTAACTTGGGATGCAAGAGTTGACAGCTGCTTCCCAGGAGGCCCACAGTACTGGAAATGAAGACACTGGGCTTCAACTGGAAGTGTTTCCATTGGCACAGACCCAGGTTGCATGAAGTGTATCCGTAAGAGGTCATGCCCCAAGGACGTGAGGGAGTACAGACTCGAATGGAAGGAACTGGAGTTCTCAGAGATGGCTGTTGCCAGTCACTCTCTACACCATTCCACTGAGAAGCTGCCAGGCCGATGCCATCACTTGCTTGTGCTGTGATATGCAGTTTGGGTGACCAGGCCAGCTCAGTCAGTCAACAGGTTCTCCAGGGCAGGAATGAGGAGTAAAAAGAAAAAGAGAATTAGACAACATGACCCCAGCCAGTTCTGAGGCTGAGGTGAGTTTATTTTTCCACAATCTGCTTTTAATTACACGCAAGTATTAAGGTCAGTTCTAGGTTGAGGAACTAGCAATACAATAAATGTAAATAGTCAAAGAACAAGCAAGACAATAAACACAAATAGTCAAAGAACAAGCAAGGCAATAAACAAAGTCCCACAATCACTCCCGTGATCACTATTTCTAATGGCTTATCAGAATGACCAAAAAATCTGAGCCTACTTCCCTGTCCTAGCCGAAAGTCATTTTCATGCCTGAAGTCAACTTCCTTGTTCTAGCCTAAGATTTAGACTGGACTCACTCTTCAAGACTCTGAATTAATTGATTCCTGAGTGGGGCTTGGGAATGAGTCTTTAAAGACTCCTAGGATAACTCTGATGTGCAGCTTGGGTGGATGACCGTAGCTTTCATCCCTACAACAGCCTGCAAGGTCCTCACCTTGGCTTAAGTGAGGAGGAAGGGGCCGTAGAGAAAATGGGGCCAAAAAGAACCCACATACAAACAGAAGCAGGGACCTCAGCCTTCAGCCTGCGCCGCTGCCAGTCCCAGCTCCAAGCTGCTTCCCGTACTGCATAGTGTGTTCCCCAGTGAATTGTAAACAGAAAAATCTCACGGAAAGGGGAACCCGGGATAGCAGCACTCCATGGAGACCGGGGATCTGTGAGCAGGAAGTTTCATCACCACCCCAAACAGCGTTGTAATGTGGAGGTGACCTGTACATTAGAGTTCCCAAAAGATAATATCCAAGTGTGAGAGTACCGTGTTGATAGTTACAGTAGCTCCTGACTCAGCCTCCCCCCAGGGATGGCACAGACCAGATGTTTGGCTGAAAGCTCAGCGGGGCATGGGGGAAGGCAGCTCCACGCACACTCCATTACCCTCTGCACTGTCGTACTGCTGCAGCGAGATGGACTTCTCTCTTCAGTCTTTCTCGTCTGTGTTGTGTCTGCCCAGAGCTCGCACAGGTTTCTCAGGCTATCTCTAAACCGTATTTCTGAAAGGACTCAAGATCTCATAAGTGCGCACATCATGGAATGTGAGCGAGTGTCCCGAGTCCTGGTTCACCAACCGAGTACATCCTTAGACAGAACTGCCCAATATAAATGTTATTGAATGGGATTCCTTCCTCCCTGCTACAACCCACCAGCTCTTAGCCTGAAGTATGGGCACAGATCCAGGAGGCGACTGACTCTAAAGTTTCCCCCTTCAAAGAAAAAGATGTCTTTCCCAAGGTGTTTCTGGTATCATTGCTGCAACTAGTTATGAAGAGATTCATCTTTGAGGCCCGAGGGGTTTTGAGAACATTGTGGAAACTGGGATGGGAGGTGCCTGATCCTTTCTGGGCTCCAGATAGAAACTCTATTTTAAACTCCTCAACAAAAACTAGACTGGCCATATCCATTCATTTATATACTCAACTCTTATTAAAAGTTTATAGCATCATGGGGGCTGGAGAGGGGGCTCAGTGCTAAAAAGCACTGGCTGTTCTTGCAGAAGACCTGGGTTTGGCTCCCAACACCCACGTGATGCTTCATAACCATCTGTAACTCCAGTTTCAGGGGCTCCAGTATCCTCTTCTGACCTTAGTGGGCACCAGGCATGAAGACTGTGTACACACATGCACGCAAAATGCTAATACACATCAAATTAAGTAACCTTTTAAGCTTACAGGAGATGCTTCACCTTGTTCCTCTCCTGGAAGTTCACAAGTTAGTGTAGGGAAGTAGCTTAAAGGGTAAGCATACTGAAGAAGAAAAATGTGTGTTGTAGGGACCCAGGCAGGAGCCTGAGGTTACCAGGACCTGGAGGGTAGCTGTCCTGGAGGGGTCTAACTTGAGATTTATCAAATACCTCATAGGAGTTATAGGAGTGGAGAGTGGGGGAGTTTTGTATTATTTTCTTAATCAACTGAACAGCTTCAGCCAAGGAGCAGCAGGCAGTCTGTCTGTCCCTTGAGCCCTTAAAGGGGTGTTCCCTGACAAAAGGTCACCCTGGCTGAACTCCAGTACCTCTTCAGAGACTTGGACTTCCTTCTGGACATTCAGGACAAAGGGCTCAATCTGCGTGAACTGAGTTCCCAACTCGGATATTTTCGCCCCAGCAGAAACATCCAATTCCAGGGGCCTGCCAAGTTTTCCCAAGAAGGCATGAGCCAGAAAGAGGCAGCTGCGGGGTGGGAGGCGAGTGGTGTCAGAACCAAAAAAACGAGAGGAGTCAGATGAGGCCAACAGAGCACAGAGTGCCTCATAGAGGTGTCCTTTCCCCCAGGGCAAGCATTACGTGTGACATTAACTATTGTGACAGGGCAAACAAGCAGTTTCTGGAGCAGGCAGCTACATTGCCACCCTTGCACCAACTACTACATAGCAGATCTCTGGGCCTCAGTGTGCGTGTGCGTGTGCGTGTGCGTGTGCGTGTGTGTGTGTGTGTGCACGTGTATGTATGTGTGTGTGTGGGGGGGGGGTAACAGCGCTGAAATCTTCCCTGAAGCTTTGCGAGAATGATTAGGTGAGGTACTATGAGCAGAAGGCTTACTCCAGAATAGAGCTGAGAAAGAGCTGCAGAGCTTCTGGTCCTCCTGGAAAACTGGCATTTCACTAAAAGACCCTAATGTCAAAACTTGTCACCCACCTAGGCCAGTTAGGAAATGAGGTCCTCCATATCTTTCTCAGAGATGTCTGGGATGAGCCTCAGCGCTGGCTGGGGGAACCACAGTGCGAGCCAGTATAAACCCACTACTGGTAACTGCTCCATCTTTTTCCACTTCACTTCAGTTGCTTGCCCACAAAATCAGTTCTCTATCGTGACACCAGTTGGGGAACCATGGTGACAACCTCTCTTTCTTCTCAGTTTCTGTGAAGTGTAGAAACCCAGGGAATAAATGCATCAGTGAATGAATGAATGAATGAATGAATGAATGAATGAATGAATGATCTGCATGACCCACAGTGCAAGCTTCCTAATTTGGAGGTTCTCCCCTTCTTCCCCATCTTTCCATATGTTCCCGGAACTGTGAAAATCAGCTTCTAGTCACCTAACAAGCAACATTTCTTCTCTCCTTAATTTCATCACCACTCCGAGTCAATTTTTGTGAAGCTTTTGCGATAGGCTTTGCCAAGGGTTCAAGGAACACTGTCTTCCGACCATGAGGACTGGTTGGTGAGGTCGTGAGCAGGTTCACTAGACACTCACTGAGATCACAAAGGGAAGCGATCTCCACATAGGATATGGAAGGTACCTGCTTCATCCCACTAGAGCTCCGCTCTGGGGGTCAGCAGGAGTCATCAAAAGGTTCAGGGTCTTGTCAGTTCTCCTCCCTTCATTCCAATGGCTCTGTGGGGTGGGGGTGGAGTCTCAGGATATTAGCTCCCTACCTGCTCATGTTTCCATCACACCATGAATCCTGTCGCTGATGAAGTCTGAACCTTCATGATCTGTTTTCCTTCCCCACAGGTGCATCCCTAAGTGTAGTCATGTTGGGGACCAATGACCTTTTAATGTAAGGTCATCTAAACCACCAAAGGTTCCTTCCTCCACCTGAAACATCCCAGCACGGCCCTCCCAAAGCCCTTCAGTCAGAAATGTATGGGCACATCTCTCTTTAGCGTATACGACATGTGGTTAGAGAGGCTAGACTTGAGTTCATCTCTCTGAGCAAAGGTGACAGGTACAGGGCTCCCAGCTCTTATCTCTGTCCCCTCCTTTCCTGGCAGAGCCCATGTCCTTAACATAAAACTCAATGCCATCCCCTCACCCATGCCATCCCTCACTGATGTAGTCCCCTAACCCATTTCTGGAAAACCATTTTAAGAAGTGTTCCTCTTTCAGCCCATGTTGAGCAGGTGTACTGTACACGACGAGTCACATCCACTTGAGTGAAACAGCTCCGGTTTTGCTGTTACCTTACATTCTCAGTAAAGATCCCTCTTTGATGGCGTGGGATGGAGAAGTGTTCCAGTTAAATGCCTTAGAGTGGCTCTCAAAAAAAAAAAATTCCTTCAGAATCAATCTAATTTTATTATCTTCTGTCACTTTTAAGGGAGGTTTTTAAAGCACTTATCGGGCTTAAGAAAAAATACATTTAAACGCCCATAGTCTGCCATGTAATAGTGTTAGGAAAGAACTCAAGAGGAGAGGTCACAGACACATCTGAATGCAAATCCTTCTGCCCCATTCTGCAGCTACCATCAGGGCCTATCCTGCTCACGCCAGGGCAACTATGACAATGCTGGACTTACTCTTTACCCTCCAGCCTCTTTCCCTGAGGTCTGTGCTGCCCAAGTAGCTCAGCCATCAGGTGATGTGCCAGCTCAAAGTTCTCTATTAGCTCCTCACTTGCGATAAGATGCATTCCACACTCCAGATAGTCGATGCGCCTTACTATCAGCCTGCTCCTGGATTTCCAGACAGAATTACGTAGCGTCTCATCATCCACTCTTGATAGCCCTGAGAAGGCTTTACTTTGTGCCCAGAGTTATGGCTCCCTCTTCACCCGCTCTCTCAAGACCCATTCTCTTACCCCTCCCTTGATGTCTGTCCAAATGCAGCCCACAGTCTCGTTCTACGATGACTGGAAGCTTAGATATGCACCTGCCTGTTCATGTTGCTAAGCAATGATTTTGTGTTCTATTTCCCTATATCCACAAGTGACAAAGATGGAAATAACCCCTGGAGAGGCAGCGCTCTATCACTCCATTTTCTTTCACTTTTTGCTAAAGCTTTCCATCCCTTCAGCTGACCTGTTCTAGCAACGTATTTGCTCTGTTTCTTCACAAACCCGAGAAGGACTTGCTACCCCTGAGATAATTCCCTCTTCTGTATTCCATGCCCATTTTAAAATAGTTTAATCTCTTACACTATATGCACATCTATCCTCCAAACACCCTTTGCTGAGTAGGCAAGGAGGGAGGTCCATTGTGATTGAATATAAATCTACTGTGTCTCTCGTGGCCATATTTGGACAGATTTACAAGTATCTACAAAGCCACTCTAGAAGTGCTTGGGTCCTTACTTGTAAATGAGGGAACTGAAGCTCCACGAGGGTTAATGGCTTTCTCTGAGATGCCAGTCTCATGCCAGATATGGTGCCAAGTAGGAAAAAATGTTTCAGGATGGTACTTGTTAGGACGGGCTTCACAGATGTGGTGGCTGCAGGCCAGACCTTGGCTGGGTGGGCAGGAGGGAAACACACTTCGTGTGAGCAGCATCCCAAAGACTTCAGATGCAACGTGACAATGTGAGCATTGACACGTCCAGAGACAGAGACGTGTCCTCATTTCCCTTTCCAGTGCGGTACTGAAGTTAATTACCCAGATGTGAGCATGCAAACACTGAAATGTGCCAGACTGGTCAAAGTTCAGAGGTTAGTGAACTATGGAAGCTGGTTAAGACCAGAATCAATGCTGAGCAAAAAGCAAAGGCTTTTTGTTTGAACTGCAGGCCAAACAAGACTCCTAAAACAAAGTAGTTGGAACCAGGTAAACACACATTCCAGATGGTTCCCCACAAGGGCACAAAAATGACTGGGACAATGTGGATTCATCCATAGTGACAAAAATGGCTACATGGGAAACCCTGTACTTTCTGCTCAAATTTGCTATGCAGCTACAGATGTTCTGAAATGTAAGATGTAAATAAAATAAATGGAAAATATTTAATGAATGATCCCAGGGGCCAAGGCAAAGCTGTCCCTGTGAGCAAGGGGAGAGGAAGGCTTCGCCCCTGCTCGGTGGGTTGGAGCCTAGACGACCCTGCCTGACTAACATGCCCCATGGTCTTTGACTTTCCACTTCACTCCTTAATGAAGTACTATGACATCACAAGTTTCAAAGAGCCAGAGATAGAATATAAAAAAAAGGAAAAGGAACAGAAAGGACCTAGAGGAAACTTTAATTGCATCATATATATACATGCTGGTTGCACGTGCAGTTTGCAAAAGCGTAAAGTCTAGATGGCTGGGAGGAGCTTTACAAAGCACTGGGTATGTGGCATTCTTGGGGGTTACTTGGCTTTCTCCACTTTTCTTCTCTAAAATGGGATGACTCACACCTATCGCATATGGTTATGACAAGGATGAGATTGTACAGGATATAATATGCTTAGACAAAAGAGCCTGTGTTCATCCGTTAGGATTCCTTACCGGGTGTGTAATGTGGGTTAAATGCAGACGACTCACTGGTGAGCAAAGCAGACCTCTGCAGCTTGTTGAGCTTGTAATCTAAGAAAGATAGATGCCAAGCAAAGAAATATAAAGATTTTAATAACTGGAGATTTCTCTAAGGAGTACTGTGAAAAACTAGCAGGAGCACTAAATAAATAATAGCACCTTGTCAGGGAAACATTTCTTTGCAACTGTGATCAGTTGATTTACATGACATTCTTCCAACAAGAACACTTAGGAAAAATACATTTTAAATAAGTCCATTTTGAAATAACATAAAAGCTACTGGGCCACAAGGGCATCAGTAGACAAGATTCTAGAGAGGAGGTCAATATAGAGGGTTAAGGTAAAAATGTACCTCCATTTTTCTCTTGAAGCATTTGTGCTTGAAGCCCATCTTGGAAGGAGAAAGTTGCTAGCCCTCATGAGATCCAGTCGGAATCCATGAATTGGCAAGAGGAAGGAACACTGAGAAATAATCCTTTGCTTCCAAATTGACTGCTAAGAGGGTGCCACTACACAACGGCAGATAGGGTGTGGATCAGCACTCCTAAAAGCTTAGAAGGTCTCAGGCTCAGTTGGATTATGGTGGTTAGCCTAGCCTAGCTGCCCAATGTTGCCTTTAATATAAATTACAACATTATTCAGAGCCACATACCATCTCTAACATTTCATAGAATAAGACCCAATGTTTGGTGAGAAAAAAGTGCTGATCTATCACCAGGAGGATGGTACCTAATCTGTCAAATGGCCAAGAATCCTTTTAAGACAATGGAAACAGACCCATAGCAGATACAGATAACATGTGCATGGTGGTTAGAGTAAGAATGCCCCCCCCCAGCCTCATATGTGTGAATGCGTGGACACCAGAGACTGGCACTAGTTGAGAGGAATTAGGAGGTGTGGCCTTGTTGGAGGAAGTATGTCATTGGAAGTGGGCTTTGGGGTTTCAAAAGCCGAAGCCAGTCCTAGTCTCTCTCTCTTCCTGCTACTTGCAGATCCAGATGTGGAACTCTCCATTCCTTCTTCAGCACCATGTCTGCCTGCATGCTACCACACTCCCCACCATGATGACAATGATTAAACTGATGAATTGTAAGTCAGCCCCAATTAAATGCTTTCCTTCATCAGAGTTGTTGTGGTCATGGTATCTCTTCAGAGCAATAGAATGTTGACTAAAATAATGTGCATATTGGAGTTACCAGACACTAATTTTAAGTACTTGTTAAATATATCAATATTGATAACAAGACAGAGGATTTCAGTGGAAAATTGAAATCCATAAAAATATAAGAAAGCAATTCCAGAACTAATGCATAGAACAAATGAAAGTTAAAACTCAATAAATGAATTAGAAGTTGGAGGTTGCATAAAGCTGAAAAGAAAAATAATAAAGCAAAATAGAGGTCAGCAGAAATACTCAGACTGAGTGACAGCAGAAAAAAAAATCAAATAGAAATGAGAGGATGAGATGTTTGGAACAGTTTGAACATATACATTCAAACAAAATATCTTTGTTGTATAAGAATTATCTCTACAATACAAATGAGCATTAATGTCATATACACAGTTCATAAGGAGAAAGAAAAATAAGTGGACTGAAACAATACTGGTAGAGAATTTTCTAAAACTGATAAAAAGATACCGAGTTGCAGCTACAGATGTCCTGTAAGTCAATGACAAGTAAGAAATTATTGAAAACTAGAGAGAGAGAGAGAGAGAGAGAGAGAGAGAGAGAGAGAGAGAGAAAGAGAAAGAGAGTTCTTGTAGCACAGGTCTGCATTCCCACTGATGAGAAGGCTGAGGAGGACAACCAAGAACTGGAGACCAACTTGGGAAGTTGTAACAAGAGCCTGCTCCCACTGAAGCATAACACAAAGAAAGGCATTGTTAAGAATGACTAGGGGAGAGATGCATTCCTCTGCACAGACTCATAGAACCTACATCAGAGCTCTTAGAAAAGTTATGGACATAGAAGATGATGATATGACATTCTAAGATAAAGATATCCCTGCCAAACGGGGACTGTAATATTTACTATTTTCCAATTTGTGTGTGAAATAAAACACAGAAACAGGGTAAGGAAGGAAGGCATTCTTGTCAGGATGACCTAAGACAGGCTCAGTTTTGTTTATTAAATAAAAAGGGGGGAGAGGCAGAGAGCTCTTGGGGCTGCTTGGCAAGAATCTGACACTAGGCTAGAACAAAGAAGTAATTTCAGGTAGGAATCTAAATCTTAGGCTAGAGCAAGGTAATTTCAGGCAGCAATCTAAATATTAGGCTAAAACAAAGAAGTAATTTCAAACAGGAATTTAAATCTTAGGCTAGAACAAGGAAGTAGGGTTCAGACATGAAAATGACTTTGGGCTAGGACAGGAAAGTTGGCTCAGATATTTTGGTCATCTTGATAAGCCCTTAGAAAGAGTGTTCACAGAATTTTGTTTACTGCCTTGCTTATTCTTTGACTATTTGTGTTTATTGTCTAGCTTGTTCCTTGACTATTTACATCTATTGTATTGCTAGTTCTTCAACCTAGAACTGACCTTAATACTTGCATATAATTAAAATGGCGTAAAAGCAAAAAAAGGAGGAGGAGGGATGGAATGGGGGGTCCTGGGGGAGGAATGGGGGAAGTGTTAGTATTCTGTCTAAACTCCACCTCCACAGTTATCTGGCAACACCCAGGTATGCTCTGCCCCACAGTTACCTGGCAACAGCCAGGTAGGCCTGCCCACTATAAAAAAGGCTGCTTGCCTCCTCCTCTCTCTCTTGTTCTCTTGCTCTCTTGCCTCTAGCTTCTCTCTGTTCCCTCACCTCTCCCCCCTTCCCTTCCCCCCTCTTTCCATAGCCGGCCTCCACTTCTCTCCTCTTTCTCCACAATCTTCTCCCGTTTCTCTCCCCACCTTTGCCCTCTGCCCTGAATAAACCCCCTCTCCTTTGGAACTGTTTGGTCTGGTGTTGTCTGTTCTAAGCTGTGTTCCCAAATCTAACAGAAAGGGGATGGCATCTGAAATTTAAATAAATAAAATATCCGATAAAACAACAACAAAAAACAAATATCCAGTTACATTGTTTTAAGACAATGGTTCTCAACCTTCCTAATGCTGCGACCCCTTACTACTGTTCCTCATGTTGTGGTGACTCCTCAACCATAAAATTATTTTTGTTGCTGTTTCATAACTATAATTTTGCTACTGTTATGAATCCTAATGTAACTACCTGATAAGAAGTTGATCTTTGGTGGCCCCCATGAAAAGACCTGTCCACTTCCAAAGGGTCCATGACCTACAGGTTAAGAACTTCTGTTTTAAGACAAACAGCAAAACTACCGATGAGAACCAGTGTTTTCAGCTGCTCAGAAGCCTTTTCTTGCATCCTACCTTGATCACACTGCATTCCCCTCCCTACAGGCAACTTCCACCCATTTATGGTGCATTGACTGTAATCTCTCTCTTGTATTTATAGTTTTGTTACTCAAAATATGACAGGCTTTCTAGCTCAAGATCAGGTGGATTTTGGTACTGGCCAATAGTAGACCTCTAACAGAAGTAGCTGAACTCTAGAGCACTCCAGATGTCACAAGGTTGAGGCTTTTTGGCATCTTTGTCTCCTGTGTGTGGCTACAAACATTCTGATTGGGTGTTTTAATATACCTAGACAATAATGGCTTCAATGAATAGGGAAAGGAAGGGCCTAGGAAAGAAAGGATCAATCTCCAAGTTCACATAAGGCCTGCACACTATACAGTCATGGATATGGACTAGCCCATATGGCTGTTTCCTATTTTTCTTTCTCTTAGCCTCCAGGACCCCTTCCTTCCCCTACCACACACCTCTCTCCAGGCTCCATAGTCTAGCCTATTGAAAACATGTTGACATGCTATGAACACATGATATGCTATGAGTCCCTTTCAATGTACTGCAGTGCTCTCTGTCCATCTTATCCTTAGACCTTATCTGTTGAAGATCCTTGGCTAATTGACCTACAGCGTTCTCACAGTCTTGACCATCTTACTCGCATAGCCATGGGACTGTTTGGCCAGCCCATTCCTCACCATGCTTCTTAAATCACCAGTCATCCAGAACCTTAGATGGTCATGTTTTCTGAAAGAATCTGAAATCAGCATGCACTAAGTGAAACCTACCCAGAAGATCTTCAGGCAGAAGGAAAATGATGGCACATAAGAGAAAAAATAAATGTGGAAACAATGGGCTTCAGAGGAGGGATTACTGTGTAAGTCCATCTAAATTACTATTGATGGTTAAATCAATACGAATCTGGATTTTATAGGCATAGAATTAAAATAAATGATGATGATGGTGTGAAGCCAGAAAGAAGGTTAATAAAGTCAAGATGCTCAAGGGTCCTTTTTTTTTTTTTACACCAGAATTGACAAAAGTTATACTTATGTTATACTGTAATAAGTCCAAAATGAACAGTGACTCTCCATATCACCAAAAAATTATGAAATTGATTAATATAACAGATAGGAAAAATGCATTAATACCACCTATTTTTAACAATTTTATTATGTGGAAACCACTTTTTAAAATTTAAGATTATTGGGCTTAAGATCATAAGATACAACAATACTACACAATGCCTGCAAAGAAAGTGAAGCTCATAAGAGAAATATCTTTAAAACAAGAGTACAGAAAGAGCAAAATGGAAAGATCACATGTGTCTCAGCCAAAGGGAAGCTGCCATGCCTACACCAGCACCAAAGTGCTAAAAGGTCCAAGATGACAAATTGTCTTAAATTTGTATTGTTTGATGATATAAACTTATGAAAATTGTATTATATATTATATGTACAATAATATGTAATGTATTACATATACAATTATATAAAATATATGATACATAAATAGGTTATTGTATATATCATATAATTAGTATATAATATATACTAATACATTTGTATGTACTATATATATATAATTGTAGGAGAAACTGATAGACCTCCAATTCAAGTGGAAATATTTCTCACAGAAATAGGTAGCCAGCAAACAAAAAATGTAATGGTAGTAACATCAACAAGATCTTTGGCTATATCGAAATTTGTTAAAAGGCACAAGTACTAATTAAGCACATGAAAAGAGATAAGTGACAAATTAACTGTTTCTAAAGAAAAAACAACAGCCTTGTGACAAACAATATGACCAAGGTTTAGGGAGCCAGGAGAGATTTTCCTGAGAAAAGGATGCATGTTCTCATCTGTAAAGGATGCTTGGCGTTAACTACGAGAGGAGAAGGGGGTGTACGGACAGTGGACACTGGGTCATTGGGAGTCACACCGCTGACACAGGTGCCATGGTATGAAAGAGCATATGATTGGAGAACTGGAAGGGGGCCCAAGGGATGGATGTACAGTGTTGGGAAGAAAGTAGCTCACAAAAGCTGAAGAACTGAGCAAGTTTAGATTGTGTAAGCTGTGTTCGAGATCTTGGACTTTGTTCAGAAAGCAAACAAAAACCAACAAAAAGTAATAATGCAGGTTTTTATTCCTGGATATATGCTAGAGATTTTTCTCACTGTAGCATGGGAATGTATGCAGAATGTCAGAGTCAAGCAGAGAGAAGGATAAACAACATCAGGAATGGATCTGAAATGCCTTCCAAAGGTCGCGTGCTGAAGACCTGTCATCCACCAGGCTGATGGGAGGTAGGACCTAGTTTGAGGCTGCTAGGTCATTGCAGTGTGCCCTTAAAGGAGACATTGGGAGCCTGTCTTCTCTTGCTTTCTGGCCATCATGATGTGAGTGAATTTCTTATGCCACATATTTTGTAGAGATCTATTGCCTTGCTGCAAATGTAAAACAACCAGGCTGGGCAACCGCACCCTGACTCAATGAACCCCCAAATGAGCCTTTCCTACTTTCTCCGGTGTTTTATCACAGCAACAGATAATACATACAATAGTTGCAGTGGTTAGTCTTGATTGTCAGTTTGCTGGGATTTAGAATCACCATGGGAACAATTATTGGGCATGTATTAAGATGACCTTGAAATGAGAAGATCTGCTGTACGTGTGGATGATACTGTTCCATGTCCTGAGGTCTCTGGTTAAAACAAAGGAGGAAGCAAGCCGAGCACAAGTGTTCATTGCTCTCCGTTTCCTGACTGTGGATACAATATGAACAGCCTCCTATTTCTTCTGCTGCCATGCCTCCAACACAGTGATGGACAGTATACTCAAAACTGAGAACTTGAAATAAAACCTTCTTTTTTTGTTGTTGTTGTTTTTTCAAGACAGGGTTTCTCTGTATAGTCCTGGCTGTCCTGGAACTCACTCTGTAGACCAGGCTGGCCTCGAACTCAAAAATCCACCTGCCTCTGCCTCCCAAGTGCTGGGATTAAAGGTGTGCGCTACCACCGCCCAGGGAAATAAAACCTTCTGTAAGTAACTTTTTTGTTGATACTTTGTCATAGCAACAAAACAAGTAACTAATGCAATAGGCCAGAAGTGTTTACTGGTGTTTAGAGATGAAGGGCAATGTGGCCGTGCCAGAATAGATACAGTTCACATTTTAGGATGTATTCAAAGTATGAAGACATGCAGCAGACGTTAAATCATTGGAACTCGGTGAAGTCTACATGTGACTGAATGCAAGAGTCACCAAGGATGCTCCTCCAGTCCCTTCTTTGTACATTGGGCTCTAAAACAGGCAACAGACCACACTTGGGAGGAAAACAAATGCTTAATTTGCAGGCACGCCAAGCTGTCTTTTTTTCTGTGAGAGATTAAATAGGACATCTTCTCTTCCTAGCCTTTGGCTTGTTCCTTCTGCCTCTTTTACCCTCTGTGCCCTAGCATCTCATTGCAACTGTAAGCGCTGACTGTGGACGTTCATCATGTCATCACATCAAAATATTGATGCTTGCCTAAACCAAGTCCTCCCAGGGTGTAATGCAAACAGGAGAGAAGATGGAAAAATGTGTTGACATCCCCGGGAGTGTTTGCAGGAAGCTGGACACTGATCCCAGCCAGAGTCCAAATGTGTCAGGAACTTTCCTGGCTCAGGTTTTCAGAGGCCATCTGAGGTGGCAGGATTACTTTTCTGGACCACGATGCAAACGAATGAGCAGCCAAGTCCAGGAAAATTGCCTCCAAATACACAGCTTGTTTCAGAGACATGCTAATGAAGGAAACTTCTTTCATTGAAAATTGAACCTGCCAGGGATATGAATTGGGTGTCTCATGGAAAGAGAGGCCAATGCAGTCTTTAAAAGAAAAAAACTCCTATTAGGGCTTCAGGACCTGTGTGTGATGCCATTTGCCTGCCCCAGGGTGGTTGAAACTCTGATGGCAGGGGCCTTAAAACACAGTGACACTAACAGCCTGTGAAATGGCAATTCACACCCAGGGGGAAAATAATATTCACAGCTATTTCTCTATTTCTAGGGTTACAGACCAATGGTCCTGAGGCCTTCTCCTCTGGACACACTGTCTCCCCTTTCTGTCTGCTATGCTTTCAAGATTTAAGTTAAGAAAATTGACTTACATGTGTTGAGGTCTGATGTGGCTACAGTGTAAGATTTGGATGAAGAGTATAAGGTTATTGTGTTAAATCCATATTCTTTGAGTTAAGCAATTTTACACACTGTAACTTACGTTCACGAAAGAGTAAACTAAGACTGTGTCTCAAATGATTAATGTGAGTGGACCTACAGATTCATCCCTCGGAGAATGGAAGAAAAGAGGAGCTGGGATAGAATCCTGAGTAGGGTTGTTAGATTTGTTTGTTTTTAAGTGTACATTTTTACTTTGCCACAGGCATCTTCCTACAGATGTGTCATGATACTTTCTTTTTATTCATCCCCTTCCCCTTCTCTCTCCCTCATCATCCTCCCCCATCATCCTCTTCACTGTCCTCCTCGTCCTCCCTGTCATTCTTGCTGGTCCTCTTCTTCCCTTTAAGTCGAGCCCGTTGTGCTTTTGCATTACATATTCTCTATTACCCTCTCTTCACCCCCCCCACTTCCTTAATTGTTCTTCCTTCTCTTTTATGGTCTGTAATGTTCGAGTGCAGCCTTTGTCTGAGTATGGGCTATTTCACTTAACGTCATGATCACCAGTTCCATCCATTTCCCTGCAAATGTCATGATTTCATTTTTCTTTCTGGCTACACATACAATTCCATTCTCTATGTACACTGTGTTTTCTTTGCCCATTCATTTGTTTATGGACACAGTTAATATTAGTTCAGTTTTCTTGTCATGGATCCATTCAAGTTTCTAGTGTATTTTCTTGTCTTAGTTTTGATAGGTGGATGTGTCTAAGAATCTAGGATCTTTTAATGCTTTTAAAGCATTCCTGAAAAATGCTCCAAGTGTCCTTAGAATCTGTTGTGACACCCCCTTTTCGTCTCCCATCTTATTCAATTGGCTAGAGGTTTTTCAGCCTTGTTGAGTTCTTCTAAAGAAAAACCCTTTTGTTTGACTGATGCTGTACATGCCTGTTTAGTCTCTATTTTGATCATTTCTGCCCTTATCTTTTAAGATTAACTTTATGTCCGTAGGTGTTTTACTTGCATCTGTATTTGTGTACCACATGGATACCTGGAGACCATGGAGGCCAGAAGAGGGTGTGGGAGCTCCTGTAACTAGAGTTACAGTTGCTTGTGAGCTATCACAGATATTTCTTTTGTTTTGTTTTTCAAGACAGGGTTTCTCTGTGTGTAGCCCTGGCTGTCCTGAAACTCACTTTATAGTCCAGGCTGGCCTCAAACTCAGAAATCTACCTGCCTCTGCCTCCCAAGCGCTGGGATTAAAGGCATGCGCCACCACTGCCCAGCTTTGTCATGGATACTGAACCTGAACCTGGGTTGTCAGGAAGAGCAGCCCGGGCTCTGAACCGCTGAGCCGTCTCTCTGTCCCTTCTTTCCATCTGCTGCTTTGGGGTTGGCTCCTCTTTGTTTTTCTGAAACCTTAAGTTCTCTCTTTCTCTCTCCCTCTACCCCATTCTCCCCCCTCAATTTGTCATGTGTGTGTGTGTGTGTGTGTGTTTGCACTCAGGATTATAAACTTGTCTCTTAGCAATGGCTACTTTGGCATTATCCCAAGGGTTCTGATAAATTGTGCTTCTGTTTTCATTTGGTTCTAAGGACTTTTGAGTTTCCTTCATGATTTCACCAATGGCCCCCTTGTTACTCTTACTATGCTGCCTTTGAGTCTTTGTGTAGTTTCTGTCACTTGTCTTGTTATTGATTTTGAGTTTTCTTCCAATATGATCCTATAAGATTCAGCAAATTATTTTGCTTCTTTTGTATTTGTTAAGACTTGCTTTTTGGCCTGGAATGTGGTCTACTTTAAAGGTTCCATGGATTTGCCCCTCTTCCTCCATTGTGTACGGTATTTATTAGTTGTCTTCCACAGAGTTGGAATCAATGGTCACGGAATGTTGTGCTTCCTGAAGATCTCAGCATGTTCTTATTTCTCCATCAATTTTACAGGATAGCTTTACTGCATATGGCAGCTTTGGTTGGCAGTTACTTTCAGGGACATGTACTATTCCATGCTTTCCTGACTTTCCAGGGTGCTGAAGAGATCTGATTTATGCTGATATGTTGTCTTTTTCAGTTGTGTTGGTGTCCTTCCCTGACAGCTTTATACTTTTATCATCCTGACTAACACATCATGGAGAGGTTCTTCTCTAGTCACCTGTCCTGGATCCTAAATGCCTCTTGCGACTGGATATCCATTTTGTTCTCTAGATTGGAAATGTTCTGCTTTGGTGTCTTAAGTCTATATTCCAGATCCCCTCTTTTATCTCACAGACCCTCAGGTTTGATCTGATTTTATCTCTGAGTCACTATAAACCATGATCATGCTTACTTATTTTTTTCCTACTTGTTATTTGATATTAATGTATTTAATATCATGTATTAATATATATTTATTTAATGAATGTAATATTTTATCCTGATCCTCCATCCATGATATTCTTTCTTCTGCTTGGTCTAGTCTGTTGACAACATTTATTTGGTTCTTTTGAGTGTTTCATTTCCAAACTTCCTATTTTGTTTTTCTTTCAAATCTCAATTTCCTTGCTGAATTTTTCTTTCATGTTATTGATTTTTTTTAAACCCACATTGCTTTTCTTTCTTCCATCGATTTTGCTGACATTTTTATGTTGCCGACTTGTGTCTCCAAGTCTTTATTTGAATTAATTCTCTTGCTTATGTCATCATCGTGGCCAGTGATCATTTTAATTTTGAAATCTTCATCCAGATTTTAGCCTATTTCAATATAAGAGAATTCAGTAGCTGGAGAGTCTTTTGGAAAAGTCCAATTGCCTTGTCTTTTCACGCTGCTTGTATTTCTACGATGCAGTTTATGAATGTGCTGGTTTGTGCATATTTCAATTTTATTTGCAACTATTATCAGCAGCCTATTCGTGAGGTCCCAGTCTTCAGTGTGACCCAGAGATGAGTCAAAGGATGCTGTTTCAGTGACACTGCACCATACAAATGCCATTTCAAATGAGCTAGTGCCTACTAATATATCACTGGTGACCATAAACTAGAGAATGGCAATTATTGTAATGAAAATTTTGGTTTCTTAAAAAAGAAACAGTTATGTCATATAACTATGTTTTTGTTTTAATCCCAGGTATGGGATATGTTTCAGTTTGTCCTCAGCCATTAACTATAATGATCTCGTGCTTTGGGAGGGGCATGAGTTTTGTCAACTGCAGATAGTTTAATTCTGGGGACTCTGGAGAGGGAATAAATGCCAGAGTCCCGAGAGGGATAGGAGGTGCTCTGAAGTGCTCTGAAGAAGGAGGAGGAGAAGGAGAAGGAAGAGGAGAAGCTGTTGATATGGTTTGACAAAAAAAAAATGAAGTTACAGATATCTTGACTCTGAAGACTGGACCAGGCCCAAAGAACCCTACAACCCTAATCAGCAGGAAGCAGTCTAAAAAGATCTACTCTCCCTTTCCCACCTAACTTTCTTTCTCTCCTATCTAGTCTTGAGGGGTTTGAAGGGATTAGAGTGGACTAAAGGTTGGAAGGGAGGTAGAAGTATAAAAACCCAATAAAATAATAAAAACAACACCAGCAACTGCCGTAGTAGAATGTGCTGTGAAGCCAAAATCTATTCAGAGTAAATTCGGAAATGGCAACTGAGTAAGGTAAAGGAATAAAGGGGAAGGGAAAAGTGGAGGAGAAGGAAGAGTAAATGATTGAAAGCACATAGAAGAAGAGGAATGGAGAAAAGTGTTAGGGAGGGAGGGAGGGAAGCCAGTAAGAGAATGCAGAAAAAGGAAATGATTTCTCAATAATGAGAGAGTTTAGAAACAAAATTAGGTAAATGTAAGATGAGTGACAAAACGTAAAAATATAAACTGGTTTTTTTTTAATAAACTGAAAGTAACACAATAAAATGTAAAAGCATCTTGGGGCTGGAGAGATGGCTCAGCTGTTAAGAATGGGTACTGTAGAGGCTTAGCACACCTGCTGTGGCCTCATAACTGCTTTATAACTTCAACACTGGGGACTCTGTCCTCTTCAGGACTCCACAGGCACCTGCACCCACAGATACCTACACACACACACACACACACACACACACAAGAGAGAGAGAGGAAGAGAGAGAGAATTACACATATACATAAATTAAATAAATCTTTTTTAAAGTACAAAAACTTCTCAGAGTATAATAGACCAAAAAAGAAAAGAAAGAAAGAAAGAAAGAAAGAAAGAAAGAATAAAAAGAAAAGAGGAAGAAAAAAGGGACAACAAGAAAATGAACAAAGATAAATAAAGATTACCCAGTAACTGAAAACTTCATCTCCAAAATTTGATGAAAGTACAAGGAAACAAAAAACATGGAAGGCTTAAAAAATAGAGTAAAGTGGAACTACTACTAAAAAGTGTAGTGAAAAGAAAAGGCACAAAGTGTAAAATGATGAGTGAGGGTCAGGGGCAGCAGGAGCAATGAGTGTTGGGCTGGGTGTGAGGGCAGGGAGAGGGAGGACAGTGGGAGTGAGGTGGAGTGGGAGGGCAGTGGAAGTGAGGCGAAGTGGAAGCGAGGGCAGGGAGTGGAGGGACAGTGGGAATGAGGTGGAGCTGGAGCAAGGACTGCTGAAGAGGAGTAAGCACTCTCAGTTCAGTTTCTTTCTGGATCCTTGAGCATTATATATGTATGGTTGGGCATGGTCATTTGAGCTTGTGGGCTCCATGCTTTTCTGTGCTTTCCACTGGTGTTGAACCTACGTGGAGCAAGTCTTCTCAAAGGGTATAGGAGACAAACAACTTATGATGGTTTCTCAAGCACTTTCCTCCTGTGAATGTGATCATGTTAGGAACTTGCTATCTGTGCAGGCCTCTGTACTGTTTGGATTGGTTTGAAGGATGTTGCATTAGAAATTTGTAAGACGTCAAAGCTATACATCAGTCTGAGCTGAGTGCCTCAGTGACTCATGACTTTGCTCAACACCAGTACTACTCAGTGTAAACACTTACCACATTTTGAAGTGGGGAGGCTCTTAAACTGCCTCATAGTCAGTTACAGCCTCTGGAAGGCCAGTAACTGAAGACTCAGCCTACTCTAACCCCCTCTTCCCATTGTCCATAAGAAACCAAACCTGGAGGGAAGTGTTTTGTTAAGTAGCACACAGCTTGTATTTCAGATTCATTTCTATGGATTTTCTTTGGAGGAGAAGACAGTGGAGTGAGGGAGCCTGTATTTTAACAATGGAAGTCTGTGAAGGAAAGTCCCTTTCTCATTCTCTCTCTCTCTCCCTTTTTCCCTCTCCCTTTCTCTCTCTCCCTCCCTTCTTCCCTCACTCTCTCCCTTCCTCCTTCTCTCTCTCCCTTCTTCCTTCTCTCTCTCCCTTCCTCTTTCTCTCCCTCCCTTCCTCCCTCCCGTCCCTGGTCCATGCTCTTACCTGAGCTTGAAGCCCTTGAGCTTGCAGGAGTTTTGGAGTTTTAGGCTTGATCTTTGTTACAGGCTTGGATTTGTTTTATTTGCTCTGAGAAAATTCCTTCTTCTTCCTTCCACATGGCTCCAAATGACCCATTGAGACATGTGTCCTGAGACTCCCTTTTAACAACTTATTATGTTGTTGCTTTTTCTAGACTTTGATAGATGAAATAAAGTGAGTTAGAGTTCATGACTAATAGAACCCTATCTCTCATTAGCCAACATCACATCTACATGTTCTCATACTGACATATATGCCAGAGGCCTTAATGTAAAGCTGCAACCAAACCAGGGACCTCAATTTCAAAGCCCAGATTCATTCAACACAATCACTCAGTGCAAGAACTCTCACTTTCCCATCTGTAAAATGAGTTCAGTGTTGGAAACAGTGTTCTTCATACAAATGGTTGTAAGTAGATTGCTAAGGGCTGTGATACATGACTTGGTGGATTATCATTTTATAATGGAAAATTTTAGAAACCTATGAGCTGCCCAAAGCATTGCTGATAATTTATTATTAATGACTTCTAAAATCTCCAGCCCTGCAGGAAGCTTCAGGCATCATTCCTACATTACATTTTGCTTTCAGTTAATGGGCAGCCATATTTCATTGTCATTTTCATGGCTAGCAAGATAGTACAGATGAATAATTTTAACAAAATATAGGACAGGCAATGACATGTTCCAGATGCTGTCACCTTTATTAATTAGATGACCAGCTTCAGCATCATAAGAACCAAGTTTCCTGAGCACATCTATCGTCCTTTGTGTGTCCTTGACATCAATGCTCTTTCTATATCCAACTCTAAGAAGCAAGGATCAGGAGACATTGGACTTAACATTTTCATGCTTAAAAAACTAAAACTCAGAATCAACCGTGTACTTTTTGTGTAACTGAGAAGAAAAACCTCATGATAGGTGTTCAAGTAAAGGCTGGTCTTGATGGGACACACGTTTAACATAGCCCTTGGGAAGCAGAGGCAGTAAAATCTCTGTGAGTTCAAGGCTAACCAGGGCTACTTAATGGGATCCTGAAAACAAAACAAGAAAAACAATAACAAAAGCATGATGGGGCTGTAGAGGCTAGGCAGTAAAGAGTGTGTATTGTTCTTGTAGTAGACCTGAGTTTGATTCTAAGGACTGAGATCTGACAGATCATGACCAAATGTAACTCCAGCTCCTGGGGAAGCCTGTGAAGAAAAGTCTCTCTCTCCCTCTCCCTCTCCCTATCTCTCTCCCTCTCCTTCTCCCTGTCTGTCTCTCTCTCCGTCTTATAAGTGGAAACAAACAAACAAACAAAAGTGAAAAACAAAAATAAATAATTAAAAAGTTCAAGTAATAACAGGGGCTTCTGTTCATGTACTAACAACATCCTTAAGGATTAAGATGAGGAAGCTGTTTTGAGATCATCAAAGAAGGATTTTCTTCTAGAAGGTTTTCATAAGAAGAGAGCATGCCTCAGAGATGTCGTATCACAGCTCTTAGATGTAAGAACCACCTGTTAGCCTATGATCTAGAAAAATCTAGACCAAGCCCATTTGTACATGCACCTGCCCCTTGATTTGTGATTGGGTTAATACTTCCCTCTCTTTTTTTGAGACAGTTTCTCTGTGTAATAAGCCTTGACTGTTCTGGACTCACTTTGTAATCCAGGCTGGCCTCAGACTCAGAGATCCACCTGTCTCTGCCTCCTGAGTACTGGGATTAAAGATGAGTGCCCGGCTTAATTCACATTTTTAAATTGGAAACACTCTAAGTTGAAATTCATCTAATACACCTGGCCAAGCCTCATAGCTTGGCACAGAATCTAAGCTCAGTATCAGCCGTCTGTTCTCGCCATCAAATGTGTGGCTGTGACCTACAGCTTTCTGACTCCACCAAGTAGAACAAGAGAATATCGATATTCTATTGATCATTGCAATCCCAGGTAAAGACTGAAACTCAAAATCCAGAGCATGGTTTTTGTTGTATACATACAACTCTCTTGCATCAGCACAGTGTAACAAACTTAAAAGTTAAATCATGCTGTAAGGCCTGGACTGTCTGGACTACAGAGGCAAAGTCACTGTAACCTGCAGTGTTACAACTTGAAGCCATTTCCTGCATCTCGATCATGAGCTAGCATTCCGCATCTCTAGTTCCTGAGTCTCCCTATTCTACAGAGCAACATACTTGTGCAGGAGAGATGATGGTATCTAAGATACTAATGGTAGAAATATGGCATCTCGGGCCTGTCTCGTTCAGCTCTTACATCAATCATTTCTGCATCTGCTCTGGCACTGGCTGAGGTTGACAGCAAGCTGCATTTTCAAAAGACTGAAGAATAGCAAGGCAACAGTTCTTTACACACATGGTGCAGTGGTTAGATGCAGAAGGTAAAGGAAGGAGGACTTTAGTGTGATGCATGGTTCGTTATTTAACAGTATACACCTAGTGAATCACACGCTTTGTTTTGAGGTCTTCTGGTCTCACTGAGTTTTCCTTTGTGCAGGCCAAGCACGCATAACAAATAGTTTTCCATCCAATTGCAGAAGGCAGTGCATGTTGCCTGACCAGCAGGCTCCTTGCTTGAGTGGTAACAATCAGCGGGAGCACGGACTTCAAGGCTTTTATTTTCTCGTCTGCTCTCATTTTCCATGGCTGCCCCTTGTTTGGTTTTAGGTTATTCAATGCCAGGAACCAGCTCTAGATGTATCAAATTTTCCATCCATTCATCAATTTTGACCCAGAGAAGTATCCTGTGTGCAGACACAGACAGGGAAGGTCTCTTGCCTTCTCTTACAAGAGAAGCCAGTGTTTAGATTTGGAATCTGTGCTGGACTAACAAAAGAACAAGAAAGAATGTGTTCTCCATTAGACACCACAAAGGCCTGGCTATAGACACAACTTAATCAGCCCCAGTAAATGGGTATTGTGGTGTCTGTTGTGTGTAGTAAGGTCTAGAAAGTATTTCTTAAAATGTCTTTCTCAGAAGGGAAGTCCCTGGAGATACCCAAGAGAAAAGATTCTGAAGTAAGCAAAGTCTTTCCAAGTGTTCTGTTCCAGAACTCTCTGATGCAGATCCACAGTGCATTATGGGACTGCACTGCTCTGACAACCCCAGCTGCTGAAAGCAAAGCCGGAGAAACGTGACCATAGTTGTGCAAACCCAGGATGTCAAGTTTTATTTGATCATAGACCCTGTGTTTTAGTCACTCCATCAAAATCTGAAGCAGCAAATGTAACTAGTTACTAGTGTAATTAGTGGTCTGTGAGTTACAGTCTGGGACTAGATCAGTCAGTGCCTCTGATCAAAAGACAAAGTTCCAATCTGACATTTGCTACCAATCCATTGGCATCATAGATGTGGGACTGCATAAGAGTATCCTGGGTCATGGTTGAGCAGGTGCCTAGAACCCCAAGACTCTGTGTGAGACTCTGCGTGAGAACCGGCAGGAGTTTGGTGTCCTCCAGAATCCAGGGTCCTGAAAAGCAGTCATGTCTTCATAGAATTACATTGTTCAGTCACATAGGCCAGACTAAAGGCCTCAGGCCCTAGGGATTTAATTACTAATGAAGGCCAGAGGGCAGAGCAAATTAAGGATGCCTCCCCCAGATCCTCCCCCAATCCTCCTCCTTTCTCCCTCCCTATATAACTCGGGACTGCCCTGAGTTCTGGGGTGTACGCCTAGATCCATCCACCATCCGCCATGATAATAAACCTTTCTAGAACCAAGGACTTCCTCGTGTCATTGGGGCCTGCCGCCACCAAAGCCTCCAGGCCGCTGGAACCATAGGGTTCCTCCCGAATGTGGGACCCGCCACAATGTGGACCCCCACCGCTGTGGTGGTCTCTAAATTTTCCCCAGACATAGACACTATCATAGTAGGCTGTACTCTACTACTTATCAGTAACCTTTAAACAGTAATAGCAGTAAACTGTAAATAAGCAAGACTGGTTAGTAAGCCTTTATGTCAGGCATTGGGATAGAGCTTTATATAGCCTGTCTAATTGATGCCCTTAAACTTGTGATTATTTGTAAATGAATTCAAATAAAGTCATAATGTATTTGTATAATGGAAAGTCTATACAAATAAAATTATTTTGACTTAAGCACGTGATTATCAAGTTGGAGAGAGCTGCTGCTTTTCCAGGGGACCCAAGCTCAGTATCCAGCATCCACTGGGTAAATCTCAGTATCTAGCATTCACTGGGTAGCTTCCAATCACTGTGACCCCAACTCCAGTATCCAGCATCCACTGGATAGCTTCCAACACTGTGACTCTAACTCCAGGGGATCTGATTCCTTCTTTTGGCCTCTGGGGATCCTTTCTCTCCTCCCCCCCCCATCTGTCTCTGAAACAGAACATAGAAGTATGTTTTTCTATATTTCTATCCTGTTACATATGCACCTGTTACATGTCTTTCCATGTCATGTCATTTTATAATATATTTAGCTATTGTTAGGATTTTATTGATTGATACCCAGCTTATTTTTATTTTTTTAATCAGTGTGCCAAAAGCTTTTGTTTCTTAGCAGTAAGGATATAGATAACTTCTAATGATATGCTAATTGAAACAATGAGAATCAATCAAAATCTTGGAGACAGCTTTTACATGGCCCACAGGGAGTCCTCAGAGACCAAAGCCTACATGGCCCACAGGGAGTCCTCAGAGACCAAAGCCGAGGTAAAAGCAGAGATTTTGAAAAGCCAAGAGGTCACGTGGTGATTTCTTTGTGGGAGTCAATGTTGAATTCTGGATGTTTTGAGCTAATGTTTGATGTGGTACAGGCTTCAGGAATTACATCTTAAGTTTCATGCAAAGATTGGAAGCCTACAGATGATGCCCAGCACAAAGCAGGCACCAACAGGCTGAACCTTCAATGTACCAGGAACAAAACCATCATTCAGGAGAGACAAGAACGAGATTTGTCTGTCTCAGCTTAGGGGTTGGATATGAGATGAGGACAAAGAGTTCTGAGAATCCAAACCACTGAGCCTCCTTCTGCTATGTATGTTAATAAGGCAGATATAACAATTAATATAGAGGGAGAAGTACAATCCTGCTTGGGGCATGAAGAGAAAGAATGTTCTTGAAAAGGCTTCCTGGGCCACCAGAAAGTTGAATTCAAGGATACATAGATATTGCTCAACAGAGGTAGAGAGGGAGCCATAGAAATTTCAGTCCCAAAAGGTATCATGGGGATAGCATCAGAAACGAAATAAGGCTTGGCCTCATGTGCTCTGTCTAGCCTTCTAAAAGAATACCACAGACAACATGCTTTTTGTACTGAGACACTGTCCTGTAAAAATCCCTCATGGCGTCATCACCTTTCTGTAGCACCACAACAGATGGCCTCTAAACACCATCACACCTTGGGTTAGGTCTCAACATGCAAACTTTAGATAGATGTAAGCATTCAATCTATAGCATAGCACATGACCTGAGACAGCCCTAGAATAAGACAGAATCCATGAGAGAGGATTCTGAAGAGACAGAATGCCCAGGCTAAGGAAGTTTGATCCCATAAAAAGTATTTTTTTAAGCATAATTTTGTAGTAGAAAGTTCTTTGTAATAGTTCTGTATTGGATTTGACTCTGTTTCTGATTTCTTTGTTGCCATTTAAATGAACATTCCAGTAAGTTAGAAATTGAGGCTCAGAAACAATTTAACCCCTGTATCCTCTAGTTCCACTCAGAACAGTCCCCATGATATTTTCAGGCTCACCTGTTGGACACATAGTTATTGATACATTTGTTGAGTTGTATACTGAGTGTCAAGTGAAACTATAGAACTTGATGCAGTTTCCATGAACTTGAGATTATATAAAATAACTTGAAATCATTTCATGTAGGAGGTTATATTTCATACGGATAGGTTGACAGATAGCAGCTGTAATGTATCTCTTGAAATAACTATGACACACATGCACCTTTCCAATCTGAATTTCTGTCTTGGTTATAGAATTCACTCTTTAATTCAGTTAAATCAAGTGCACGTAGGGAGTAGCAGAGGAAAAGTAAAGACTGGTCTTCATGACCAATCCAAGAAAATGGAATATTGGTGTGTTTCAAATAGAAACTTTTTCCTTTTTTTTTTTTTTTTTTTTTTTTATTCGAGACTGGGTTTCTCTGTATAGCCCTGGCTGTCCTGAAACTCACTCTGTAGACCAGGCTGGCCTCAAACTCAGAAATCTGCCTGCCTCTCTGCCTCTGCCTCCCAAGTGTTGGGATTAAAGGTGTGCGCCACCACCGCCCAGGGAAACTTTTTCAATTAAGCCAACTCCTTGTGGCTCACTAAAGTCTATCCGAATCAAATTTGATGATAGTCCTTCAAAACTGCACTAAATCATTGTACATAAACAATCTGATTTGTGATGCCAGCAACATGACCTCTAATTACCATAGTATAACTTTCACTATAATATTCTGTCACATCTGGAGTCAAGGTTATTAAAGTGGCCATTATTTAGAAGAGACAGAAGCTAATTCATTGCTGATGTTTGTTCTGCCACATTCTGAAACAACAGTCTACCTCCTATACAGAAATTAGTAGAAAACTCAATTAAGCAAAGTAAGATGTTAGAGTTCTTCGGTGCTGTATTACAGGCTCTGGGAGACATTATACACAAGGGGAATCTAAGGAGAATATCGACCAAGGACCCATTCATAAAATTTGCTTATTATCCTCTCAAGCATCCTATTGCACAAATCCTTTTTCACCAGGGATTTTTTTTCCTATTTTAAGCAGTAAATTGTGAATAAGAGAAGTAGATTTCCACATGTATAAATGAAACATATCATCTTGCTGTATTAGTTTCTTTTCTGTTGCAGAGACAAAACATTACAACCAAGGCAACTTACAGCAGGAAAGTGTGGCAGTGAGCAGCAGTTGAGAGCTCACAGCTTGAACTGCAAACTGGGAGCAGAAAGCAGAGAGCAGAGAGAAATTGCCCTCTGCCCTCTGCCCTGACATACTTCTTTCAACAACTAGGACCAAGTATTCAGATGCCCAGGACTAGAGGGAACATCTCACTCAAACTGCTACACTCACTTTGTAAGCTTTTTTTTTTCCCTTAAAAGAATGAAATCTACTTGTTACACTTCTTACAGTCCATGAGTTGTATCCTAGGTATTCTGTACTTTTGGGCTAATATCCACTTATTACCGAGTACATATCAAGCATGTCCTTTTGGGTCTGGGTTACCTCAATCTAGGATGGTATTTTCTAGTTCCATCCATTTGCCTGCAAAATTCATGATGGCCTCGTTTTTTGTTTGTTTGTTAGTTTGTTTGTTTTGTTTTTTGTTTTGGTTCCAAAGGGGAGAGGGTTTATTCAGGGCAGAGGGCAAAGTTGGGGAGAGAAACGGCAGAAGATGGTAGAGAAAGAGAGAGAGAGAGAGAGAAGAGAGAAGTGGAGGCCGGCCATGACCACATGGAGAGAGGGGGAAGGGAAGGGGGTAGGGTGGAGGGGACAGAGAGAAGCTAGAGGCAAGAGAGTAAGAGAATAAGAGAGAAAAGAGGAGGCAAGCAGCCCCTTTTATAGTGGGCACGCCTACCTGGCTGTTGCCAAGGAACTGTGGAGGTGGAGTTTAGACAGAATACTAACATTCCCGCGTTTTGGTTTAATTAAAAGAGAAAAATTAGAAAGAGGTAATGGAGAAGCAGGAATAGGGTCGTCGTGGTATCTGGCTACTTCCTGCTAGCATTGGGGGTGATGTGTCTTTAGGGGAAACCTAGAAGAATGGGTGTGGAGGATGTTTGTCTGGTCTTAGGAGACTTGGCTGTTTCCTGCTGTCCAGGATCTATGGAGCCAGCCATCTGAGGATAGGTCAGAAGGAACAGGTCCAGTAGAAGCAGCTGTATGTGTGACAGGAGATGGAGCATCTGGAGGTTGCTTCTCTGGAGCTGTTTTGGATGTGTCTGGACTTGACAAGATCTGTATGGCGTCTATTTGGTCCATGAGAGGTAGATCTGAGTGGGTTTCCTGTAGCAGTTAATACACTAGTGTGTGTTTGCGGGCTTGTGCAGTCTTGTATCAGGAAAGGTGGAATCGTGAGGTCTGTGTCCCTGTCTTGCTACCCAGCCCGAGTGGCAGAGCACCACATGGGGGCCGCAGCGGCACAGCTCACGTGATGGAAGTTTTGTGAGCCTCTCAGCAGCGGATGGGGTTGGTCTGCAGTAGCAGTAGAAATTCACAGGGTCTGTGATAGCAGGTAGCAGAAGATGAAGTCCATGTGGTGTAGTGGTGGCAGCAGTGGCAGTGGGGTCATGGCAGGCCACATGGTGTCGGTCTTGTATGGTCACAGCAGCCTCACAGCAGCCAGTTGCGGCTGCTGGCGGCCGCATGGGTCTCGCAGTTCCTGAGGTCTTCGTATCCCAGGTTCGAGGCACCAATGTTAGACTTTGGCTCGCAGGTTAGAACAAGCAACACCAGACCAAACGGTTCCAAAGGGGAGTGGGTTTATTCAGGGCAGAGGGCAAAGGTAGGGAGAGAAACGGGGAGAAGATGGTAGAGAAGAGAGAGAGAGGAGAGAAGTGGAGGCTAGCCATGACCACAAGGAGAGAGGGGGAAGGGAAGGAGGGAAGGCCAAGGGGACAGAGAGAAGCTAGAGGCAAGAGAGTAAGAGAGGATGTCCTCATTTTTAATAGCTGAATTGTATCCCATGGTGCAAATGAACCACATTTTCTGCATCCATCCTTCGGTTGAGGGGTATCTGGGTTGTTTCCAGCTTCTGGCTATTACAGATAATGCAGCAATGAACATGGTGGAGCACGTGTCCTTGCGGTATGCTGGGGCATCTTTTGGGTATATGACTATGTCTAATTTTCTGAGGAACAGTCAGATTGATTCCCAGAGTGGTTGTACCAGCTTGCAATCCCACCAACCATGAATTGAGGAGACTTCAATCACATTTAGAAGGGGGAAGGAAATAATCACGGGAGGCAGAGGGAGGGAGGGACCTGGGAAGGGGAGAGGAAAAGGGGAACAGGATCAGGTATGGGGTGAGGGATGGGGACAGGAGAGAATCCCAGAGGGCCAGGAGAAGTAATGGAAATATGCAGCCATGGAGGGTGGGAGGCAGGGGACCCTCTAGAAAGTACCAGAGACCCAGGAGGTGAGAGACTCTCAGGACAGTGGGAGTGACCTTAGCCAAAATGGCCAACAATGGGGAAAGGGAACTCTGAGAGTCCACCTCCAGAAGATAGACAGGGCCTCAAGTGGAGCGATGGGATTATTAACCCACAGTTAAAATTTTTGACCCAGGGCTGTTCATGTCTAAAAGAACTGCAGGAACAAAAATGGAGAAGAGATTGAAGGAAAGGAGGTTCGGTGATGTGCTCAACTGGGATCCATCTCATGGTGGTGGGGGCACACCAAGGCTGACACTGTTACTGATGCTATGGTGTGCTTACAGACAGGAGCCTAGCATGGCTGTGCTCTGAGAGGCCCTACCAGCAGATGACTGAGACAGAAGCAGATACTTACACCCAACCATTGGACTGACGTTGGGAACCCTAATGGTTGAATTAAGGGAAGGATTGAAGAAGTTAAAGGGGAGGATGACCTCATAGGAAGACCAGCAGTCTCAAGTAACCTGGACCCCAGAGAGATCCCAAAGACTGTCTGAGCCTCCCCAACAACCCCTATTACATGTGTAGCAGAGGACTGCCTGGTCCTAATCCTGGAGAGTCTTGAGGCCCCAGTGAAGGGGGAGGTCTGGTGGGGGTGTACCCTCTGGGAGATGGGAGGGGGAGGAGGAATGGGATGAGGAACTGTGAGAGGGGAAACTGAGAGCAGCGGCAAAGGCTGGAATGTGAGTAAAATGAAATCTACCAGCGGTGTTGGAAGGTGACCTTGTGTTTTATTTAAATGGTAGTATCAGCCTTGCTTGTGCAAAGATTGATTATTTTTAACTCAAGTTTTCTAATGGAGGGGAAAGTAATAGCCATTCTTTAGGACAGTGAATGTCAACCGGATGTGGAGATTGGGGTCAATCACTGGACAGCAAAGCCTCTCCTGCTCTAGGGACTGAGTGAGGATGTCACATGAATTCTCACAGGGGGTTAAACTCAGAAACGCGTGACAGCAGCATGCGATCAAACTCAGTTTTGCTATTTGTTTGTTTGCCTTTTCAGTTTGTTTATTTGGGGTTTTGAGACAATAGTTTCAGTATGTATCTCAGGCTGCCCTGGAACTTACTATCTAATCCAGCTTGAACTCACAGCAATGCTCCTCTTTCTGCTTTTCACATGCTGGGATTTACAGGAGTATGCCCAGCTCAGGTTTGGATGTTTTTGGTTCTTGTTTGTTTATTTGAGATAGGGTTTTACTATGTAGATGCTGTGGATTGCCCCGCCGGCCTTGCATTTTGATACTAATTCCCCTTTCCTGTGAAGGGCTGCAAAGGAGGTGTGAGTCATTACACAGGTGAATTCTAGTGAATCTTCTGCCCATCTTAATTTGTAAAATAAAGGCTGGAGCCAGTGAATGGGTAGAGGAAGGGGAGGTGGAGTTATAAAGGTTGGTGGGAAGAGAGCAGGGGAAGGACGACTAGAGGAGGACTGGAGGAAGACAATGCAGGAGGAAGATGATGAAGGAGAGGGCGACTGGGAAGCAGGAGGTAGAAGGACAAACATAGGGTCTGGAAAACCCTCAAGTTATAAGGGTCTCATAGCTGGGGAACAGAGTAGTGTAGGGGTATCTGCCCAATTTAGGGCTACAGAATATATTCATAATTACTGAGTTGTGATTTCTTTGACCTGTCCTATTCGAGTTGAAGATTTAAATACCACCCACTACATGCAGAAGTCCTGAAACTCACTATGTAGACCAAGCTGGCCTCAAACTCACAGAGATCCACTTGGGATTAAAGGTGTATGCCATCACTCCTGGTCTGGACTTGGGTTTTTAAATACAAATTTAAAAAGAGATTTCCAGGTTATTTTAGTTGCAGTTACATTTGGCACAAAATAATTTCAAGCCTCCTGAGTTATACTCAGTTGTCTTAAATGTTGCTATAGTCCTTAGATATGTACCTATCTTATGTTGCTATAGTAAAGAAATGACTAGACAGTCAGAATATCCAGTGGTAGATTTGATCATAGAATGTTCAGTGACAAGAATTCATTGAGTCAAAAAAAAAAAAAAATAAAAAAAAAATAAAAAAAAAAAAAAAAAAAAAGAATTCATTGAGTCTCTTCCCTCGTCTATAACATAGGGTATTCATTCAAATATTTTGATTGTTCACATATGTAAATTTATATTATGTACTGTGGATTTATATAATGTTCACGTATAATGTCCAAATTAAAGAAGAAGCCTTTGAAGGATGGAAGGTAGGTAAATAAATAATAAGTTTATAATGAATATTATCTAAATAGAAAAGAATCTGTTTGTTTTCAGTATAATCTTCATTACTGAATACACTTTTGTGTCAGCCCTTGCTGCTTAACAAAAACACCCAATAGTCAGTAATTAAGACAAGTGTCTCGTGCTATTTCAGGATTCTTTGAGTAGGAAGCAGGCTGGACTCGTCCACCAGCCATGGAGTTCCTGTTGCCCCACGTCCTCACCAGCATTTGACATCATCAGTTGTGTCTCAGCCACCCTTGTTTGTATACACTAGCTTCTTCTTCTCCTTTTTTTTTTTTTTTTTTTTTTTTTTTTGAGACAGGGTTTCTCTGTGTAGTCCTGGCTGTCCTGGAACTCACTCTGTAGACCAGGCTGGCCTTGAACTCAGAAATTCATCTGCCTCTGCCTCCCAAGTGCTGGGATTAAAGGCGTGCACCACCACTGCCGGCTTATACACTAGCTTCTGATTGTTGCTTAGATTTATTTCAGCATAGTCTCAGAGCTGGTACTGATTCCTCATCCAAAGCAAGAGTACAACCAACCCCCACACCTCCAGTTTTGGAGAGAATATAAAAGGCAGAGATAGTTAGAGAGATTGATGTAGCCATTGTGGAAACCATCTTCAGCAACTTTTGTTTTGTCTTATTTTACTTTGTTTCTTTGTAACTTTTTTTTTCTAATCTTTCCTTTGTCCTTTATGACACAACTCCAAGTTCTAGTTATTACTGAATGGGAGCGACTCATCAGGGTCACTGTCTTAAGTGACTATCAAGCTAAAGCTTATAGATCTGATTGAAAGTTGCTCACTGAATTCACATTTTTCTAATTTTTAAAATCGTGGATAGAATTGCGTGGAGATATTAATTTCATTGAAGTTTGGCTACTAAATTTCCATCTTCTCTGGTATCAATATGTAGCCACCCAGCTGCCACTGATGAACTGGGTTCACCTGAAAGGAGGGCTGGAAATGAAAAGGAGATGGAGGGCAAGAGCACCACGGAGCCAAGACAAAGTTCTCAGATCAAGGCTCAAAGTTTAATATTCAGCTCCTGTATATATATATATATATATATATATATATATATATATATATATATATGGAAAGCCCACCAAACCCATCCTTTGTTTCAGCTGGATTATGTCTCGGATTATGTCGCAAATCAAGGTCTGTTCTTGTAGGAATTTTGCATGTGCAGCCAGGGTGGATAACTTGACCTAGGTCACAAGGTCTTTCCAGCCTGCTCAAGGCTGGGGAAGGGCACATCAATCCATTTTTCTCACAAATAATTCAGAAAGTTTTGCACTTTTTAACAGATATACAAATTCACTAGAACTCTGAAATACTTTTTTAGTATATTTAAAAGATGTCTCTAGTTTTTGTAATTATGATGGTAAGAGAGTTTTATCAGATTGCTTATGTTGTTTTCAGCATAGCGATCACATAACAAAAAAGTATTTCAAAACATCTTTTTAAAAACTCTATAGCACATGTTTCTTTCTCTTTTTTGTTTTTTGTTTTGTTTATTTCAAAAGTAACTGATTTCACTCAACAGTTAAAAAATATTTGCCTGGATTTTAAATATTATCTGGCTTACTGTCAGCCTTTTGTGTTGGTAAATATAGTAGCAACTTTATGCCATTTGGTGGGTTTGGGTTTTTTTTTTTAATAAAGAAAATGATTAGTTTTAAAATAGTAGCTGTTTCAAACACCTTGACATAAGATAACCATGGCACTTCTGGCCACAAAGCACAGATATAGTTAGCTGGAAAATGCTAGAAAGTGTTGAGCATGGTCTGATACCAAAAGCAGGTACTGCTTATATCTGCCCTTTGCAGAGGCTGTGATCTATGGGTTACACAAACCTCTGACTCCTGGGCCAAGTGTCCATCGAGACGTTTCATTCCTAGTCAACTAAGACAAATAAGCCAAACTCTGCTGTACTCTCCTTCTGGAATACCAGCTTTGAAGACCTTTGCACCACAGAGCCATTGACTTTAAGGTGAGTGTGGAATGGAATGTTGAAGGGAGACCTTTGGCTACTAGGATCCAGCGGTTTCTTCAGTCTCAGGGAATTTGGGACTGCTGCCATATTTGTCTTGGGATATACTTCACCTGTGCAATAATGCTCTAGGAGTTATTTCTTAAGTTTACTTATTTTTTAGAGAATACATTTTATTACATGTATGTGTCTGGGTCTGGGTATGTGTACATGCATGCAAGTTGCTCACAGAAGCCAGAAGAAGACATCAGATACCCTGGAGGTGTCATTACAGACTGTTGTGAGCAGGTTGATGTGGGTGCTGAAAATCAAATTAAAGTTTCCACAAGAGCAATACATGCCCTTAACCCCTGAGCCATCTCTCCAGCCATCATCCTCTGCCCCAGCTTTGCTTTCCACCTATTCTGTGGCTATTATTTTATAATCCATAGTAATTACAGTACTTTGGCCACAGGATCTAGCTTTCAAAATAAGCCTATATCAGGATCATTTTGAAAGTTGCAAAAGTAGAAAATTATTATCTTTTACTTATTTTGTGCTGTCATGAGCCCTATGTAGACATCTCCAAGATCCTAGGTAGGCTGGGGCACAGAATGAGGCAATCAAGAAACAAAATCTATCTTCCAACTATTTGTTCTGATAGCTATGCAAATAGATCTTCCTTCTTTTGAAAATGAGAATCATGAGATGTGGAGAGGGGTCATGGCAGCTCTTCATGCAAGGGTTAGGCTGCTGGGAAAGCCTTCTTGACCATAGCCCTGCCCTGTGTGTTGTAATATAGTTGGTGGTTGCATCTCTGGCCTCAGCCACAAAGCATATGGCCTCTTTTAGCTATTATTACCAAATCCCCACCCACTAGGACCCACCGCCTGGAGATGAGAGGCTCAAGGGTCAGCTTGGATGCATTGCTGCCTCTTTCTCTACATTTGAGGGTGGTCTGGACTTTTAGGGGTTTTCCATGTGAATTTTTCTCTGGCCCTTCCGTTACTCCACTTCTCTCTTCCTGCTGTCTTCATTCATTGCTCCCCACCCCCTCAGTATTTTTACTTTCCCTATAAACCTGGACATAAATTATTACATTTTGTCTTAGTCTTTTCTATTCACCAATATATTCAGTGTCTAGAATGTCACCTTGTGCCATAGGAAGTATTCAAAAGGTAATTTTCAATGGCTTAGTAGGTGATGGCTGAACTCTGGTCCTGTTGAAAAGAATGGAAGGCATCTACCTCCCTCATTGACTTTGCCTTTGCCTCTCTTACAGTACTCCAGACATGGGACTATTGATAATTAGGACCAGCGAAATCTTCCTTGCATAGAACATGCAGTATGCATTCTTTCTAGAAGTGCGTTTTAATCTCTGCACATACACAAAAGCATTTCCCCTCCCCGTTCCAGTATGCAGGCGGATCCTCAGGATTCAACCTTCCTGGAGGCTACAAGAGACTTGGAAGTCTCATTCACTCCCCAGTCAACATACCTGAAAATGTCATTGTCTTCATCCTACAAAAATTAGACCTTGACTAGGTTCCTGATGTCAATTATAACACAAAAACAAGAATTTGTGAGTTGTTTAGCCTTTCCTAAACATTTCCACTAAAAAATTCTGGGTTTTTTCCCAGGTATTAAAGTAAGTGTAATGTAAAATAAAGTAAATGCAAAACTCAGTAAAATGTATTAATTTTGCCTAGAAAATATTTAATAATTCTGTCAGGGGCTACACCTTACCCAATGATTACTTATATAGAAATACTTTGCTGATTAAAAATATAAGAACTCAAATAAATTGTCAAAATATTTGTACAAAAAGGCATTTTCAATTATATCTTACTCCCTTTAAATAACTGATTTCACTCTCTACCTGGGGCAAGGAAATAATTTAATATTCTTTGTATTTTTAGATCTAGACTTTCATACAGACCAGAAATAGATACTAGTTGACTTATAATAGTATTTTTATGGGGGAGTTCTGCCCAGTCTTTCCTGTTTAACTCTCAAGTAAACAACGCAGGGACATCAGAATTTATTAACAAGCTGCAGAGCTGAACGGGGCATGTTCTAAGACTATGATAACCCAGCTAGATTATTAATAACCAGATAAATGTTCCATTACTTGCCAAGTGAGTGTTAATCTGTTCATGTGTGTCCTTAAAGCAAGCTTCTTTTGGTCATGTGCTTATGGTCCATCCTGCCTCATAGTGACCTTCTTATAAGCTCTCTGTCCTTCCTTTCTCCTGTCCTGTCCTGTTCCCCACCTGGAACCCCCTTGGGTCTTGGAGCCCAGAACTCAAAGTTCTGAGCTCACATAGCACACAAGGCCAAACCCAATACTGACTGAAAAAAAATCCACATACTAAAAATTATTTATGTAATAAAGTCCTCAAGGTATGTTTTGCTTAACAAGTCTGTTACTGTTTTTATTATTACATTCTTCTGAAAGTAATGAAAATGCTTACCTTTAAAAATATTGCCTAAGCTTGAAACTATATGACAGTGTATGTGAGGAATTAAAATGGTCATAAGCACCAAACTAATAATTATACTTATGGTGTTCAGCCCTAAGAATACAGTAATAATTACTATAAGTTAAAGCAGCAGGATGTTCTAGGCAATCTACAATGACCAACAGTAGATGATATTTGAGAAGCCCCTGCAATGACTGCCAAAGTGTTAAGCAGACAGTTAAGATTATATTTCAAAGCTTTTCCTAACATGGAAAATTCTAGAATACATTATAAATAGACATTATAAATGGGACCAGGTCAAAACATATAGGTAGACAATTACTCAAAAGAAATACAACTTGATGTTGCCTGTAGCTGTGTTTGAATGCTACAACTTTGAGCCTTTCTTCTTTGGATGTTCTTGTCTCTCTGTGTTTGTTTGTTTGTTTCTTTTATCACAGTATAGTTTGCAAACTACCATCACCTCTGGCTTGGAACATGACAGCAGCACTTGGTGAATGTCTCCACTACCTTAATAGCCACCACTGTGATCTTAGATACTCTAGTTTCATCATAAATGACTTCTGGTAGTAAATAATGATAAAACCCATAATTTTTTAATTAGTTGGCAATATCCACCATAGCATATTTGGTCTGACTTCCAACATAGGTTCTGCATTTATTAGATACATTTTAAAAAGCATTTCCCACTTCTTCTGAAATTCATTATCTTCCTGAAAAATGAACACACAAACCTCCCTTCTGTTCTTCAACCATTAACTATGGGTTACATCTCATACTCATTTCAACAACTTTTACCAGTTGGTCATGTGTGCATTTTACCTTCGTCTCATGTAAATACAGAGCAAATAAGACCCCTTGCAAATGCTGATAGAAATCCCCTCAAAGCACAGGAATATGGATGAACGCTTGGCAAAGTGGACTCATGGAAAGCAGCCCTTTCCTTACTGATTAGAGTTGTGCTTTGGCAGCAAGGCCCTTAGTGGTGTGAAAGATGACACCAATTGCCCCAGGTGAGGAGAATTACATTAATGTTTACGGAGCTCCTAACTGTGCAGTAGATCATTAATACTTGTTATCTAGAAGTGTTAATAGATCCATGACAAAAATAAAACAAGAAATATTACGAAAGAGTAGTCTGAAATAAAGGTAAACTTTGTCTTAATTTCAGCTCTGTAATTTTTTTCTGGGTGAAAAAGTCAAGGTGCTGGATTAGTACTGTCTATTGCAAAGTAATTCAAACCACGTTGCTAATCTAAAGTTTCTAATGGACACACATAAAAGTTTAAAGTATAAAAATAAGATCAAATTTAATAACCTAGTTTATTTAAGCCGTATCTAAAACATCACAATTATGAAATCTATTCAATAAGAAATTCATTAATGACATGGTTTGCATTTCTTTGTACCATCTTCTGAATCTAGGATACATTTTCTATGTATAGTGCATCTTGGTTCAATTTAGTCCAGAAGGCTCCCACTGCAAGCCACACAAGTGGGCATGATACCAAACAGCACAGGACTTGATAACAAGAGGAAATGACTAAACGCAAGTCCAGGTTTGCTTCTCTAATGCTTTGGGAGGGATCAGTTACCTTTAGATTTTGCAACACTAGAGCTGAGAAGTCTGACTTAGAATTGTCTAGGATAGTTTGTCCGAGACTCCAGCTGGCCAAGTCAATGGGTGGACCAGCTTAGTTGCACACAGATGAACATTGACAAGATGCATCTTTGATATCCAAATGACAGTCCACCACACAGCTTTTCTATTGCTTCGTCAGCTCAACTGATGTTTAATTAGAATGGTCATAAAATCCATTATAAAAGTAGCCAGAACTTTTGAGAGAGAAAAAAAACTGTTCAGAATGATCCCAGAACCACAGGCATAATATAGGCCCGTCTTTGACTGGCCAGCCAGGACATAAGAATATCCAGCTTTTAGTATTTTTACCACCTAAGATAATTCGGGTTACTGCCAGGGGGCTCATGACTCTCCAGGATGTATGTAACTCAGTGCAGAGTCCCCAGAAGGCCATTTGGACAAAGCCCACAATTCCTCCTGCAGATTCTAGACTCATTTCAAAAGGCCACATCAGAAAAAACTCTCCCATATTTAAGAATGCTGTTTTGGATGCAATTCCCAAGCTTCCTGCTTTGCGATTTTCCACTCTGGGTGTTGTTAATTTTGAGCGTTTAATGATACGTGGCTGGTGTCAGCGAAATGGAGCTGCTCCGTGGCAGGGTCTCTCAAGGAACTTGGAGGACCAGTAAACAAACCCATGTAGGGGGACGACCAACAGACATCTTATTCCCACGCCTTTTCTATTTTTTACCCTGTTTCCTTCTTATGTAAAAAGAGCAGAGCAAGGACTAGTAATAGCATGGGAAATGTTTCACTGGAAGTAACTGAAGGCCAGGAGCCACCCTCAACTGTGTGCGAGGAAGAACGGAGGTCTGGAAAACTGAAAGATTGTCAACTAATTTATTGTATTTAGCTCTTTATTCTTTTGCGTTTAAGTACCCTTTCCCTTTCCCCACCCCTATCCTGCCCCCTTCCCCTTCCCTCCCCTTTCCTCTCCCCAACCCCTCTCTCGCCCCCCTTCCCTGCTCCCTCCCCCAGTGAAAGATTGAAGGATTTACTTTTGCTGCTTTCCAGCTGAGAAAGGTAAAGATCACTGGAAGAAACTGAAAGCAGAGGAGACCACACCTTGCTAGCCTGAGGGTGCCTGGGAAAGTCTCAGCTAGGAGACTGTGTAAAGACTGCAAGACTTTTACAAGACTGGAAGGCACTGGGTCACCACGGAGGGCTATGTGTCATGTAGAAGCTACAATCAGAAGTTAGCTTGCTTTTCGACTATCATAATCATTTTTAATCGGTCTATCATTCCTTTGTTTTCCATTTTTGAAGTAGTCAAGTATCCTTGTTTTAAATCTCCTACTAATGTATTAGTTATTATATGAGTGATTTAAGAATCTCTATACTAGATGTATTACTGTTTATATAGTATAGTATTAGTATCTATATACTAGATATGTTAGTATTACACCCCATAGCCTTCTATGCTAGTGTAGATGTATTTAAATTCCACATGTATTTTATACTTCATATTATTTTCATGTTATGATTTTATTATAGCCAATATGTTTACATACATTCTTATTCTTATCCAGAACTGTTTGCTACCTGCGTTGGCATTTTGTCTAGGCTCTGCCCCACAGTTACCTGGCAACAGCCAGGTGTGCCTAACTATAAAAGGGGCTGCTTGCCTCCCCTGCTCTCTCTTGCCTTCTTGTTCCTGTTCTGTCCTCTCATCCCTTCCCCCTCCCCTCCCTCCTGTCTCTCCATGTGCTCCTGGCCAGCCTCTCCCCCCCCCCTTTCTCTCTCTCTCTCTTCCCCCTCTCTACATCTCCCTTTCTCTGTCTCTACTATCCTCTCAATTCCTGATTTCATTTAAAACAATAGTTTTGCTTCTTGAATTATTTTAAAGAGATTATTGTGTAGTTTTGCAGGTAGTTAATTTGGTTTTGTTTCTGTGAAAACATCTTTGTTCTTTGATATTTGAAGAATATTCTGAACCAATACAGAATTCTATGTTGACATTGATTTTACCCCAGCACTTTATAGATGCTACCATGTTCTTTTTATAATTAGTTGTTTTTTTGACGATTTCACATATGTACATATTTGTATATAGATGACTCTCATTTCCCCACTCAGCAGGAAGAGAGAGGGTACTAGGCACCCTTCCTCCGTTGTGACCTGTCGCTAAGCCCAGTCTTGTGCAAGTAACCAAGGCTGCTGTGGCTCGGTGCTTACACTGGTTGCATTGTGCTTAGGGGATGCATTTTGTAACTCCTCTTCCATCGTCCATTCTTCAGCACCTCAGGATCCCTCTTCCACAAGGTCCCCTGAGCCCTGGTGGTAAAAACATCTTGTCTGAGGCATTGTCCCAAACAGTCTCACCATTTTGGGTAGCTGTAAGTCTCCACATTCACCCATTCTTGAAAAGAGGCTCTTCTAACGGAAGCTGTTGCCATGGCAGCTATAAACAGACACTAGAAGGCAGACTGATATTGTATCACTTTCATTAAACAACAGCTTTCCCCTTAGGCCAACAGCTTCTCCAGACATGGATTGTTGAGCAGGCTGAGAAGACACGCTGCTTTATGTCACTGTCATCCTAGAGCAGAAGTCATGCTAATCTTTTAGTTATGACTTCAAAGTAAGAGACTGTGCTCCTGGAGGAGAATGCATCGGCAAGCTTTACCTGATTGTCTGGTTGGTTGATTGGTTTTGGTTTCTATTTTGTTTTCTTTTGTTTTTACTATCATTATTTATGTTGAGAAGCAATAGATTTGTGGCAGTTACTTTGAAAGTAATAGAGATTTGTTTCTTCTAGTTGCTATACTGCCTTTTTAAAAAAAATTTGTATCCACTCTTCAGAGAGTTCTTAAAGTTTCTACAGTGTGTGATGACCTGTTTCATTGGATTTTGGAACTCCTCAGTCTTTACATCTTCTGCCCATGTCCCTGTTGTCTTCCCTCACTTCCGTAGGTCTACACGCCCAGCCACGACCCGCGCATTCTTTGTGCTTTTTCACCCTGTGTGCCTAGGTCTGAATCTTCTTTCTTTCTGCTTCCGTTCTTGTTCACTAATCCTCTCTGCTGCTGTTTGATCTTTTGTTGAACTCATTGGTTAGTAGTCTAATCTATTCTATTATTCAATTCTAAGAGTTTCACTTCAGACACTAGAGAGTTGGCTCAACGGTTCAGAGTACCATATACTGCTTTTGCAGAGGAACAGGCTGTGGATCGCCGCAGTCACACCAAATGGCTAAGCATGGCTTGTAATTCCAAGTCCAGAGGCATATGACCTCTCCAGCCTCTGAGGGCACCTGGACTCATGTGTGCAGACAGACAGACAGACACACACATAGCTTCTTGTTTGTTTTAGTACAAATTATATTACATTCTTTAAAGATTCTGGTATCATGGTGAAATTCTTTAGTTTGCCTTCACTTGTGTCATGAAAGCTCTTTATGATAACCCAAATATAGAATCACTTACTTTTATTATTTCTTGATTTTCAATTACTTGTTCTTGTCTTTGCTCATGCCTAGTAGTTTCCAATAGAAAAAGGGCCAGTATCTATGTAAAATTATAGTGGTCCTGACGATATATCTTCTCCATCAGGTGATGAGCCTGCAGCCCTCATTCCCTGGGGAACTGGGAGAAGTCAAGCTCATTTCTGTATGAAGACAGAAATGGTTTCAGTTTGCTTCTACTTAATCTGTAGTTCCTTGAGGATACTGACTTGGTGAGTAAAATGCTCACTCTTTTCTCTCTTATCTGGCTTGAACTTCGAACAATAATTTATTTCTCTGAGCATCATGATGGCATCAAAGGTTGACTAACCTCTGAGTGTGTCTGTCCTTCTGTCTGTTGTCTTTTTTCCCATCCTGTGCAGTTCATCAATAACAAATGTGCTGGAGGTGGGGGGTGGGGGAATGCCACATAATGCCAGCTTTCCTCCCTGAATTTTCTTGCTTCAAGATACCAGCCCACCCCTTTTCTTTATTATCCCTTTAGCCTTTACATTGTTGAATTTTAATATTCATCTAGATTTCAGTGTTGTTATGAGATAAGGAGCTGACTTGATGAAAAGCCACTGTTTCATGGAAAAGTAGGCAGACTATTCCTTTACATTGATTTTAATTCTAAATACAACTTCCATAAAAAGATATCTAAGAACCAAATCATCATGGTACTAATACCAAGTTAGACGATAATCTGAAGTTATTATGTCTATGGCTTAACAATTACATTTAAAATAGATGAGGACCGTATATCCACGTGAGAAATCAAGTAGCAGGAACAAACCAACAGATCTTATCACCAGTAAGGTGTTAGCTGAAACCAATGGGAGTGTCTGGGAAGGAAAGTGCTAGAATATCAGTGTGGGCAAGCATAGGAGAAACAGAGCCATTGCGAGGTCATTTATTTTTAGAAAAAGTTTTTGTCATTCTAAAAATATAACCAGTTACTGGTAGCACAATGGTCTCTTGGTTCAGTGAAATGAGATGCTGATGAAGAGTCCAGAGACATCAGTCATTCTGTACATGTTGACATTCAGAGACTAAA
>NW_021620801.1:715141-771217 GCF_004785775.1 Grammomys surdaster | reverse complement strand
TATATATATTTGCATATACCTATATATACACACATACATATACACATATGTACATATATACACATATACATATATAGACACACACACATATATATATGCATATATATGTATATATGTATGTATATATGTATGTATAGTTTGGATCTTGGGTTTGAGAGCGTTCATCCTATCCTTGTGAAGAAAGCATGGTGGAAGATGCTGCTCAGTGTGGCAGATGATGTATGAGATAATTTGCTTACATCTCAGTGGATGAGGAAACAGAAAGGCCTGCACTGGAGGCAGAATAGAGCTATAATCCTCAAAGCCCCATGACCCACTCCCTACAGCAAGCCCAGACTTCTCAAAGGTTCCCAGCACTCCATGGTGGTGGCACCAGCTGGGAACCAAGTGTTTTGAAACTGTGAGCCTGCAGGGGACATTTTACATCCAAATCATAACAGGAACACCAGAGGGAAGTGTTATTCTGTGCCCAAAATGTAAGGGCAGTTGTATGGAATAAGTGGATGAGGCTCCCCTCATCCTAAACATGAACTCTGGGGTATTCACTGGGTGGTCAGTTTACAGAAAACCACTAATGTATTCTGCCACAACAAACCCACTGGTGAGACACAGGGCAGCTCACAGAGCAGGTGTAGGGAAGAAATCCAGAGGAAGATCAGCAGAGCAGTGGGTCGTGTGAATGGAGCTCTGGCACTTGTGATGGTGTGTTCCTAGTGAGGTGGGGAAAGCTTTGCTTCATGTATAAAGTGATGTAATGCTATCCCACAGATGAGGAATTACCTCGAAAAATGGCAGGCATGGATGCAGAATGAACAGATAGTTGGTGTCTTTGTCATTGTTTTCTCAACACCTTCAGGATAGTAAGGCATTTCTAGTTATTGCATATTATATAGTAATCCACACAGGAGACAGTTTGACTCATTCTTTGCAAATGAACTTTCGATTTCTATAATAGAAGAGTCACGTGAAACCAGTGAAGAGTGAGATGATGATTTTATTAAAAGAATTCATAATAACCACAGCAGAGTCATTAGCGATTTATTGTGGGGGAATGAAACAATTAAAAAGGTGTATGGCTGAGGAAAAAAATCAAATTAACACAGGGAAGCCTTCATTGTGATGATCTGCATTCCATTCACCGTTGGAACAGTGAGGCTTCCCTGTAGACTGAGTACTTAGTCATCAGTGTGATTAGCAGAAGCACATACATTCCTGTTTGGCGCCGATCAGTACATTGTTTCTTCGACCACACCTTTAATGATTATTTGGAAGAACACTCACTTGGCAAACTCCCCATGGAAAGGTGTCTGCTTCTTACTTCACGTCTTCCTCTTACTCCTCACTGCGTGTCTCCCATTTTACTCTGCCCCTCCCTCACCTTGTATCCTGAAGCCTGGGAAAGCATCTTATCCTCCTCATCCATCTCTCATTGTGTCGAGATTTGCATCCCTAGCCTCTCCACTCCTTCTCCCATAAGCTTACTCCAATCAGGATGTGTGCACATCACTCGTCCTCCTAAGTTGTCCTTGTGAAGGGCATCAAATCCAATCCTGGCCTTTAAATCCTTAGCATGCTGAACAGGATTTGATGAGGGTAACCATCACCACTCACTGGAGGGTATTTTCTGACTGACTATGGAGACTCAAGTTGCCTGGGTCGCCTCAGATGTCACAGGCCAGCACTCTGCAGTCTCTTTCTGAGGGTCGTCTCTCTTCATGGTTTCTGAATGCAAGAGTACCACACTCCTCACATCTCTATTCACCCCTTAACGACCTCAGCCAAAGGCTTTCCTTGACGTTTGCCTATTTCACTGTGTCTAATGTGACAGACTGAGTAACGAATCCCAAAGAGGCCCAAATCTAAATCCTGAGCATCTGTAAGCAAACATTACTATGGATACTGGAAAAACAACTTCTGTCCGATTATGTTTATGAGCTTAAGATGTTTAAGATACTCAAGTGGTCAGTAAACCAAATCAAGATGGTGTTGCTGTGGAGAAGGTAAAGAGTTATTTCACTACAGGGAAAGAGGCAATATGATGTCTGAGGTTAGATGCTGTGTGTCAAAGGTGTAAGACCTTAAGTGCTAAGAGCTGGAAAAAGTAAGGAACTAAAACCCCAACTCTCTAAACAGAGTATGGCTTCAATCACCGGGCTCATCTGGACACTGGCCTCTAAATCATAAGAGAACTATATGCTATTAAAACAAACAAGCACGTGGCAATTTGTTGCATAGAAAAAGGATAAGTGTGCATCTTTCTTCACATTTATCATCTCTGGGATTAGGAGGAGTTCAACAATTACAACATGTTAGAATTTCTGTCAGCCAGGTGCAAGGTGTGACCTGGTTGTTGATTACCCGTGACTCCTTAAAACTGGAGGTTCTACCTAATGCAGTAACTGCACAGTGCAGCTCCTGACACTTCAGCAAACACTAAAGACTGAGGAAGGAGCGAGAGTTCTAGTTGTTTTTCCAAAAACCTGCCATTGGTGTTGTGTGCTGAGATTCTAAACAGTAATCCTGTAGAGTGAGGGTCAACAACTTGAAACAAATCCTGGAGAAAACAGGGAAGCAGAGTGTACCACCATTGTCATTGATGGCTGCTGACTGGGACAACATAATTGAAGTGACTTTTTTTAGGGATAGATGACCTCAACTGTCCCCTTCTACCCATAGTCCTCTCTGATCACCATGCCTAAAACTGACCTCTTCATCCACCTCAGCCACTGCACTGTGAGTGTCACCTTTGCAGCCTCCACTGCCTGGCATTATTTCCTTCTTTATCAGTGTGTTTTTATCCATTCCCAGCCAGAAGAAAAGTCCAGAAGACTGCAGGCTCTTTTCTTATTCATTGTCAAATCCTACATGCCAAAAACTGGGAATGACAAATGCTAAAAAGTCAACCAGTGTCCGAGATTACTGAATGAAGGACGAGACTGAGCTTGGTGGTTAACTCTAGACTCTAACTTTTTCTTAACTAACAGATGCATCTCTTCCAACAGTGTTAGGTTTCCAGAGAAGTAAGCAGAAAGAGCACCAAATTCCCACCTTCCTCCTGCTCTCCCCCTAGATCCCTGCGTCATTAGCATTTTGTATTAGTGAGGTGGATTTCTTACCCTGGATGAACTACTGTCGGTAAGTTTATTACCTAGAGTTCTCAGTTGACACTGGCTTTCATTATCTGTGTTTTATGAATACATAACATGTGTCCACCATTGTAGAACCACACAAAATCTGTTTACAGCTTTTTTTTTTTTTTTTTTTGGTTTTTCGAGACAGGGTTTCTCTGTGTAGCCCGGGCTGTCCTGGAACTCACTCTGTAGACCAGGCTGGCCTCAAACTCAGAAATCCACCTGCCTCTGCCTTCCAAGTGCTGGGATTAAAGGCGTGTGCCACCACCGCCCCTATTTACAGCTTTAAATCCTGTCTCCACTTATTTCTAGCCTCCACACCCCCCCCACCCCTGGCACAGTTTTGATTTCATCTATTAGATGGTTGGGCTCTCCCTCAAAACAAGGAAACAAAGCCCAGGTTCCAGGTTTCTAGCACTCCCAACACACTGGCTGCTCGTCCAACATTCTGGCTTCTTTAAAGTGTACACCAGGCGGGAGGGAAAGCGAGCGAGCTAGAAGCCATTTCACCTAATGTTCCATCTTGTATTGCTTTCAGAAAGATTGCTTGGTGTCTAATTATCATTCAACTGTGGTCTCTGGTGCCAGTGTCTGAAGCTGCAGTGAATACAGGGAGACAGCTTCGGATTAGGTTCATCTCCTCTTTCTCTAGGATTCTCCTCACTCTACGTTCTCTCTTCTTGTCTTCATTTTCTGGCAGGTTTGGCACTATTGAGTTGCTTATTTTTGTTTGTTTTTGTCTTTTTTTATGCAATCGCACTTTAAGAAACAACCAAAGACAAATTGATTTTTCTAATCAGTCCTGGAGGAAGGCTAAGCTGAGGGGATCTAAATGGCAGAGGCTCTAGGACTAGTGTGGACCGGGGATATTAGAATGGCTGAAGGGCCAGTGTCTGTAAGTGGTTTGCTTCTGTACTTCCTGTGAAGGTTACAGAAGCATGGCCGCTGGAAGCAAAGTTCTGTGGTCTTAAGCTTGGCTCCTGGAGGTTCCTGCTCTTCTCTTGGTAAGATCATAAGAGCAGTTACATCAGCCTTTAGCACTGGAGAATCTCTCTGAAGAAACCCATTGGTTAAAAAGATCACAGCTGTTACCAAATGTGGGAGTCCTCTTGCAGCCAAGAAAGACCTTGATCTCCAGAAAGGATGCTGTTGGAGTTTCATGATTAAACCAGTTCATAAGTCCCCCCTCCTCCAAATGCTTGCCATTTCCAAACACATGTTATTCTAGCTCTTTGTCCGCCTTTATCTCCTGAAGTGTCTCTGTGGTCCAAGGCAAGGCTAGTACCTTCTTATTAATTCTCGCCATCTACCTTAATATACAAATTTCCTGTAATATTCTTCAAGATTCTGTGGGTGACCGATGAAAACTAAGAGGCCTATCAGGGCTCTATGGTTCATAACAAGGAGCTCTGGGGCTGAAAGAATGACCTAAGAGCTTTTAGACTCAGTAGCAATAACTTTGGCTAGACTGTGTGGGTTGGGTTTGCTGTTGGCTACTCCAGCATGTTCGGCCAAGCACTGAAAATAGCCCACTAACGGAATTCCACAAGAACCGAGCTCTCCAGGGAAATAATTAGTCCTATGGAAGTGGTTCCTGGAAAGTTCTAACCTCTCCTGCCCTGGGGCACCACACATGTTCCACATGTGTTCTGCCTGTAGTTCTCCCCTTCCCACTAAGCTAATTGCATTTGTATTTCAGAGCTGGATTTTAAATGTCCCTTCTTTAGAAAATCTTCAGTCACCACCAAGACTGTGAGCCCTCCCTCCTTCTTCTTTTTTCCTGAGTCCCTCAGTTTCTCTTCACTCTCCCAGCATCTTAGGTCTTTGCCAGGTGTTTGTCCTGCTGCCTGAATTGTTGTAAATGTCACGAGGCTGAGGCTGCCTCTCTCCTGTGTACTCCACATTAGGTTCAGTTCCTACAGGTAGTAAGAACTCAAGAGTATTTAAATTAGTTAAGGAGCATGTGTAGATGCTGATGCTGTACTCCCATGTATGCTGGCTCACTGACCTTAATATGTTGCAAATGTGTGACTTCCTCACCAAAAGGTCTATTCTTTATTCTCTTGATTGTGTGTGTGTGTGTGTGTGTGTGTGTGTGTGTGTAACCATCATCCATTCAGCTGTTCAACCAGAATCTCGGTGATCAGTCTTATTTCTTTCCCTTTTTCACACCCCCATATTGCATCTACTAACAAATTCGTTTTGTGCTCCAATGCATCTTCCATTTTTTCTTTTCTTTTACTGAAAATTAATTTTTTCGTACAATATATTCTGATTACAGTTTCCCCTCCCCCGACTCCTCCTGGTTCCTCCCCACCTATCCCCCATCTTGATCCAAAACGTTTCTGTTTCTCCTTTGAAAACAACAGGAGTTATTACTGATTTTTCTCAGAGAATCAACTCTTTCGTTGGTTCTTTGTACTATTTTTGTTTGTTTCTATTTTACAAATTTCAGCCCTTAGTTTGATTATGTCTTGCTGTTTACTCCTTTTGGGTATTATTTCTTCTTTTGTTCTAAAGTTTCCAGGTATGTTGTAAGGTACTAATATGAGAGCTTTCTTTCTTTCTGTCTTTCTTTCTTTCTGTCTTTCTTTCTTTCTCTCTCTCTCTTTCCTTTCTTCCTTCCTTTCTTTCTTTCTTTCTGTCTTCCTTCCTTCCTTCCTTCCTTCCTTCCTTTCTTTCTTTCTTCCTTCCTTTCTTTCTTCTTTCTTTTCTTTCTTTTTTTTTTTTTTTGGTTTTTTGAGACAGGGTTTCTCTGTATAGCCCTGGCTGTCTTGGAACTCACTCTGTAGACCAGGGTAGCCACAAACTCTCGAACCCAGAAATCCGCCTGCCTCTGCCTCCCAAGTGCTGAGATTAAAGGCATGCGCCACCACCACCCAGCCTCTCTCTCTCTCTCTCTCCCTCCCTCCCCATTCCCTCCCTCTCTCTTTCTTTCCTTCTTTCTTTCTTCCTATTGTAAGCAGTTCATACTATGAACTGGAATCTTAGAACCACCTTTACTGTGTTCCGTATTTCTGGGTATGTTTTATTTTTGTCTTCATTCAGTTCTAAAACATTTTTTTTTTCATTTATTTCTTAATTTCTGCCCTGACTTATTTTTCATTCAGTAGTGAGTTGTTCAGTTTCTGTGAGTTTGTAAGATTTGTGTTACTGATATCCAGCTTTTATCCATAGGCTATGAGTTCAATTTTGTTTTTGATACCTGTTCAGATTTGCTTTGTGACCAAGTATGTGGTCAGTTTTGAAGGATGTTCTATGAGGTGCTGAAAAGGCAGTATATTCTTTTGTATTTGGGTGAAATGTTCTGTAAATATCTGTTAAGTCCATTTGGTTTATGACATCAGTTAGCTCTAGCATTTTTCTATTTAGTTTTTGTCTGGATGATCTGTCTGTTGGTGAGAATGGGGTACTGAAGTCTCCCACTATCAATGTGTTGGGGTTAATATGTGATTTAATCTGTAGTAGTGTTTCTTTTATGAATGTGGTTCATAGATTGTGTTTGGTACATAGATGTTAAGAACTACAATATCGTCTTGGTAGATTTTTCTTTTGATTAGCATGCAGTGTCTTTGCCCATCTCTTCTGGTTAGTTTTAGTTTGAATGGCTACAGCAGCTTCTTTCTTAGGTTCATTTGCTTGGAGACCTTTTCTCATCCTTTTACCCCGAGGTTATGCTTATCTTTGATGTTAAGGAGTGCTTCTTGGATGTAGCAGCAGGATGGATCCTGTTTTCATTCTGATGGATCCATTCTGTTGGTGTGTGTCATTTTACTGGGGAATTGAATCCACTGACCTCCAGAGTTATCAATGAGCAGTTGTACTGAATTGTTTTATGTCAACTTGACAGAAGCTAAAGTCAACTGAGAATAGGGAACCTCGATTAAGAGGGAGGACTCATTCCACTGTGGGTGGTGCCATCCCTGGGCTGGGAGTCCTGGGTTCTACAAGAAAGCAGGCCAAACAAGCCATGGAGAGCAAGTCAATAAGCAGCATCCCTCTATAGCTTCTGTTTCAGCTCCTGCCTCTAGGTTCCTGTCTTGTTTGAGTTCCTGTCCTGATTTAGTTCAATGATGAACAGTGATATGGAAGTGTAAGTCTTCTTCATGCTGCTTTTGATCATGGCATTTGATCATAGAAATACTAATACTAAGACAAATTGATACCAGCATCATAGTGTATTAGCATGACACACCTGACCATATTGTTTTGTGGAGGATTATGGAAGGACTTTGGAACTTTGGGCTAGACAAGTTAATGAGTGTTCAAAGAATGATAAGCTGTTGGGTGGAAGCCTGGAAGATAATGTTGAAAGCAAAGCAGATTTCGGAGGTCTGGGTTCTAAAGTTCCAGAGGGAAGCTTGAGAGTCACTTAAAGACTCAGGGCTGTTTACTATTTTGAGTTGAGAATCTGTGGTTCTTGTTAGCTGGGACAGGAGGATCACCTGTGATTAACAAGCGACTAAAACCACTGGAATGAAACCTTGCTTTCCTGGGACAGCTGATGCTGGTCAGCTGGAGGCAAACAAACAAAACAAAACAAAACAACAAACAAGCAAACCCCAAAAACCCCAAAATGATTAAGAAAAGAACAGCATCACTGAGGAGTCAGCACACAGAAGCTGTGTTTCAGAGGTGGCCAAGGTGGCAACTCATACTTGTGTCTGATTTGGTAGTGTTACGAATCACCCAGGTGCTGCTGTTTCTGAAGGCACAAAGGGGTCATGGAGAGCAGCTGAGGCTTGTATTCCTGAAGACAGCTCAGGAGAAGCTATTGGTGAAAGGGCAGCCCAGTTGCACAAGAGATCCCAGAATTTTGGAGATACTAGTATCATGGGACAACCACCAAGAACAGCAGCAGCAATGGGGTAGGGTCTGCCAGAGCTTGGAAGACAAGCTGTGTGTACTGCAAAGGTTGGAGTCTGAGAAGTGACTAAGCCCCTTGCCCCGAAGATCATAAGTGAATCCCAGATATCGGACATTGAATGATTTACACTGTAGGTATTTGTTCTGCTTTGATCTGAGTGTATCTGTGCCCTGGTACCACCCCCTGAAATAAATAGTTAGATTACTTTTTACTGTACAAGTGATCATAGTTGGAAGACTAAATTTTTAAAGAGACTTTATATTTTTAAAGAGGTTGAATTTTAAAGTGCTTAGCCTCTTTGGGTTGAAGTTTCCTCCTGGCACCTTATATAGGGCTGGATTTATAGAAAGATACTGGTTGGAACTGGTTTATCATGGATTTATTCATATCTTCTGTAGGTCACTTAGCATATTCATAAAGCCTATTTTGTAGCCCTTGTCATATGCTTCAGATATACTGTATTTCTCAGGGCCTACTATAGTGGGTTGCTGGGCTCTAGTGGAGACACAGTGTCCTGGCTGTTATTGATTGTGTTTTTATGTTGGTATCCAGGCATCTGGGTTTGAGATCACTGTGATTCTAGGTGGTGATATCTGGTCTTGTCTTTGTAGTCTTTCCATTTATTGATTTCTGTTGCCCTCTCTGGTTCTTAGATCGTGGTGGCTGTGTGTTGCTGTATAGGAAATGTTTCTGAGATCCTGCCAGGTGTGGCCCCTGGGGATTCTAAGTACAATGTGTGAACAGGTAATGGAAGCTGACACCTGGTCATGGGAATGGGCTAGGATGGGAAGATGGTGGGGATGCATAGGAGGGAGGAAACAGTGGTGTTCCATCATGATTTCCGTGGTCCCCTGTGAATGGGGGCAGAGAGGGAAGAGCAGCCTCATCAGGTGTCTGTTGCAGGGCTGGGGAGGAGACTGAGGGACTGGATTTGGAGGAGAGGAGGAAGAATGACAATCACTTACCTGCTTCCCTGCCTAGCATGGGTGGAGGGTTCCTAGGGAATGCCTACAGGATTTGGTGGCTGAGATAAAGGTGGTAAGGGAAGCCATAGGAAAAGATCTGCATGCATTGCTACAGATGGGGGGCAGAGAGGAGGGGAGGCTGCCGCAGGCGGCCTGGTACTGAGCTGGGGATGAGGCTAGGAGTGGGGTTGGATTTGGAAGAGAGAAGAGAGAATGAAGACTGCACACCTCTTTTCCTGGCCAGTAGCTCCTTTTACTTTCAAATTTAAAATTTGACGATTTCACACACACACACACACACACACACACACACACACACACACACACACTGTTGTGAACACATTCACTCTACCTTCTTATCCTCTCAACTCCCCCTGCCCCTTATTTTCCTACTTTCCTCCTACTCTCATGGCTGTGTGTGTGTGTGTGCTCATGCACACACATGTGTGCAGGTCTTGTGCTGGTAGCCATGATTGCTGTGCAGTGATGATTACCTTATCTGTGGCACATCCAGAAGACAGAGTTTCACAGGGGCCCTCCTTTCCCTCCAGCTCTTAGAATCTGTCTGCTCTTTTTTTTCTGAGGTATTCTGCAGACCTTTGAGAAAATGAGTTAGATGACTGGGTTAGGGCTGAGCTGGGTAGCAGTAGTTCACTCCCAGCATTTTGAGGTGTTGAGTCTCTGTCTAACTGTCACTCCCTGGAAAAAGAAGCACCCTAGCCAGGGCAGATGTGGCCAGGGTGGATGTGGCCAGGGTGGATGTGGCCAGAGTGGATGACAGTGCTGGGCTTTGTTCTAGCAGTCTGTCACTTGGGTGGCTACAGCTAATTTACTAACTGTTCCATTTCCCTTCTTGGTTCTCTCTAATTTGTTTTACACAAGCAGCCCGAAGATCTTCACAAAAATGGGGGGAAAATGCTATTCTTTTGGTCTTGAGCGTCTTTTCAGTCACAGCCCACAAAACTCAGTCAGAGCCAGGCTCCTCCTCACGGTTCTCATCCTGTCTCCCACTATTCTGCCTTTCCTGCAGTCAGCTCTGGCTGTGCACACTCCAGCTTGGGTCAGGTCATTGAAAGTACGGTGCTTTTTCTCTTTCTAGTCTATTCCCTTTGCCGGTAAGACTCGTCATCTAGCTCCTCCCTAAAGAGTTGCTTCCTTCTTCTCTTCTCATTTAATTTACTGGTTGACTGATTGAATGACAGTATTGCTGAACATTAAACTGAGGGCCTTGTGTGCTAGGAATTTCATGGAGCTAGCAATCTAGCCCACGATCTCAATCTGAAAGCATTTCCCAAAGGAGCTACCTGCTAACCATGCCCTTGGCTTTTACAATTGATCATAGTACCTTGACCATTCCCGTATGCATTTGTTCTGCATTTGTTAACTTGTTCTCTCTCTAGAGAGAATTAGGTGTGAGAGTGTAGTATATGGACATACATGGGTATGGGTAAGTATGAACAAGTGAGTGGCTGTTCACATCTGTGAACATGCAGAGGCCAGGGAGGGCATCATGTGTCCTACTTTATCAGCTCTACCTTATTTCCCTTGAATTTTGCAACAAGCCCCAGCAAATCCTCTTGTCTCCAATCACCACCGTGCTGGGGTTAGAGATTTGTGCAGTCTAATTAGCTTTTTAGGTGGGTGCTGGGTTTTGAACTCAGACCTTCATGCTTGTGTAGTAAGCATCCTTATCTACTGAAACTTCTTTCCAGCTACCACGGTGTGTCTTATCCACATAACTGTGTACAATGAGCCTATTTTAGTATTAGCACATAACAAACGTTTAATAAATGTTGTTTGAATGGGTAAGCGGAAGATTGAACAAAGTTCAAGGGGCACGGGATGAAAAGGGAATGAAGGACGTACAGTCTCTACCACACCTGGCTGAGAGTCACTCAAACACAAGCTCGCTCTGCCTTGGTCAGCACAGCTTGGTGTCAACACTGCCCCCAACAACCTGTCTGGTGGGCGTGGAAGCCAAGCTCACCTCAGCCTCAGCAAAAGCACATGCAGTCTTGGTGGTCTGCACAAGCTATGGCCCCATCATGGCAAAGGAAGCAAATGCCTGAAACTTCGGGTGCCACGTGAGAGAGATCTTGGCCTGTTCAGACTCATCTGGGGAGAATTAGAAGGTTCTCAAGATTCTATAAGGTGAGGATAGAGCCAGGGGTTTTTGTTGTTGTTGTTTTGTTTGTTTGTTTGTTTGTTTTTTTAAAGTCATCTTGTGCGAGTTGTGGCCAGGGACATGTGGGCTTTGTCTAAGTCTTTCAAGCCTTTTCTCTGCATTGGTGATTTGTCTCAATTTGTTCTTTACCTCCAAGACATTGAGAGCAGCAGTGGCGACCAGTCAACAGTGGCAGATGACACTGGGGGCCAGCAAGGTCTCAGCTCCACTGGTGGGGGTGGTTGCAACTTTATGAAGTTGCTTTGGAAGTACATTAAAAAGTGGATACAAAGAAGCCTTGAGTTCATTCCAGCTGCTGCAGAAACTCTTCAGGCATTTATGTCAATGACTACAGCAACAGCCTTTAATATGTCACAGGTGGCCGTCTTCTGTTTCTTAAAGCAGTCTCACAAGGCAATCCAATTTAAGGATACATTTGGGCAAATTCTAATCCTTTGTGGCTCTATGGGGGACAGGAATTCATCAGTGAGAAAACACAAAGTTCTCTGCGAAGAGGAATTGTCTACTAGTTAGGGAGTCAACCTCAGTTTCTATGAGTCCTATCTCCTGGTTCTGCTCCGTTTGTCCCCAGATTGTTTCTTTCCGTGGAAGCTGGTTTCCTTCAAGCCTGATGCTTCTTGTCAACAAGAGTTCTGGGTGAGGAGAAGAGGTACACAGAAAGCCTCATACATGAGTCTTGCCCGACACATAGCCTCAATGTTCCCATGGCCTCAATCATTGAGGCTGCCCATGCTGGCTCCAGGTGAGCTGTTTCCCAGGCTTAAGCAGCAGTAAGATGTTTCTGGCACATTCCTTCCATCTCTGCATATACTCTCATGAGCCTGTAGCCTACTGTTTGCCTTCAGCTCAGCATTTTATGCAGCCCACGCTGATACACACCCACAGTGTGGCGTCCATCTCTTCTGTGCTGTCCAAAGTCAGGTCTCTCCTTTGTCCTAATATCTGAGTTTGTTTTATAACCTTGATGTCTTGTCTCTTCTCAAGCAGATATGTCTTTTCTTTTTTTTCCTTTTTAAGTTGGTAAACCTCACACCAACTGTCATCTCAGGCTGGAATCTTGTACCATGAGTCAGGAACCCTGCTCCAGAAAGGCTTTGTTCCACTTGGTGGCCACTGGCATTTTCTCTTAAAGTGAACATGAACGTTAGCCTGCCTTTCTGCCCAGCTTTGTGTTGTCTGGCCACAAGAGTCAGTCATAGACTAGAATCTTAAGTTTTGAGCCTCAATCTAGGAGGTGAAACCTAGCTACCTGCTTTTTGAATGCTTCTATTTTCTGCCTGCTTACCTCAGCTTCTGAGTTTACATCATTTTCAGTCTTTACCACATTCTTTTTTCTCTCTGTGTGTGCATGCACAAGTATCTATAGTGCATGCATATGGGTGCACTTGATCCCTCCTGTGCATGTGTGACTTGGGGCCAGAGGAAGATACTGGGTTTTCTCTTGTAGAACTGTCTTGTTCCCTTCAGACAGTTTCTCACTGAGTCTAGAGCTCATTGCCTTTAGGCTGGAAGGCAGCAGGTATTAGCAGTCCTCTTGTCTCTTCTCTCTTCCATCCTCTGTGCTGTGTGACAGGTACACACAGTTACACTTGGTTTTTTTCACTTTGATGCCAAGGATCTAACTCAGGTCCTCAGACTGGTTCAGCAAATGTTCTTTCCCACTGAGCCATCTCCTCAGTCCTTCACTACCTTTTCCTGGCTCCTCCCTTCCCTAGCCTATGGCTTTGAGCTCACTATTGTAACCCTTCTTATGATTGCTAGTTCTCATCTCCTTCCTTGTGCCTCCTTTCCACACTTTGAGGTAGTGTTCTGTTTGCCAGATGGTACTCTTCAGATCCTGTAGCTGGAGCTTCGTCTTTGCTCTCTTGTCTGACCTCATTCCTCCCAACTGGCTCCATATCATAACTCTTTTTGGACTTTCTGGATGTCCCTTTAGGCACGTGGTGCAGTTAGGTGACTCTGTGACCTTTGGAAGCCTACAGATTGTATTAGTTATTTTTGTTGTTGTTGCTGTGATAAAACAGCCTGGCCAAGGCAACTTCCAGAAGGTCTCAGAGAGATGAGTTCATCACGATGTGGTCCCAAGTGTCAGACATGGTAGCAGGAAGCTGAGGGCTCACATCTTCAGCAGGAACCAGGGAGCAGATGGAGAAAGAAGTAGGACTAGGGTGAGGCTGTATATGCTCAAAGCCCATCATCCTAGGGTGATATACCATATACACACATAGGCCATATACCCTCCAAACCTCCCCAACAGTACGCCAACTAGGGATCAAGTGTTCAAATGCTTCAATCTATAGGGGAAACAGTTCTCATTTTAACCACCAAACAGATGTCAATCTATTGAGTTGATATAGACTCAAACTCAGAATTATTATTGGAAGTCCATGAGAATTAGCAAAGTCTAAGAAAAATAGTTGTATTCTGGGCCACACTGATTGAGATGAGTTTTCATTAGCTGAGTGACCCCAAATGTAACCATTTATGTATAGGTTTAAAAACTAATTTTAAGTTATCAGAGCCACTTCTCATCCTGCTGTATGAAATGGGAATCTCTTCAGCAACATCCCCAACTAGGGCAACATGCCCAGTCTTTGGAACTCCATTTACAAAGAATTTAGAACATCTTGGTGTCTCACTGTTCCTTGGCTGGTTAGATTGTTTGAGCCTGAGGCTCTCTTCTAAAGGGACAGTTGTCCTACTGACTGATTTTTACTTTGCTGCTATTTAAGTCCGAACTGTACTTAAGAATGTATTTCTATCTCCTGTTAATAAGAGGTAAGTTTAGAGATCAGTAAACTCGTACTGTGAAATTGAATATCACAACCCAATTCCTCATTCAATAGAAGTCCCACATATTAAAACAGGAGGTAGAATTAGATGTTTATAAGAACTCTGAATTCTCAAATATTTTGTGTTCTGGGTGAAATGTTTGAAAGAGTGAAGGTGGTTCTATTTCTTAAATAGTTGAAGATGTTCTGTATGTTGGTGGAGCTGAGCAGTGTTAGGCCAGGAGCCAGGGTTTCAGGGCTGGCCAATGGAGCAGACAGATTAAAGCTGAATTATATAGTAGAAGTGGAATCAACTGAAGTGCAGGGAATCTGCCCACCAGCTAAGGATGCCATGAGGTGAGTGATGAGAGGCATGCAAAGAGCAGGCACGGTAGAAGAATGTGAGGTACAGATGGAAGAAGGGAAGCATCAGCTGACATGAGGGAAATGTTATTAGGAACACTTTTCTGGTGTTTTTACGGTGGGTAGGGTCTGGTCGGAAGACCAAGGCTCTCACTTGAGATGATATCAGTTTTATTCTTGACTCTGGGTGTCGCTAGAATGAGCTGAACAACAAGACTAATGCACTCCCACTCACGCCGTGTCTATGAACTGAAAAGGCACTTGACTTGGTTTGAAAGACCTGGGTTCCAGTTTCACTACCTAGTTGGTTATGTGTTTGGAAGAACAAGTTGCCTTCTCAGAGTGTGATTCTTCTTTTAAGTCATAAAAGAACATAATTAATAAAGGCATAGGATGACTGTAGGTGTCTTTGAACATGGGGCAAGCATGCTATGGTGAAGTTAGACCTTCCTAAAACAAGTCTTAGAAAAAACCAAAAGGAAAACTTAGCGATTTGTGCCTCAGAAGGCATCAGCTTCTCCAGGAGACAAAGCAGGGAGAGGCTGTGTTTTCCCATGCAGGTCTGTTCAGGGGTTTCGTGCCATGTTTTGTCAGCTGCTAATAATGGAAGTTCCTGCCAAATATGAATTAATAATAACTCTAGCTGTAAACTTTTCCTGGCTGTCCTTTCAGCAGTAAGCCACAGAATCTAATGGCATGTGTTCTTCTAAAGCTTACCTTTGTGGTTCCAAGTTCAATCTATCAAACGGGTCTATAGGTCTAGATAGGCTTCCCCTGACCTGTCATACGTTACTACAGAAGAGAGATCATTTTCTTTTTGAAAATGAGATTTGATTTTAGAACATTTACATTTACTTAAAGATGCCTTCTAAAGGCAGCTCATTGAGTTCTCACAGGCAGGGCCCCACTTCTGAGCCTGCAGCATTGCTCAACGTGTGAACCAAGATAGATTACTAGTAATAAAGTTCCTATTTTATTTTTGTTTCTTAACTTTCACCTTAAGTTCCTATCCTGTTCCAAGGTCACATCTAGGGTCATCATCCCCTGTAGTTATGTCCTTGTAGGCTCCTCTTAGTTGTGACAGATTCTGACTCTTCCGGCTTGAATGTAGTTTGTCCCCACAAGCTCTTGTTTGAGTGCTTGGTCCCCAGCTGCTGATGCTGCTTGGGGATGCTGTGGAATCTGTGGGATGTAGAGCCTCACTGGCAGATAGCTTGCAGGGCATACCCCAGCTTCACTTATGGTCCCTCCCATGCACTGCTTCCTCCTGGGATACAAGCAACCACTGCAAGTTCTTGCTGTCACCAACTGACTGCCACCAGCCAGCCTCCATGCTTTCCTGGCCTCAATAGACCACATATACCTTCTAAACCTGTGAGCTGACATAAATTTCTTCTCTCCTAAGTTGCTCTGGTCAGGGATTTTGTCATAAATGTCCTGAATTTTCTCACCTTGGATAACCTGGATCACCCTGAGACATTTTGTAGGATGTGTCATCCCTGGAATCTATCTGATGTTTTCATCAGGATTGTCTGGGGATGTGGAATTTGGAGGTGAGGACAGTGGTAAGGAACCTTTCTCATTGTGTACGTCCAAGGTTCTTGCTGTCAACATGGCTTGTTACTATTGGTAACTCTGACCACTTGTCTGAGGCAGTGCTTTCATGGAGATGGGGTTCTCCATGGTAAAGGTGTTCTGGGCTCCCATGCTCTGCTTTTCTGAAGGAAGCCATTTGTGTGCAGACAGCACTACACCTGTAAGGGAAGAGGGCACAGTTATGTTCAGTGCAGCCAGAAGGTAGAAAGCCCACTAATTATTTAGAACTCTTCTGTATGGTCATTTTGTTTCTTCCTTTCAACCTTCATTTTTCCTTCTTTCCTTCCTTCCACCCATCCATCTATCCTTCCATCCTTCCTTCCTTTCATCCATCCTTCCTTTTATTCTTTCTTCTTTTCATTCTTCCTTCCTTTTTTCCTTCCTTTCTTTCATCCTTCCTTCCTTTCTATTTTCATTAAGGACCAATTTACATGTATTATATATATTGTACATTGCCATCCAGGCCTACTCTAAATTTTTGTTCAAATTCTTCCATCTTTGGGCATTGGGTGCTCCCTCAGCCGGCTCCTCCGTCTGTCCCTTTGTTTCACCTCCCTGTGATGCTTCATTTTGATTGGCATCCTGATTGGATTAAAAAACACTAGGCCCTTTTGGTAAGGGTTGCCTTTGAATGTGTCTCTGACACATTTTAGGATTAACTGGGGGGAAGACTATCCCTGAATTTGGGCAACACCATCCTATAAACTGGGACCATGTAGTAAACAAAAGAGAGAAAGGAGACCGCCACCTGAGCTGCAGCATTCTTTCGGTTCCCTGATCTGCTGAGATGTGAGGAAGCAGCTTCCTGCAGCCATAGATGGGGGGGGGGTGTAGGTTAATTGCTCTGCCTACCCCATCACAATGGACACAATGGAGTACGTTCTCTGGACCACAAACTCAACACACTCTCATCCTTTAAGTTGTAATGCCACATGGCCTGTCCCAGTGATGAGGAAAGTAGCTAACACACTCTTATTGTAGAGTTCTGTCTTTTATGTGGGGGACATTTCCTTATGGTTTTGTAAAATAAGCTATTGGCAAGGGTATAGGAAGAGGCTCAGTGGGAAGATCCCTTGTGATTTAAATACAAGAATCTGAGTTCCAATCCCTAGAACCCCCACTAAAGATACTGTCTGTGGGGCCAGTGAGGTGGCTCAGTATATCAAAGCATTTGCCACCAAGCCAGATGACTGACCTCAGTCTAGTCCCTGAATCCTACATAGTGGTGGAAAAAAACAAACTCCAGCAAATTGTTCTGACTGCCACAACCATACCCTGGTCTGCATGCATACACACACATGCATGTGTGATACATACATGCAAAACTAAAAGGCTGTAAATGGCCATGTGCCCCTGTAACATCGGACTAGAGTGAGGGGCAAGGATTGAGACAGACAGATCTCGGGGTAGCTCTGGCTGGTGAGCTTAGCTAGCAAGAGGAGCTCCAAGTTTAGTGAGAGACCCTGTCTCAAAAGAATAAGAAAATAATTAGTATCAGTCTCTTGCCTCTACATATGCACACAGGTCCATGTAAACCTATTCATGTCTGTGTGTGTGTGCATGTGCACACGTCTGCATTCATGTGCATGTACACACATACACATACCACAACACTACACACACACAACACACATCACATACACATGCACACCACACACACCACCATACCATATATACACATATCACACACACCACAACACTATACATACACACCACATATCACACACACATACACACTATACACACACCATGCGGCACACACACACACACACACACAAAGATATTGAAAGATCATTTGAAAAATTCCTGCCCCAGTCTTAGAAGCAGCCATTTCTCTGGGAGCCCATGTTTCTTCTGTGGAAGGAAGGTTAGAGATCCATGATCTGAGCATCGGGTTTGCTTGGTGCTGGGTTGTCAGTGCTTCTGGACTCTCTGTGCCTGTCAGAGCAAGAAAATATGCATGAGTATGCTCACCCATGTATTTACACATATCTGTTAGTCCTTTGACATATACCCATATCATTTATACTAAGCCAAGCAGGAAAGAACTCTGATGCTTCCAGTTTTACTTTATTAGGCTGTCAGTTATTTTAGACTCCTCCCCTTACCTAGATTTGATTCAACAGTGATAAACCCGCCTTTCACCATCTATGATCAACTTAATTCATTGTTCACGTCTAACATGCATGTACAGTGACTTCAGAAACAGTTACCCTCCTGGGAAACAGGCATACCCAGTCACCCAGTCAAGTACCTTAAAAACATTTCCTCTTGCCCTTTCCATATGCACTTTGTCCACTTCCTACATCACCATGAATGGCAACCCCATGTTTTACCTCTCTTTATCCCATAGTTTATATTCCTCTGTTGTATCTTTTCCTCCAGCATCAGCTTTTTTTAAAAAAATCAAATTTACATTAAAGCAAACTTTATTCTTTGTGCTATTCACATGGTTCAGTGAGTTTCACCAAGAGAACAGCTCTATCTATCCATGATTTCGGACGACTTTATGTCATTAGCCTAACACCCAATGCTTTACATACTCAGCAATCCCTTGCCACACACCACAGATGCAAACCTTAACAACTACTGATCCTTTCCTGTCAGTACAGTTTCGTCTTTTCCAGGAGATGCTGTAATTAGAATCATACAGCACATAGCTCTTTCAGCCTGCCTTGTTCTCAGTTTGTTTCCACATTAAGTACGCCGTTAACAGTCCTCTATGTCTTTTCTTTTGACCTGAATAGCACGTTCCTCATTGCAGCTGGATGATGCCCAGCTATGTGGATGTGCCACTGACGATCCAGTCACTCATTGAAGGATGTCATGGCTCTATTCCGTTTGAGGCTGTCATGGAAAAGCCTACTCTAAACATTAACAAAAAGTCAGCATAGCACCGTTCTGTGGACTGGAGAAGCCCACTTTAACTCTTTGTAGTCAACCCTGCTCTCGTGCCCAGCCCTGGCCAATTTTGTCATTTTGATAAATTTTATGTAAACATAATCCTCACAGTCCTGTGTGTGTGGCTTGTTTTCTTTAGCCTTTTATGGTGTCCATTCATGCTGTTTCATACATTGTTCCTTTTCACTGCTGTGTGGCGTTTATAAGGACTTGATACCAATGGTGCATTTACCAGTTGGTGGGCAATCGGGTTGTTGCTTCCTTGGACTATTGCATTAGTTTCTTGTCTCGTTGCTGTGACAAAACAACCAACAAGAACAACTTAACAGAGGGAGGGTTTAATGTCTCATGATCAGTGGTACAGCCCATCATGGTGGAGAAGACCTGACAGTAGTAGCATGGAGAAGCTGGTCACTTTGAGACCAGGGAGCAGAGAGCAACAAATGTTAGTGCCACTTTCCTTATATTTTTTAGTGTCTCTCAGTTAGAGTGGGTCTTCCCACATCAGTTAACCTGTCTATGGAGTCCTCATAGACACGTACAGAGACAAATGTCCTCCCAATAATCCCTCACAGGTGTGCTGAGATGATCATCTCCTATGTGATTTTCTAGACCCTGTGAAGTTGACCGCCAACACAAACCATCATAACTATCATGACCAATGCTTAGTACAACCGCTCATGTGTCAGCTTCTGTGTGGACATAGTCTCTCATTCTTCTGTAGGTAGCTACAGAGCTGGAATTTCTAGCCCAGGATAAACTCACTCACAGTTGTTAATAACTGACTGTAGACTGCCATATAAGTGGGATTCTTTTTACTGATGAAGAATATCTTTTGCATTGTTTGAAAGATCAAATAGGAAATAGAAGAAGAGTACTGAGAAGAGAATTGGGTTGATTGCTGTTAATGTATAGGTATGTGTATATCGTGGGGGGGGGTTATTAATGATAGTGGTAGCAGTTGCCTATTTGTCCCTAACTAGGTCTTTTGAAATAATCCAGGGATTCTTGCCTGTTCAGGCCAAGAAGCAACATCTTCCTTGGGGATGGATTAGTACCCATCACCCATTATTTTTCAACAGTTCCCCAGCAAAGGAGTTCAAACTGATGCTAAAATCTAGACAAAACTAGAGTTAGATGGGGGAAAAAGTCCTTGTGTAGGTAGCTAAGAAATATCTATGGGAAAGAGGAAGAGGAATTGTCCAAATGAGGATTAGTCTACCTGTCTATACACCCACATATATTCACAGTAACTTCTATGTATGTATTCATACGGATGAAGTTTTCTTGCTCTGGGCCAAAAGGCAGTTCCTTCTTCAGACTGAAGCACCCCACTCAGCAATGATCCCACCGAAGAAACCAGACTTCGTTGCATCAGTAAAGAGTTTAAGAGTTATGTTGGCCTGGGCAGGAGAGAGAGAAAGACACACACACAAAAAAGGAAAACCTGAACTTTAAACGCCACAATCTTGAGGCGCTGGGTAGTTTGTAAATGTCACAAATGACATGGTGTTATTTCATTCTAATGCTTTTCCGGAGACGCCATCCTCCTTTGAGTCTTCAAAGGGATTTAATTTTGATCTTTGAGAAATGTTCTTTTCATCTGAAAAGAAAAATTTGTCATGGAAACAGAAGCAAATGTAAAATTGTGTGGGCATTAACAGTTCCCCAGACTAGTTAGAATTCTCAAGCTCTGTTCTTGCTTTCTGTGGTGGTGCCGAGGAGACTAGAGGGCAGGGACAAGAAGGAATGGAACATTTAGGAATATCCAGAATACCCCCAAATCAGCAGATCTGTACCTCTTGGAGAAAGACCAAGAGTAAGACATAGACATATATCTTACATAATGCATGCTATCTACATACATGTACAAATGTATTCATCTACTAATGTGTTGTATATCTACACTCATACGTTTTTTTAATTGGAGAAATCTTGGAAGTTAGATTTGCATAATCTAAACAGAGGCTTGTTCTCCCCTCCTACTATGGTTTGGATATGGTTCATTTCTATCAAAATTCCAATTTAACTGTGGCTGTTACAAGATTGGCAGTGGTGGTGGAATAAAAGGTAACTAGGTGGTGAACCAGTATCAGAAGCCAAGCCAGTGCTGGCAAAACACACATGCATTGGGAATGACAAACTTTCCATTCATAACAGTCTGTGATTACAATGTGAGCAGAATCAGGAGGAAAACCACCCAGGATTGTCCACTGAGAATGTTCTAGACTTATTTTATGAGTCAAAAATAAGCATCTTTATTTCATGATGTATGTAGCCTTAGTATCTCATCATAACAACAGAAATAGGACTAATACTGAAGAAATCATGTTTATTATGGGCCCTCAATTTTTTCTCCTTGTTGTCCCCTCTCCCTTCCAGTGACCACAGCCTTCTGCATGGGTAATTAAACTGCTAGCCGTCCTGAGTGGTTCAACTGGATTGGGAATACAGAGACAGAGATGACGTTTTTCCAAAGCTGTTGCCTCCTCTCTTCCCCACTTTAGGTTCACAGTTGTACAAAATATATTGGCTTTTACTCTAATTTCCCAAACTCAACTGGAAAATAGGTTTATAAATGTATTTCCCTTTCTCAAGATTATCTACAGGGCTATCTAAGAAAGTCAGAAGTTAAACTGACCTCCTCAGGGGAACGAAGACTTCTGAATTCCCTGTAGGGTAACAAAATATATTAAATGGGATATGGTTCAGACCAGAATCTTAATGTTGCAGATGAGAAGATTGAACCCCAGAGCAGCTGGGAGGCTCTCAGTCTTACAACTGGCCTGCATCCGGCTGGGGCATGAATTCGTTTCTTTGGTCTCGCAGGCCGACATTCTTTCTCCTTGGCTATACTTCCTCCTTGAAGAGGTGGTGAAAAGTATCTGATACTTTTCTGTCTGTTGCTGGCATTTCTCTGGGGACCGTGAGGTCCTAGACGTTAGATGATCAACATAAATATCACCACTTGTTATTTATTTACTCTCACTCCCATTTTAGGCAGCAGAGAACCGAAGGACTGAGTAATGACACCCACAACTGCAACAGCACGGGTCAGGCTGTGGTTCTCACAGGGCAAGCTCTCAATACCCGCAGGTTATCTGAGGGATGAATGGGGCTCGCAGGAAAGGAGCAATGGGATTGGGTTCCTTCCCTCAGTTGGCATGACAGCTCAGGTCAAGTACAAGGGCATAGTATCTGCCCATCCTCCAAATCCCCCTGCTAAAATAATACAAATACTTAAACCAAAACAAAGTAAAAGAAATTAATAATGATGACAACTACTGCCACACTGATCAGTCAAACTGAGAAATCAGTTCAGTGTCTGACAGAGGTCCCTGCATGCTGCCGATTTTGTTATGTTGTTGTTGTTTTTGTTTGGGGGGGGTTGTTTTGTTTTTGTTTTTTTTGTTTTGTTTAGCCTCTTTAAACTTCTCTGAATTTCTTCTGTGGCTCTTCATTCCTCCACAAGGAAGCTGCTTTATTCGCAGGAATCTTGTTTTCCTCATATCCTTTTTAAAGTTCCTCTCAGTATTATTAGGACTGAATGCAAGGGATGGATCCATAGTTCATCCCACAGTCAACTCCATCCTTACTTCCTGGGGATACTTCGTGAAGACAGCCTTGGCCAGGAATCAGGACATAGCCATATCAGAGCCTGGCTGCTTCTCTGGAAATCCAGAGTAAACACACGGGATTTTAGCAGAGCCCATTACAGCCAGTGACTGGAAATGATGAAGTGATTTCAAGACCAGCATCTCGGATCACTCGCTTATGGTTGGCCTAGCATTTTAGGCTTGGGCCTTAAAAAAATAAAAAGCAAACTCAAAGCTTGGATGCTTTGTTTTCACGGTTTTCACGGTTCTCTTGACATCAGGAAAGGAGATGAGGGAGGGCACTTCGGGCTTTAGTGGGGTCCACAAGCCAACGCTATTTTCCTTTCTTTGTTGGTAACATTTTCCTAGCTGCATCCAGTTCCATTTTATGACTCAATTTACTATGTTTAAAATTACACCACATTCTTCCTGCAATGCTTAGGTCAACTATACGTACTGTGTATACAGTGGGAAATTCTTCCTCACAGATCTGGAGAATGCTATGGACTTTGTATTTGTGTCCTTGTTGCCATGGTGACTAGAAAAGGTTAAAGCCAGGGCCTCAGAAAATGGAGTGGCTAGGCAAATAAGATCTCATGATTCGGTGTGTGCCTCAAGATGTGGATTAAAACGTCTAACAACCGCTGCCATAAAATTCACTTTCCATTTCTCTCATGTGGGTTATTGCCTGATATATATACATATTCTCAAAACAATCTCACTCCACTTGGTCCTTCCTCTGTAAGGTACAGCTTCGTGGAACATTTCTCTCTGATGCTAGTCTCTGTAAATCCAGGAGGGAAAAAAGGCTTTATATTCACGTGTGAAAAAGACACACCGATGAGAATATTTATAAACCAGGCTGTCTCCTTGAAGCCTTCTACTTTAATCCATCCATTTAGATGAGGATAATAAAGCATCTCCCCCTGTTTGTTTAAGAGGTTGCTAAATAAACTCGGGCAATGCTTAATAACACCGACTATGTTAAACATTTACCAGCTCTGAGCATACAGATTCTTCTTTATGTTGGCCAATGGTCCCCAGCTCTCCCACTCAATATTTCTTTATATACTTAACTTCCCCTTGAGTTGAAGTTAAGGGCTTGTCCTCAAAAGTAACTTTGGATATGGGAAGAGAATGTCACACTTGCCAGGCCCAGGACTGTCACAGCAAGGAGAAAAGAGAACACTTCAGAACCTTATCTTTTCTATGTCTAGTTTCAGGTTCAAAAGTAGGCTGGGTGGAGAACCTTCATTAAGTAAGTACTTTTCTGTCCCCTCTGCCACTGCATAGGAGTATGTCCAGCCCTTCTAATCCATGGTTGAACTGTTGTTACCTTCCAACCTAGAACCTAAGTTTTCCACAATCTTGTGTCTTCTGCAATGTATTTTCATGTAGCCAATATAATGGACATTAATTCATAGGACTACATTTAAGTTTTTATTTCCTGCTCTTAATAAAATTTCATACTTAATACATTAGTGAATCAAAAATAGTTTAGCTTCTATCCTGGCCCCTGCTCTGCCATCTGGTGGACAAATGAGGAAGCAGAGGAATTAAACCATAGACCAAGTAGTTTTTTTTTTTTTTTTCTTTATGGAACCCATACATGCATCTGTCAGCAAGTGTTTAGAGGACAATATTCACCAAATGGTGCTCACAAAGGCACACAATCAAACGTCATACTCTGTGGAATAACCAAATCCAGTTGGTTCCTTGAAAGACTATTACATATTATGGAATTGAAAGCCTCTTGGTTGGGTTAACAGAACAGTTAGTAAAATGCTTGCCTTGCAAAGAAGTCTCTGTCTTTAATACCTAGAACCCATTGAAAACTAAGCTGGGCACAGTGGCTTAGAAGCCTAGCAGTGTGGAGGAAGAGAGACAAGTGGCTTTCTGAGGCTCCATGACTAGTCAGCCTAGCATGCTTGGTGCCTTACAGGCCAGAAAGATACCCTATATCAAAAATGAGCAAATAAAAATCCTCTTGGATTTAGTAAAAGTAGAAGGTGCTTGGGTAACAACTCTCCAGATTGTCCTCTGGTTTCCACGTATAACCACACTGTGTTCACCTTACCACGAACACACATAGAACAGAGAAAGAGACCAAGCTTCAGCATTAGAGCTTCAAAAGGGTTACTTTCCCTCATTTTAGTAGGGCTCTAATCACATTAGACTGATGTCTACAGACTGACTACAGTCTGCCCCTGACTACAGATGCTTTCCTAAACAATATGGGGGCGGGGAGGAGGGGGGAGAGGACAAGAACAAGGGAAGAGAATATTTTGCATTATGAAGAGAAAAAATTGAGCACATTAGTATTCCTAAACCATTGTAAAGTCTCTCTCTCTCTCTCTCTCTCTCTCTCTCTCTCTCACACACACACACACACACACACACACACACACACACATACATTAGACTTAGGACCTTGGACATGCTGGATGAGCATTCTACAACTCTAAATGATCTCTTTATGAGAAAATTATCCCTGTGTACGTCTACATTTTTACCAAATTTATTATTGTGTGGCATGTAATATCCAAACTGTTACCAGTTTGGGGAAAGTGGTAGCTCTTCTCACATGAGCTTGAATAAGCTTGATAAATTGCCCCATGGACAACCAAATCTGAATTCCTATCTTCTTTCCAAAGTCATAAAACGGAGACAGCCAGAAGTCATCCAGGCAGCATCATGGTTGCTAACTATCCCATATATTCTGTGAGTGTTCTGTATGCAGAAGGCGTTTGGCTGAAAACACTACAGGACAAAGGACACGCTGTTTGTGTTAAGAATAACTTGGAACTCTTGATTTGGTCCACTGCCACATGGCCTTTGATTTTACAGGGACATTGAAATCTGATGAAGGTACATCGTCAAATTCCAGAATCATTACTCATGTATAGTTTAAAAAAAAAAGTGGTGATATAGCTGGTACATGCCAATGGGGCCCTTGAAATTCCACCCCTGCTTCCTGACTCTTCCACTTGGCATCCTCTTGGCCATAGCTAGAGTACACATTTGGTCAGAAATAACCTAGGCTTAAAGAGGGGGTGGGAACTCCATGTTTAACATTGCTGATTATAATAATCAATGGGATATTTTGACTACCTTGATATGGGATGCTTTTCTAAACAACATGAACATTTCTGTTGGCCAAAAATAGACTTTAAAATTATAGCCTCTAGGCTTTGTAGTGGTTTCTCTACACCATTTCCCTCACCCCTCCACGCCCTCCCCAGATTCTCAGCCACTATGGCAATGTGAAAAGCTAACACATTTTCTTAGTTGACTCCAAAGAAAATTGTGGGTTTTTTGGTTTTTTTCTTTGTTGTTGTTGTTGTTGAGTGTCTACAAGCGACCTCAAGCAGTGTTTTGCCCATAAGTGATACGCTTTGAACTTTAATCAAAGTGGCCTGAAGCCACTATCTTCCTTTCTTTTTTTTTTCTTTTGGTTTTTGAAGACAGGGTTTCTCTATGTAGTCCTGGCTGTCCTGGTACTCACTCTGTAGACCAGGCTGCCTCTGCTTCCCAAATGCTGGGATTAAAGGTGTGTGCCACCACTGCCTGGCAAGGCATTTCTTAATATTGGATAAACTCTTTCTTTTATTGAAGTTGATAATATAGTAATTAGAATATTCCTAAATAATAGCATAACACTTGAGAGATGAAGAATTACAAATGAATGGAATCCAAACCCATTAGTAGTGGCACATTCTGAGAGACTGGAACCAAAACAATAGCTTTTGTAAAGGAAACAAAGTATCCTGTCCCTGTTTCCAGTTTTAATAAATAAAATATCAAAATCATTCCTGTTTTAAAATATCAAAAACAATCAAATCTGCTCAACAGCAAGATGGGACTGTAGGTCACAGCTGGTGACATAGGGTGTTTGACCTTTAGTGCCAGGGCTCAGTGATTATGCTGATGATAGACACAGTGATAACAAAAGGCTGGACAACATGAACACAAGCAAAAAGTAGTGTGCACATTTATTGAGCCAAATTTACCAGCTCTAAACTAAGAATGAATGTGTGCGTGCGCACGCACACGTGCATATGTATATCTATGTGTATTTACATATGTATATATATCTGCACGCACACACATATACACACACACACACCCTGAGTAAGCAATGGTTTCATTCGAAAGATGTAGTAGTTTGAAGTGATCAATAGAGGGGGTTATAATGTGTTACAGTTAAAAACACCTCTGACATTTGGGGGTACATTATGCAGACTTATGAATGTGGAATGATTAATCTTGGTTGCAAACATAAAGGATTTTAGAATGAGGGATGAGACAAACCTCTGAGTGTGCTTATGAGGGCATTTCCAGGGAGGTTTAACTGAGTTAGAAGACTCAGCTGGAGCGGAGAAGCACCATTTCACTAGCACTGGGCTGGACTGTTTATAAAGGAGAAAGCCAGTTGGGTACCAGTCTGCATCATTGTCAGCTTCCTAGCTGCAGATACAATGTAACCAGCCACCCAAATCCCCTGCCCCTTGACCCCCAGTATCCTCAAACCATAATCTAAAATAAAACCTCCCTTCTCTAAGGTTCCTGTGTCAGATACCTTTGTCACAACAATGGGAAGAGCAAACCTTTGCATGAATCCAGAACTAATTAGCAACCAACCTTACATCCTGTGATGGCTTTACTAGATGAAGTATTGCTTCCTCTGTTGAACATTTTACATTACTCAAGCCACAGACATAGTACCACATTGGTAAGTAACCAGTGAGAACAGTAGGGGCTAGGACCCAGACACTTGAGCAGCAAATGTTTATTGAAGGCTTACTTCCTTACAGACCCTGACTTGGGGGGTAAATGATGGGCAAACAGAGCTCTGTCGAGTGGAGCTATCAGATCAAGGAGGGAACGAAAGACATTCAAATCGTGGATCATTTTTCACTCTAAATAGTACTTTAAAAGAACTTTAAAAGTACTTTAAAACCCCACATTCGTGAGTCATGTTGCAAAAGACTATTATTGTCATCATTAGATTGGGAAGCAGGGAGATGAAAGGAATATACAAATGTCTTATTTAGATACAGGAAAAGATTTTAGAAAGGGGAGGCCAAATATCTTCTGAAAGGGTCTGATAACTAGAAGTAAGGTCAGTAAGGCACAGGGCGTTGTGGGAGGGGGGCAGATTTAACATGCCACAGGACAGCTGACTACTTTAGAAAAAAGATCTTTACCAATCAACTGGGCAAAGCAGAGTTTGGCTGAGGGCTATGTGATGGTTAATTGTCAACCTAACCCAATGTATAAAAATCAATCACCTGAGAATAGAATCTCAAGGAGGGGTTGTCCAGATCAGGGTGGCCTGTGGCTGTCTGTGGGAGAATTAACTTGATTACAATTTCAATGATGTAGGAAGACCCAGACCACTGTTGGGCAGCACCATTCCCTAGGAAGGACTTTCTTGGGCTATGTAAGACTAGAGAAAGCTGAATACTACTAGGCTTTTGTGCACTCATTTCCCTCTGCTCCTGACTGAGGATGTGATTGTGACTAGCTGCTTCAAGTTCCTGCCTCTTTGCCTTCCCCCCCAAAATGGATTGTAATTCAGAATTACAAGTTAACATCAATGTCTTCTCCTCTAAGTTGTTATTTTTTAATCAGGGCATTTTATCTCAGCAACAGAAATTAAGCTAGGACACAGCTGACAAGTCCAATCTCTGCGACCCCAGATGGGTTACTATCTATTGGCTCTTCTTGCTCAACCTATGGAGCCGGGGTAGATCTCCGGGAACATTCAAACTCTGAATACATATCGTTTTAATTCTAGACAGCATATGATACCATCAGCCACTTGATAAATATCCAATAGAGGAATCAGAGTATCAGATAAGTCAGAGAAAATGCAGAGCATGTGATCCTTAAGATGCTTTCTGGATGTTGCATCATATATTTCAGGAAGTGAATTATAGGAAATATTAATTGCTGCTTGAAAATTCCAACTGAATATTCCGTTACTGGCTATAAGCCAATAATTTTTAAATAACATGTTGAACACACTTGTGATCCCAACATTCAAGGGCTGAGTCATACAGTTTGGGAGTTAGAGTTGGGAGCCAATCTGAATGGCTAGCCCATTCTATCTGAATGAATTCCAGATCAGCCTTGACTATAGAGTAAGACTGTCTCAAATCTGACCCTCTAAACATTTTTCATTAAATGTGTTGGGAGTAGGTGGAGGTGGGTGCCCATCTGACGTGCACCATGTACAAACAATGTCCGCAGTAGACAGAAGAAGCTGGTGGCTTCTCTAGAAGTAGAGCTACATACAGTCGTGGGTACTGAGAACTGAGCCCAGGTCCTCTATAAGAGTAGCAAGTGCTTTTAACCATTGAGACATCTCTCCAGCTCCCCCCAAAATATTTCTCGAAACATTCTTTCTCCAAAAATATTCAACATCTTATCAAGTGGAATCTTTTCCGTATTAAAGCAGGCATCAGTGAGGCTGAAATTTCCCACCTACACCATTGCATCTTTCTTCCTGATTCCCGAGTAGTTTTGTGAACATTTCTAAAACCACTTTCAGCATCTTCTCCTGACTCAGCTCAGGCTCACATCGATTTCTGGTTTCTGAGTCAGGAAGCAGGCACAAGTCAAAAACTAACTCATACTTGCCAAACAAAAGAATTTAAAACCTTCTGGTACACGGCTTCAGACAGCGAGGCCTGTGCTTCACAGTGCAGTGGATCAAGCAACAGTAACGAAGCCTTGTGTCCCTAACTTTCATTTTCCTGTATGCATTGGCTTAGTAATCAGAGAGCCTTCTCTACTTAGGAAGGAAGGTTGCCTCTGAAAACTAAAAAGCTACACCTTTCATTTTTGAAAAAAAAAAAAAAGAATCTGGATTTATCTGACTGTATCTGAATTTCATCAGAGAAACATAGTACTGCTTGCATACATGTCCATCCAGACCACACATGTGAACCAGGAGTAGAGGACTATATGGTGTGGGTTGAGGTCATATGCTCACTCTTATATGGATGGATAGGCCAGGTACTAGAAGACTGATTCTTTTTCAAGAAACACACATACAGATACACACAGAAATACACACATATATATACACACAAACAGACACACATATGCACACACATACACATAAACATACACATATACACACACATACACACACACAAATACACATATATGCACATACACACATAAATACACACAGAGACATATATGCACATATACATACACACATAAATACACACAGAGACACACATACACATAGACACACACAGACACATATATAAACACACACCTACATACACATATACACACAAACACACATTCTCACACATACACAAACACAGACATCTACATATGCCTACATACACAGAGACACACATACAAATAGACACACACAGATACACATACACATATACACACACCTACACACATACACACAGAGAGACACACACAGACAAGCACAGACAGACACACATGCACACGCTGGACATAAACTAGTAGGCGTTCTCAATGACCAGACTCCTTCAGTGACTCTAATGGTCCTGCATATCCTGTTGTCTCAGTTCATGTTCTTACCCATAAGAATAATTTTCTTAAATATCAATCACCATTTTCTTTCCCCACTTAAGAGCCTTAGGTATTTCTCGTTGGCCCACAAGACAAAATGAAATTCATTCTGACTGGCCCCAGCTTTCCTCTCTTGTCTTCTCACAAGATAGCTAGAGAAAACTCCAGGTAATCTGGATGACGGCCTCCTAAACATAACAAAATCATCTCGTGCTTCCAAACTGTGTCACATTGACCCTTCCTCCCTCTCTCCTTCCCTGCCTCCGACCATGTCACTAATTCCCTCAAAGGCTAGCCAAGTCTCTCTCCTCTAGACAGCCCTGCTGGTATCCTTTAAGGAAGATGTCTCAAGACCCAGCCTATATATGCCTATGTGATGTCATCTGAAAGCCCAGTGGCTCCTAGAGAAGAAGGATGAAGCCTTATTCAACCTTACACTCTGTGTTTCTAGTAATGGCCTGTGGATGGGGAGTGCTTCTTAAATTATCTCAAGAGAGGCTAAAAAGAAGTGAAGAAGAAAAACAGATATTCATTCCTCAGGGTCTGTCCCAGAGAGTGAGTAGATTTTGAAAAGTATATTCTAAGTGAATGTTCTAGTTCCTCCCTTCCCGGTTTGCTTCCTAAATCAAGTCATGATTCATGGTGAGAATTCCAGGCTCTACCACAGTTGAAAGGGTCATGCAAGGAACACAGGAGGAGGGGACCAAAAGGTCACCTTCTTTGGTGTGATCTCCCCATGCCAGGAAGAGCTGGGTGGCAGGTGCGTTTGAAGCATTGGGCCTAGCGATGTGCTGTGGCTGCCAGGCTCTGACTTCTTTCCAACTGGGCAGTCATGTGGAGCAAGGCAAGTGAATAGGGAACTTGGAAAGGTGACCTGATTCTCTGCCTCAGGCACTGGCAGTCTAGGTCTGAGTATGTTTTAATTAGACCTGGACACAGGAGCCCTCAGTCAGACACAACTGAAGTCCCCAGTGGACTGTTGGCAGCCGCTGTTAAGATTTGTCTGAGCCCTTGGTTATCTCAAGAGCCTGACATCACACTGATCATTAAGCAAAGCGCCAAGGAGCAGCTGGATGTTACCATGGCAACCTGCTCATGTTGCTGTTGGAGCTGGGTAACAAGAGCATTTTATCATAGGTCATTAAGGGCGAAAGGCTTCATTTACATTATTTCTTCTAAAAATCTTATTATTTCAGGTGTTACACTCCATCTCCCCTACATGAAAAAGAAAGGAAAAAGAGGAAAGGAAAAGAAAAGAAAACCAGAGATGTGCATTCTTTGGCAAAACAACCGTGTAACAGGCTTTAGGTAAATGGAGCCACGCAGTGTTCTGTAGATGAGAAAAGTATTTCTCCACAGGGAGATGGGGTAAAAAGGTACCCAGTGTTCTCTGAAGGCAGAGAATTCTTGCTCTGTAAAGTAAAGGCTTATTTTTTTCCACTGTTCATTCCCCTTGGCTGAGTCATACCTTTTGACAGATACTGATAATACCTCTCAGGCTCTTTAATCTGCTGAATAAGTGTGACAAGTCTGGCCTTCCTGCTAGCTTCCTCCAGTGCTGTCTCAGGTATCTTTTCCCAGAGCAGTCAAATGTAAGACATGGTAGATTCTGTGAACGTCTAGGCGCGAAAGCTCTGAGAGGCTGAGAGAATTTTTCTTGTAAATTCATCCTTGGGGGGAAAGAAACCAGAAAATCAACCCCAGCTACTGATAACACGGACTTCTGGCCGGCATCCCATACCACACAGAATGGATAAATGTTCACTGCTAAGGATATTTAAGAAAGGGACCAAGATGGTCATACATTCACTTGTGGCTCCAGCCACTGCCCATAATAAAGAGTAAACATTCCGAAAGAACAATACTACAAAGGCCAGATAATATGCCCAAACCTCCAAGTCCATGTGACCTAAGAGGAGTTATTTTCATCCTTTCTGAGTGTTCATAAGCCCCAATCATTATTGACATGCTTCCTAGGTGTTCTGTTCCTCTGGGCGTCAGCTAAGAATTAGAGATAATGAAGTCATGGCCTAATCCTTAAACTTCTTGAGTTAATATAGTATTGTTTGGAGAAGGTGAAATGCTTCCATGTGGAGAAAACCCATTGCCTGACACAGTGGGACAATGGCCATTGTCTTTGAGTCAGTTCACAGTTTCATGGCATTGGTACTTATCTATAAGGACAGATGACCCAAAGCAGGCCAGTAGTCACCCAGTGGTGATTGTCAGTACTTTGCTTAGAATGAAAACACTACAGAATTGCAGGGTTGGGCTCTTGGTCAAGCAAATGAAAATCTGTCTTGACCTGCCTGCCACCAGAACTGCTGGAATTCAATATAGATTTTTAGGTCAAATCCTAGTCTTTCAATATACCATTATGACATCTTGAGTATGAAGTGTGACTTTATTTGTCAGGGTTGAAGCAGAGGCAACCCTTAAAGAGGAGACAGGTGAACTAGGGCACTCTGGACAATGTTCTTGGTTTTATGTTGTGACAAGGGACAGAAAGCAAAGTACAGTTTAGACTTTGTGAGCTAAGATTAGGATCATGCACCCTTTGTACCCCACAGGATACATGGCAGCTCATGACAGGTATTTTTACAAATTGCTTGTCTGGCCTCAGCAAAGGAGATCAGCGTGGGTTTGACTCAGAAAATGAGGCTATGCCTGAATTGCAAATAACCTGATATGTAGAAACACACACAGCAGAGGGGAGTGTGCCTTTAACTGGTGGGTTTGTGATGCAGTTGCCTCTTAGCTAGAAGAGGTGCCATTATGATCTATGTGTCAAATGCCTCCTTACAGTGTATTCCAAGCTGGGAAGTCTCCTAGTTTAGGAGGCAAAACTTCCGGATGCCTAATTGAATGTATGTATATCTAATTAGAGTTGAGGAGGCAAAGCTCTAAGGACCAGGTTTTCTGGGCAATTCCCAACAGCAGGATTAAAAGCTAGAACTTAATCACAAATGATGGTCCTAAATCTTTCCCTTCCGCTTTCATGTGTGTATATTTAACTCTCAGAAGGTTTTGAAAATAAAGGGCTGTTTCTCATGGTTAAAGACAGCTGAGTACAAATGATAGAGATGAAATTAATCCTTTGTAACCTACATCTACAGTTTGTTATCTAGAGTACACTGAGATCGTTGGTATTTTAGCAGAAAGTCTAAGATCAAATGTGCATGTTAAGTATTATAAACAGAACATACATGAATCAGCCTGAAGAATGATTGTATACTGGGCACAGTACAGATAGTAAGGGAAAAAAATGAAAAACAGAAGGAGACCCAAGTGAATGAAATGAAAGTACATGTGTTTTCTAAACATGTCTTTCCATTGTAAATAGTGAAATTATTATAGTGACATGCAGTACCAAAAATAACAATGAATTAATTTTACAATGGCTTTTGCAAAATGAACCAATTTAATCAACTTCTCTATTATATTCTAAAAGAACTAGAGATGTGGACAGTCTTGAAGAAAATTGTTCTCTTTCACGTTACTTTTCTTTAACTATGAAGAAAGTCATTTAACTTCCCCAGCTCTTCTAACTTGTCAAAAACTTTGAAAATTGCAATTCTCTTTTAGCACTGAGCCTACAAAAAAAAATGCTATTTGAAAATGAAAAGTTCAGTTATTTCAATCTTTTAGGAACAGACTCTTCTTATTGCTTCTCTCTTTTAAAAGAAGGGGAGGTTCAGCAAGCAAAGAGCTTGCCATGAGAGTGTCCGGTGCTGAGTCCAAGTCCCTGGAGCCCATGTGAGAAGCTTGATGCAGCATCCTCTGTAATCCCATTGTCCTTGTGGTGAGATGAAGATAGAGATGGAAAATTCACGAAATCCTCTGGGTCGGCAAGCCTGGCATACGTATCCAGGAGCAACAGAAAGGCCATCTCAAATGAGGTGGAAGGTGACAACCGAAGCTTGAGATTGTCCACTGACACCCAGATGCATGCTGTGCTACTTGTATAAGCCTACACACACACACACACACACACACACACACGCACACACGCACACTCGTCTTATACACATACAATCAATACACAGTGCACAGAATAAGTAATAGTAAAAGAAGTTGTGTCCACTTGTAAGAGTAAATTTAAATGACCACAGAAATATTTTTTGACATGTTTTTTTCACGCTGCTTTCTGAGTGAAAAGACCTTTTATTATTGGCCTAGATTAAATGGTGAGAAACAACAGAAGAGTCCTCTTTATGAGAAATCTTACAGAATAATTAAGAATCAACTATAGTCAGGTCTGGGGAGATGTTAAGTACAACATTCTCCAGAGATAATCGACAGAAAGATGTATAGTTAAAATTTCATAGGCCATCAATGCAGAGGAGCAGTGCGCACTGTTCTCAGAGAGCCGAGTCTTGGGGATTTTAAAGGTCCTCTGACAAGGAGGAAAGTCTAAGGACTTTCTCCTGCATCTTTGGCAGGGCACTATGCAGCTACCACACTATCTGCAGAGCCCAAAGGGGAGCCCTAAGTCAATGTACTAGATGAAGTATTAATACAAGCCGTGTATCCTCTCTCCGTCTCCTTTTCCCTCTCTTCATCTCCCTCCCCTCTTCCCCCTCTTCATTTTTCTTCTTTACTTTTTTATACATCAAATGCAGAGTCTTACATATATCAGGCAAGAGCTCCAGAACTCTGGAAAGCAACCTTAAACTGGTCATACTCGTTGGTTAAAGGCGCAGCCGCATCCTTTCAATTTTTTTCTCTTGGTGTTCATCTCCAATCCCATTACTTTCCCTTCTCCAATGTAAAAGGATATAAAGTTTGCTTTATCTCTCTGAGTCTACCATGTGGACATGTTATGATTAAACAATTTCATCCCTATGTGTGCTCAAGAAAAGCCTCTGTATGGGACAGTGCTTACATTAGATTATAGCTGGATTGTGTAGGGGAATAGTGACGTGGCAGAAGCCATCTGTGTCCAAGTGAACAGGTACATAAATGATGTCTTAGGCACCTAGCAGGGTACTATGCAGTGGTTGACATGAACGAAATTATCATATAGTAGCACAAAAATGTATGAAACAAAATACTAATGCCATTTCTGCAAAACTTTCTAATCACAGTCTTAGGGCAATGCTGGGTATCTCTCAAGATGCATTCTCAGCTCTCATTTTTAGCTTATGCAAGATATATGCAGTTGATTAAAAATGGAAGGAGGAGAAAGGGGAAGCGGGTAAAGGGCAAGATAGAGTTGTCTGTAGGGCTGGAGGTTTATTAACAGTTCCATGGGAGAGGACTTGCTTTGCATGTTCAGTGCCCTGTGCTTAAACCTCAATCAACCGATCAATAAAAATGAGTCTAAAATGTTTTTTTCTGTGAGTATTATATATTGATTATGTTTGACATAATGCCTAGTTTATTCATTATCTTTCTTCAAACATAATCGTGTGTAAAGTAGATGCTGCTATTTTCAGGAGGCCCAGAAAGGTGACAATGTGTCCCCTAAGAGTTCAGTGCTAGAAAGTAACAGAGCGCCGCTTATAAATGCAGAAAGACTGGACCAAGTTTATGAAATCTTCCATCTCTGGGGAATGCTCTTATCTCTGAGTATCTCGCTGGGAGTGGTCTCATAGCCCATTTTCTCTGTCACCCTTCTATTCCACTCTCAGCTGTTAGACATCTTTACTTCCTGGCTGTCTAGAATTCAGGGAAGATTAACAGTATCAGATTCATTCTTCTTCCGAGAAATGTGTGTATCTGGCTTGTACATTAGTATTTTACTCATTTGATTGGCACTGGTCAATCTCTAAGCAACAAATAAACCTAGATAAATTGTCAAAATTTTACTTGTGGGGATGAAATGGTGACAAAATGGTTGTATGCGTGGTGGCTCCTTCGCTAAAATATCACAGACAACCCAGTAGACTCCATGGACTGTTCTCAATAGATGACTGAGATTCCAAGAGGATGTATTGTGTTTCTCTATAGAAAGTACAGTATGTTCTTCAAAGTACTAAACATACTAATTAGAAATAATAATCAATTAAAATTCCTTCCTGGAAATTTTATGAGATGTTCCAATTTAATAGAGAACAAATTAGCGCTCATAAAATGTTTTGGATATAAATAAAGATAATGGGTTTTGAAATGGGAAGGGTTTTGAAAAGGGAGCCAGTTCACACTTTTGCTCTTTGAGTGAGTTGGCTCTTTCTCTGGAATTGCTTAATGGAAACAATTTTTTTTAAAAAATTAATTTTTTTACTTATATGTTTGCATACATATCTATGTTGGGGCATGGCACATGCGCATAGGCCAGAAGAGGACATTGGATCACCGGAAGCTGCAGTTGTGTTTTAGACAAAGGTAGAGGAGGCAGGGATATGTTTGATGGAGGTGCAGTATGGTGTGGGGAAAGGGGGTGCCTCTGCAGGCCCATGCTGAGGCATCCCTTCCCTCTGAGGTACCAGACACACACACACACACATACACACACACACACACCAAGATATAGTATACAACAGAGTTTATTCAGGGCACAAGGAAGGGAGTTGAGTTGAGAGAAAGGCAGAGAGGGAGGGAGGGAGGGAGGGAGCGAGGGAGAGAGGGAGAGAGGGAGAGAGGGAGAGAGGGAGAGAGGGAGAGGGGGAAGGGGAGAGGGAGGGAGAGATGGGTGGGGGAGGAGAGGGGAGGGGGAAGGGAGAAAGGGGAGGGGAAGGGGAAGGGGGAAGGGAGAGAGAGAGAGGTGTAGAGGAGTAGAGGAGTAGAGGAAGAGCAAGAGAGAGAGGAGGGGGCAAGCAACCCCAGGCACACCTGGCTGTTGCCAGGTAATGTGGGGTGGAGCCTAGACGAAAGGCCAACAGCTAGAGTTCCAGGCCGCTGTGAGTTGCCTCTTATAGGTACTGGAAACAAAACTCAAGTCCTCTGCAAGAACAGTCAGCATTCTCAGCTGCTCAGTCATCTCTTTAGCCCCGATCTTTTGAGATTTCTAAAAGGGATGTCACAGAGCTGCTAGACACAGGCAAGGAGAAAGCTGAGTGGAGCCACTCCGTTGGAATCATTGGATAAGAAATTTAATTGATATTTTTATTTTTCTATTAGATATGTTCGATTTGTGACCTAGAGAGGAGAAGGAAGTATGACATTCAATCAGGAGCTGTGATAAGAACATTATCTACTGATAATATTACATGAATCTTTGAAAGCTAGGGAAGGGGTTTCCTGTGGAATGGGAGATAAGATACAATTTGTCAGAAACAGAAAAAAAAATTGAATTGTAAGGGAAGAGGGAGGCACTTTTTATTATTTTCTTTCTCTTGGAAATTGACTAGTGTCTGTTATAAAACGAATCTCTATTTCCACTAAAATGAAGCTAATTAAGGCGTGGAATGCCTTCATGTATAATTTCTTTATGTTTGGGGGCTATAAATACCTCTACAGATATCATTAAAGTCGTAGATTAGTGTTTTTCAAACTGCAATGATTTGTACAGAAGTCAGGGAGCTACCAACCAAAGACCAGTGACTAGATAAGAAAGATCAAATTGGTAGGGCACCTACAGATTCCGTCTACATTGTCCCTAATTTGTTTAACAAAAATTTTGACATTTTCTAGTCTTGAACTTCCATATTAGGTAGCCACTTGTCATCCTACCTTAATCAAGTTTCAATTTTGATGTCATTAGGTTTTATTTAGTGAGTAAGAGCTGCCATTGAGCTCTGCATATTGCAGACAGAGATAGAAGTGACCTTCCCAGAAGCCAAAGGGCAGAGCCAAAGGACACAAACATATATGGTCACAAGGAAGAAGTAGTGCTGCATTATGCCGTGGGCTAGGGGCAATATTAACCAGCCACCACACAGAAGGTTAGAGGGAAACTGAACTCATTCACGTTCCTCAGGCTCAGAGAAGGGTAAATCCAAGCAACTCCCCAGTACTGTAGATGACACTCAACTATAATATTCTTGTCTAACCCCGTGACAGGTACATCATTAAGGTTTAATGCAATCATGTCTTGGCAGCAAATAGGACTCTTATTTCCCAGGTGTACCGAATCAAATTGGGAACATTTATTAAATGATACGATCAGCTCCTTGTGTCTTGGGATGATCTAATGAGAAGCATTTGTCCATTACAAAAAGCATTACGATTTCAAAGCCATTCACCTGAAGGTTTCTCAGTGTATCACCCAGCCAAGGGTACAGTGGAGATCTGAGACCAGATGTGGCTTCATTTATTTAGCTCAGTTGTACACAATGAAGGATATTACTCTTCTAGTGGCAAACTTTTAGGTACCATGTGCAGATGGTATTATTGAAAATGTTAAGCTGAGAGCTAGTGGAAAGTAGGAGCATATTGTGTGGGGGTCTGAGATAGGAAATCAACCTGGATCTAACCTGTGGCTCTACTTCTTAAAGCTATACGATTGGCAGAGTCTCTGGGCATCACTTTCCTCCCATGTAAAAAGAGGATGAAGTATTTATCTCTTAGACATTGTCTGACTTCTCTCATGGGCTACTATAGAGATTGTGTTTTTCAGTTTTACAAATATACAATATACTTACATTTAATTTTTGTATTTTGCATAGTATTATGTAGATAAGTTAAAAGTCTCCAGTGAAAACTAAAACACTTAGCAGTTTCCTGACCCATTTCTCTTCCTTATAGGCAATCATTTTCTTTTTGTTGTTGTTTATTTTGTCTTTTATCTTACTTTTCATAATATCCCTGTATGATTTTTGCATTGACATTTTAATTGCTTTTTTATTTTAATTTCTGTGGCTAAATGCCTGACTCGGGAAAGTAAAGATTTACTGACTTGTTAGCTGTAGAGTGTTTCGTCTACAGTTGCTTGGCCGTGTGTTTAAGCTGAGTGACCCAGCAAGGGAAGGGTATGGCAGAGACTGTTCTTCACTTTGGGCCAGGCAAGGGACAAACTGGGGAAATACAGGAAAAGGAACAGAATAAGTTGCCCCCAGTGATTCCTTTCTCCAAACAGGCTCTGTCGCCCTTCATACTTGTCAATAATGCCATAGAATTATGGATTTATCAAGGGGTTGGTCTTTTTGTGGAGTCAGAGGTCTCATGACTCATTTGTCTCTTGAAATGCTATCATTGACATGCTGGGGTATACTTTGCCAATTTAGAGGTATTTCATAAATTTTTTTTAGATTTGTTCATTTTTGTGGATGAATGTTTTGCCTGTAGATGTATATGTGCACCATACACATGCCTGGTGCCCGTGGAGGTCAGAAGAGGGTGCCAGATTCCCTGGAACTGGAGTAACTGATGATTGTGAGCCACCAATGTGGTTTGGGGGAGGCAAACCTGTATTTTCTGAAAAAAAATATACATACACTTATCATTATATGATATATATCATGAATACCATGAGATTTCTGTGTGTTATGATCTTTTTTGTCTTCTCAAGCACTGCTATGCATTACAAGGGCCCTTTCATTTGATTCCTTATTTCTTTTGCCCTGAGAAACCTTTCTTGTATTATTCCTATGGTTGTTTCTTGCTTTCCATTCCATTTTTCTAAAACCATGTCAACAGTTCTCCTGTTTTCCTTCTGACTCCCACACTGGCCGCTTAGGAGAACCTAGTTCTTACAAAGTTAGGTGACAGTCAGCCCCGAGTGTTCTATGCGGCTACAAGGACCCAACCACTGCCTATGCTTACATAGCCAGGCAGAAGAAAAGTCCTTAACCCACCCTCTGTCTTCTTCCACTCTCCTTCTTGTTCTATCTCTTTTTGTCCAGCATCTTCTTCATCTGTTTGTGTCTACTGACTGACCATTTTCTAAATCTTCCCACTCTTGCCCTTAGAGGCCACTTGTCAGGTTAGAGCAGGTAGAGAACTAGGATCCTGCAGAGAGGCTGGGCTGGTTTGCTAGTGACAGGATCCTGGCTCCAGTTCACCTCTGCCAGCTCTGGATCCATTGCTCTTCCTGTTACACAGGAGCCGAGAGGCTCTGCACACTAGGGCCACAAACTCTGAGCATTTTATCTAAACATTACGCAATATAAATCCTACTGAGAGGATAGGCTTGATTTTACATGGCATTTAAATTTTACTTCTTTCTTCTCTTTACTTTTGAATATGTGTATATCTCTGTGTGAGTTTGTGCCCATGGAGGACAGAGCAGGTGTTGGGTCCCCGGGAGCTGCAGTCATGGGCAGTTGTCAGATGTCTGCCATGTCTGTTCCTCTATGGATGCAATGATGTAGAGAGATTAAGTTCTTTACTCATGGCGACATAAGGATTCCTAAGTCTGTCTGGTTCTTAGGTCTATATGGGAACTAATCTCCTGTGGTGCTTCTTCAGACACTTACTGAACAAACTCATGGTCCTAAAACTTGTAAGCTTTTAAAACAGTCTTCATACTTTTTGGTTACCACCTGCTTTAGCAACACTTCACCTGCTTTTAAATCTAGAGATTGTCAAGAGGGCAAAGTTCTACCAGAAATCCCTCTGTACCTTGAGTCTTCACACCTGTATAAGAGAAGAGGAGAGGGAGAGGGAGAAGGGGAGGGAAGGGGATGAGGAGGGGGAAGGAGGGGGGAAGGGGAGGGGGAGGAGGGGGAAAGGGAGGGGGGGAGGGAGAGGGGAAGGAGAGAGGGGAGAGGGAGGAGGGAGGGAGGGAGAGAGAGAGAGAGAGAGAGAGAGAGAGAGAGAGAGAGAGAGAGAGTGTGGTGTCAGGGAGAGTCAGGTTTTCTTTAGATGTTCCCAGTCTAGTCAGCCCACTTTTCTGGGTGCAAAGGACTCATGAAGTGCTCTCTGGAAGGTCATCCTAACAACTGGATCCAGCAGGCATCTCAGGGGTCACATAAACAGAAGTATTTTCATTGGTCCTCCCAGGCTGCTTCCCAGCTATCATGGCTGCTGTTTTGTGCTGAAAAATCTGGTTTGGCCAAGGAATGGATACTAAAAGTATTCTTGCTTTCTCTCCAATTCAACTCAGCTGTTATATATCACAGTAAAAAAAAAAAAAAAGTCTTGATACTGAGTTGAGAAATGTATTGTCCGGCTTGCCAGAATTTCTGTTGGCATTTCTATACGAGGGTGGGTGGCTCCGCTATAGTTTAGCTGCAACTGAGTTTTCAAAAACTCTTTCTTTTAAGTCATCTCAATTCTTTGATTCATTTCAATTTGAAAAAAGAATCAATCTTACGACAGATTACAAGAGCCGAGTTTTGGCCAGCACCATTTACAATTCATGATTATTTTTGTGAAGGCAGTTTTTAGAAAGCTGTTTCTATCATCTCTCGGGCTGACGTGTTATTCTTTGACTGCCATATCATTCTTCTGCTTTATTTTCTACATCTTTGGGTTATTGTTTTCTATTGTGCTAAAGTATAATGAACCATACATCAGATTTTATGAACTGTGTTCTGCCCTTCCAAGCAAGTTAAGTCAATTACCTGTTTCACAGCAAGCAGGAACCTTAGAAAATGTTCCTTTGTCATTCTCACAGCAAGGCGCACGTTTCATATCTGTGGCTTTCAGGGTTGGAGGCAGTTTGGAATCAAGACAAACAGGTGGTTGCTGCTTTCATCCTGCCACCAGGACTAAATGTGTTTTGGAAGAAAGAAAGTCAATAAGGTGATTTTCTTCCTGCCTCCAACTCAAACCTTCTCAAACACTCACAGTGTGGCCCTATTCGGGAAACATGGTCTTTGTAGATGTATTTAGGGGGACACACCTGGCTAACAAATGCCTACCTCAGATGACTGGTCTCCCACAGGAAGAAAGACCCGGATACGGAGAGGATGGCTTATGACAAGAGGAAGAGACTAAAGCAATGGGGGCCCAAAGAAAGCCAGAGTCACTAAAACCAGGAGAAAATGGGGAATTTGCATCTAGGATCTTCAGGAGGAGCAAGTGACTTTAGACCTCTTGTTCACAGAGCATGGAGAGGACAGATTTATACTGTTTTAAGTCACACAGTCTGGGGCAGCTTGTTATAGCAGCCCTAGGAAGCTAATACATGCTTGAGTGTGACTAAAGGAAAGTGAACCCATTCCAGACTGTCCAAACACTCGGGACTTCTGATCAAAGGAGTTTTCACTGCTGAACTGTGGGTAGTGATAGGAGGCAGTGGGTTGGAGGAACTAGAACACAGCCATCAGAGATGGACCAACTTGCTTCATGTGAACTATTATTGTCTTGAGGAATTTGCAAGCTTGGTGCACTTGATATAAGCTTTGTAGTGTACAGTAGAACTTTCAATTAAAGAATAGTCTTCAGATGCTGAAAGAGAGATGTCCCAGCACACCACTAATATTCTCAACTGTTCCAGAGCATGGAAACACAAGAACACTATACCTAGCCAATAATTTTGAAAATTCTTCAACCATGGTAATAGAAATATTTGTGAGTAGAAATAGAAAGACATTTGGTATGAATTATAGAAAAATGTCCATTTGGGAAACTTAAGCTCAAAAGATGAGCCAAAACTCTGCTCTGCCTTAAGGAACACCATAGTATTCTGGGAAACACAATTGCCTAAGACTTATTCTTATCCTGGCTCAATTACTTTCTGGTCTTTGACTGTTATGTTTTCATAAAATGCTATGGGTTGGGTTGGTCTCATTTTAAAATACAGATTAAAATATCCATCTTATAAAGTAATTCTAAATATCAGCTCAGGAGGCTGCAGAAATGGCTCAGCCATTACAAACATATGCTTCTCTTTTTGAATACCTGAGTTCTAGTTCTAGCACCCACATTAGAAAGCTCACAGTTTCCTATAACCTCAATTCTGTGGCACTCTCATGGACATACACATACTAATACAGAGATGCATGCATATACATAAATTTAAAAAACTTAAAATTTATTTTTTAGAATAGTCATTCTTTTAAGGTTTTATTTATTATATGTATATGAGTACACTGGTGTGTCAGACACACCGGAAGAGGGCATCAGATCCCATTACAGATGTTTGTGAGCCACCATGTGGTTGCTGGGAATTGAACTCAGGACCTCTGGAAGAGCAGTCAGTGCTCTTAACCTCTGAACCATCTCTCCAGCCCTTTAAAATCTTTTTAATAGAGCAACTTAGATAAAATATACAAAGTACTTAATGTGAACTAAATGTTAGTTCTGTCCTTTTCTTCCATTATTTCCAGGGAATTACACAGTAACAGCTCCCTGCCTCTTTGCCGCATTTATAGCTCTAAAAACATCAGGCAATGTATATATAATTTTCTAAAAGCCTGGAAGCCTGTCTTTGCTCATTGTTATGATTTGAATTTTGATTATGAAATGTCCATCATGGATTCACATGCCCTAGCTAGTGATGCTATTTGGGGGAATGAAGGAATGTAGGGGCTATTGGAGGAAATATATCACTGGAGTGTGCCTCGGATGGTTTATAACTTGTCTCTAGATCCTTATTCTCTTTCTGCTTCCTGGAACTAAGCTTCTGCATATGCTTTTACTACCACAGTCGTCTACCTCACCAATGGAACTCTGAGCTAAAATAGATCTTTCTCCTCTTAAATTGTTTATATTGGATATTTTTAGATGGCCAATTTTAATATTTATAAGTGATTTTCCTAAACACAAGAGATTCACTAAGCTGGGGATCCCACATTCTGCTACCATGAGGAATTGTGCTGCCACGTGACAACAGGAATATGGCAGCTAGGCTTGTTTTCAGCTCTGTGTCTAAAGAGTTCTAATGTTGGCCAGTGAGAAATTAAAAATGTCTTCTCTTACACATAGCTTAGCTGGCCCAAAACATACATGGAATGATGAAATAGTAGATGTTAAAATTTTTTCTCTAGTTCTGAAAAACCAAAAAATTATTTCCAACTTAATATCTCCTCACATAGAATTTTCCAGATTAAACCCCTCAAGGCTATCAGAAAGTAATGACTTGTGGACAGGACTCAAACTGAAATCTGAAGGTGACAGTATCTACTCAGTGTCCCCTGTGCTACCGTTGTACAGTGAAGGCTCTTTTTCCTCTCCTTTCCTGCTTTCTTAAAACTGATAAAAATGGTCTCAAGACTTGCTTCAGTCTTTTTTATTTGTTTTTCCTTAGAGAAATGTTATTTGGTTTTCCATGGAGAAATAGTCCTTTTCTGATCCTTCAAGAATTCCATCATGTTAAAAGCTCCCAACAAATTTGTTATAGAAAGAACATACTAAATCTATACCTGACAACCCACCATCAATATGATACGGCACAGGGAAGAGCTGACCTTGCTTCCTCTGAGATAGGGAGCAAGCCCAGGATGGCCATGTCACATCGGCCAGCCAAGTCTAAAAGGAAGTATTCAAATCATCCATGTGTGCAGATCAAATGACATCTACATAGCAAAAACCAGAGACTCCATAAAAAGAACTATAAAAACTAATGAATTCAGTAAAGTTATAGGATACAAAATAAACCCATAGATAATAACATTTTTATGTAATAATGAATTAATGACATAGAAATTAAGGAAACAATTTCATTTATCAAGTTACCAGAAAAGCCCAAAATATTTTTAAAATTTTTTTATTTTAAATTATGTGTGTGTGTTGTATATGTGTGTTGGGGGGTGTGAATGTGAGTGCAGGTACCCTTGGAGACCAGAGATGCCAGATCCCAGAGACATTGCAGGCTGTTGTAAGCTGCCTGATATCGATATGGGAACTACATTCTCGTCCTCTGGAAGAATAGCACACTCTATGAAACACTGAGCCATCACTCCAGACCCAAATCCAAACTATTTAAAGACAAAGTTAACTAGGAAACTAGAAGTTTTATATAGCAAAAATTATAAAACACATTTAAAGACATTATAGATGACACAGACATATTCTTTCCCTCCCTCCCTCCCTCCCCCTGTGATGGTTTGAATATGCTTGGGCCAAGGGAATGGCACTATTAGGAGGTATGGCTTTGTTGGAGTAGGTGTGTCACTGTGGTTGTGAGCTTTAATACTCTAGTCCTTGTTGCTTAGAAAACTTCAGATGAAGATGTAGAACTCTCAGCTCTGCTTGAACCAAGCCTGCCTGAGTGCTGCTATGCTTCCTGCCTTGATGATAATGAACTGAACTTCTGAATCTGTAGGCCAATTAAATGTTGTCCTTATGAGAGTTGCTTTGACCATGATGTCTATTCACAGCAGTAAAACCCTTACTAAGACAACCCTGTCTTGGTTGTCTAGAGACTGTTCCACCTGGGTATCCATCCCATGTGCAGTCACCAAAGGTAGCCACTGATGTGGATGCCAGGAAGTGCATGCTGACAGGAGCCTGACATACCTGTCTCCTTAGTTAGAGGTCTGCCAGAGCCTGACATATACAGAGGTGGATGCTCACAGTTAACCACTGAACTGATCATGGGGTTCCCAATGGAGGAATGAGAGAGAAGACTGAAGGAGCTGAAAAGGTTTGCAGCCCCATGGGGAGAGCAACAATACCAACCAACCGGAGCTCCCAGGGTCTAAACTACCAGCCTGGATGCATATAGGGAGGGACCCATGGCTCCAGCTGTATATGTAGGGGAGGATGGCCTTGTCAGGCATTGGTGGGAGAGGAAGTCCTTGGTCCAGTGAAGGCTGGATGCCCCAGTGTGGGGGAATTTGTGGGTAGGGAGGTGGGAGTGGGCGGGTGAGGGGGCACATCCTCATAAAAGATGGAGGGGGGATGGGATGGGGGTTCCTGGGTGGTGGGGGAATGGGGAAAGGGGATCACATCTGAAATGTAAATAAAATATCCAATAAAACAAAACAAAAGGCACCCCCTCTCTCATTCCCTCTCTTCTGTGTATACATCAGAAGAATCACTGTTGTTAACCATACTACTGAAGTGATCTACAAGTTCAACACAACGATCATCAAAATATTAATGATTTTCTTGTCAGAACTAGAAAAAATCAATCCTAAAACCTATGTGGACTCACAAAACAAAACAAACAAACAAACAAACAAAACTCAAACCCAGAATAGCTAAAATGACTGTCTTTTTCTGTGCTGTAATAAACATTCTGATAAAAACAGACTAAGGGAGAAAGGACTTCTGTGGCTCACACTCCAAGTAATGGTGCATTGTTGTGGGAAATCAAGGTGCCAGGAACGTGAAGTATCAACTCGTGTCCATGTCAAAACAGAGAGAGGGAATGCGTGCTTTCCAGTGCTCAGCTCCACGTCTCCTTTGCAGGTCCAGGGCCCTGTCCATGAACAGATGCTGCCAACATTCAAAGTAGATCTTCTGCCCATCTATGAAAATTTCTCACAAGCCTGCCTTCAGGGCAGCTTGACCTAGGGAGTTCCTCGTTGACACTCCCTTCTCAAGTGATGGTGGATGTGTCAGGTTGACAATTAGAGCTACCCAGTGCAGTGCCCTAAACAAAACCCAAGTGAATCCAGCACCATAAGGCTGAAGACACTGCAATAGCTGACTCTTTAACATATCACAAATGTACTATAACTAAAACAGTATGCTTCTGAAATAAAAACTGGCCTACACTCATGCGGGGCAAAAGAAAGAACCCACAAAATGGGCACACATTCATACAGGCATGAGTATGAATATGTGCACTGCAGACATCATGAACCAGTAAGGAACAGAGAGCCTCTACAAATGCTATTGGTAGTAGTATTCACCCTAAGTCATGTGACAGCTCTAGTTTTGGATATTTTGAAGACTCTCCATTCTCTATAATATCATAATGATTGTAAGAGTCACGTGCCCACCAGCAGTGAATCAAGCGTATCAGTGTTCTTCCTCTGCACGCTTACCAATGTTTACTATTTGGTTTCTGTGTATTTAATTTTGTGATAATACTTATTTTAACTGAACTTAAAAAAAATCGACTAAGAGGTTTGATTTTGTTTGGGGGTGCTGTTGTTTTTGTTTCTCAATGGTAGGAATCAAACTGAATGGACAGGCCTGGTGGGCCAGGCAGGTGAGCAGGTGGGCAGAAAGGAAAAAAAAACTTAAAGAAATGATAAAGGAAAGAATCAGGGACTTTTGCTTTCCTGAACTAGGTAAGTTGATTGTCAGTTGTCCGTCACTTCTGGAATGATGCTCCTGGGGAAGGCAAAGGATTATATAGGAAGGGGGAAAATTAGGGGAAAAGATGAAGAAAATAAGGAGGAGGAGGAAGAAGAGGAGGAAAAGGGAAGAGAGAAGAGAGAAGGGAGAAGGGAGGAGAAGGGAGAAAAGAGAAAGGAAGGAAAAGAAAAGAGAGAAATACAAAGGGAAGCAGAGAGATGAGCACCGCCTGGCAGAGTGTTCAGACATGGTCCTTTGATGCTGATGTTGGTTTGCTAAGGCCTCCATGTCAAAGTACTGCAGTTAAAAAGCCATTTTCTCGAACATTCTCAAGAAGATGAGAGCAGGGTGGGTTTCCTCTGAGGATTCCTTACTCACAGATGTCTGCCCTTTTTAGAGTGACTTCCCATGATCCCTCTCTGTGCATGCATCTCCTTAAAGTTTCTTCCTGCTTTTACAGACCTATGACATGCTGGATTAGGGTCCACCATATGACTTTATTCCACCAAATCATTTTTAAGGACCTAAATAAAGTCGTGCATTTGGGGTTAAGACTTCAACATGTAAATCTGAGGAACATAATTCAGCCCTAATTGGTTTACTTGGCAAACACAACTCAAGGTTCTCTGATTTTCTCTTTGTCTTGGTTCTCCTTGTCTTCCATGTGGTAGGATAGTGTAACCAATGCCTTCTTAGAGGTTAAACTGACATTGTGACTCTTGCTATGTTTATCTTGCTGTGTCAAGGACAACAGCTAACCAATGCATCAAACTCTACTCTTTGTCAGATGCTGTCCTGGTGACACTTCCCTCTTTTCATCTGTGACTGAGAAAAATGAGTTCTAGAGAAATTAAGAAACTTGCTGATGGCCTTACAGCTGGTAGATCCAACACTCAAAACCATTTCTGGGATTCAAAATGCCCCAAGCTTTAAGTGCCGAACCTGCCATACCTAGAAAAGGGAAGAAACACTGGAACACCCCCCTCTCCCATGTAGCTCTGCAGCTGTAATAGTTTGCAGTCCCTGGATGACATGGTGTTTGCTTGGAGAACAGTATTCTATTATTCCTCAAGCTTCTTTAGATGGTTCCTGACAGGATAGGAAGAGAGCAGCACTTTTGCCTCTCACTGGTCCCTCCCTTTGTTCCTCCTTTGAGGAAAACAGGAAATGTCCAGATGCAGCACCTTGGCAGAACTGAGGACACTTGGCTTTCTGCCTCCATTCCTCTAGCCCCAGCTTGTGCCCTGTGTGTTTACTTTCTCTTGCCTCGTTTGGTCGGCCTTCCCATGCTGTCTCTGTCCTGTGCCCTGACACTGTGTGTGCCCTGCAGTGTCCCAAGGACCTCCAAAGGCATGGATTTCTAATTCCCTGTGAATGATAGGTTTGGCCACACACCGCAAGCTATATTTTATAGTTATTTTTATAAGAAAACTACTGCTCTGGTTTTTATTTGTGTGTCTCTTTGTCTTATTTTTCAGTTGAGTTCAAACTCATGAAGGGATGCAGAGGTGTTTGTAATTAGCCTCCCTCAGACCTAGAAAGAATAAGAACGATTTTGGAAACATAAATCTGGGTTTAACTCCTGGTTTCCTTGATTATGAGCTATATGTCTCTGATTTTCTTTCTCAGATTTTCTGAGCTCTGATTTTCTCAACTTCAAAGTGAGAAAAATAATAACAACAACCATTTAACATAAGTTCTCTAACAGTTAAATGTGATAAAATATATAAATCTCCTTGCATCCAGTAAGCACTTAAAAACTGTTAGCTTCTTCTTCTCTTGTCTCTTTTTTACAACCCAAATGTATGAGTTACTTTATTAAAGAAATATATCTTTCCCACTTATAATCCCTTGTTAAAAAGTTTTTAATTTTTTAAAAATAGTATCTCATAGGTGTTGCAAATAAAAGAAAACTAGATCTATATAAATAAGAAGTCTCATAGGATTGGTGCCTTCTAGAGGTCTGGTTTCCATAGCCAAATTCTTCATACATTGATTTGTCTTAGAGGAACGATGAATGTACCTGATATGACTTTCTAGAAGCATAGTCTTTTTAAATGATATGATTTTACCTATAGGGATGAGGAATCTTAAAATGAGCCACAAAAGAGAAGAATGAATGTGTAGAATAAGTTAAATTTTGTAGCATTCAAAGTTAATTGTTCTGGATTCTGTTTGAGGCAGCATATTAAGGAAATGAGAGAAAGGGTAAAGTATCTAGAAATTGCAGGCAACTCTGCATCTTGTGGAGTTCAATATCCATTTGTTCTGATGAGAAAGGTGAAAGCCCAGCCTTCAGAGGCCACATGATGCCATCTTACTATGGGGTCCATGAAAAATATCTTCTTAAGAAAAAGAAGGCAAAACCAAGCAGCTGACAGGCGAGAACACAACAGTACTTGCTATTCTGTGGAGTGACACATTTCAGAACTCAAAGTGACAAATATGTGTTTGACATTGCAGTTGCTCTATAGGGAACTCAGCAAACAAGCACTCTGACTTTGCGCTCTGTTCTTAAATAGTTTTCCAGAGCAAGACAGAGGTCTTCCTGACAGGGGACCATGACCACAGAGGTCACAAAGGCACTGTCTTGGATTGTGATAAGGTGTCAAACTGAGCTTCTTGAAAGGCAGAGATGTCATAAGATGGATCCATGGAGGTTTGAATTGATTCCTAGCTCAAAGCTCACACAGCAATGTCCACAATGGTAGAGAACCATCATGATCCCAGCTGACATTTTGGTCCCTTCTCTTCCACATAAATGATAGTGATGCATTTGCTCAGTAGAGTGGGCTTACTCAATGTTGAGTTTCCTGAGTCCTCTTCAAAAAACTTGAGTTTTCTTCTTGCATTGGCCTCAATTTTAAAAAAGGGAAAAATAAAGGAAAACCAGTCCAGGTATTCCTATGAATCCTTGGGCTTCCTACACCCTGAGCCAATAAAGAAGAGTTGGCTAGTAGGAAGGTCACACTAGCAGGTGACTTCTGTACTTTTGATTTGTTCATAACTAGCCACTCAGAAGTCTACATTTTCTAAACTCAACTCTGCCCTTTAGAAAGAGATACAAACATAAGGCCTGTCCCTCTCTCTGTTAGCTTAGAGCTCAGAAAAGGTAGAATAGAACAGAAGCAAGAAACAGACATGAAGTCCAGAAGTCCGCTTGCCTGTAGTTACACTCTTAACTTTGAAAGTCACTTAACTGAGTATTAACCTATGCTCCAATTTGATTGTCTTCCAAAGATCTGTGTATTAAAGGCTTGGTATTGAGCTAGGTATACTGTTGTAAAGTAGCTAAGTGTCGAGAGGTGGAAGTCATATACCAATGGCAATGGATCATTGGTATATGAGTGTGTTTGGGTATATGTAGGAGGTATGTCAAAGAGGATTATGGGAGTTCAAGTTGTTTTCACCCTCTGGCTTGCCTGAGGTGAAAGGTTACTACTCCATGGGTTTTCTACTGGGCTGCATTGTGTTGCCAAGGCACAAAGCAATGAGGACAGCTCATCATGGACTGAAATCTTTGAAGCTATGAGTCAATAAAAATCTTTCTCCTTTTTAATTCTATTCAGCTCAAGTATCGGTTATAGTAGCAAAAATGTGACTAGTTTCCTTCTTACGATGTCACAAGGGGTTATTGACATATCCCATAACTTTCAGACTGCCACCAGAATTGGGGATTTGAAATAAAGATGCATTTCTATTTTTTTTTCAAGAGAGTAATAAGCTCTGGGAATTCTCACTCTAGTGTTTGATGTGTGATTTACCTTAATCAGCCAAAGGAAGTTCAATATTGATAATGGAAAATAATATGATGCTATAGGAAGGTTATCTTACACATAGTTAACAAACACTTTTAAGATTACTGATTGAACCAACTGACTAGAACAAGTAATATACACCATTTTAATACCATTTAATGTTATCTGCATTAGCTTGGCAGAATCAGACGCAAACGCATATAAGATGTAAATTAACATAATATTGAAAAATACTACTTTTTTCTTGTAAAGTTGTCTATCCAAGATTTCAATAGTTCAAAAGCATTTCAATAGCACTTCTAATATATTAATCACACAATGGAAAGCTTAAGTGTTTTCAGCTGCAGCAGAAGTCAGCTACTCTGTCAAGAGCATTGGGGTCTCTCTTACTTAGATTTAACAAGACAATGACTTGATCTCTAGCCCTTTGTGATGGGAGAAAAAGAAGAGAGGCCTTCCCTGAGGAAGCTGATTTTGAGTGTGATTCAGGAAAGATCTTAAGGAGGCCTCATGTTGGGTTTTTGGCAAATCTGATGATATATACTCATGTTATATTTTTATATACAAGAATCAAAGTGATTGAAAAACAATCAAGTCATAGCACCTCGGTCACTTACTAATATTCTCACAACTCCCTGGAACAGGGGCAACAACTAGAGGTTAATAACTACTTGCTTGTCAATCATTTACATTCTTCAGTAAGATATTGTCCAGGTACTTCTTTCAGCTTTCACCACCTCTGACATAAATGCTACCCTTTATTATAAAAATCTTAGGAGGTGCTGAGAAGTTTGTAGGAACAAGGTTTTACCATTATGGGATAAAATAAATACTTGTACAAACAATCCAATGTCTTAGAAATTTAAATATTCAAAATCTTACATAGTGGTTGCGTATTATGCAAAGTTTCCTGGCTTGCTTTGTTTGGTAGTCAGAGTGTCTATGAGGAAGAGATTTTGAGATTGTTTGATGAACTAAAAGGGTACTAACTTAGGAGGCTCCTTGGAGCTTCCTGTCAGAGGGATTGCCAGCCTAGCCTTATACTTCCTGCCCTAGTTCCAGTTTGGGATCTATCTATACTGCCTGACTAACATCTTGCCAAAGCAGAGGAGCTGGTAAAGTTTTCGTCAGTATCAGTTTGTGTGACTCCACCCTTCCCTTAAACCTTCAGTATGAGGCAACTTCCTTCTTGAGCCAAACTATCCAGTAACTGGAATATCTTTTTTCTCATTCCTCATTCCTTGCACTCAGAACTCTGTGATGCAGAACTTGGGGAAATTTTAATGACAAGGACAGCATGGCTATAAAATTACTAACTTGTATGTCCTAAAGAAATTAAGGCTGCTTAGTTAACACATTGCAGCCCCCTCCCAGCACCTCCCACCCAATCCTTTGTAGTAAAGTAAAAACAAATATCATATTGCTGGTCATTGTACCTCAAACTTTATCATGTCCAGTTCATCAAAGTCATTTGAAGAACTCATTAGAATACACTTCTTGGCTCAGTCCCTAGAGTGTGTGACTCAGTTGGGCTGAGTTCCAAGAAATTGCATCTCTAACAAGTTACCAGATGCTGCTGCTGCTGGTGCTGGTGCTAGCCTGAGAATCTCACCCTGGGAATCCCAGCTAATGTTAAGGTCCAGATACCTGTGAGGTGGAGCCACAGTTACTAACACAGTCTGGTTTGCCTGGGACTTTCCCAATTCTAGGACAGAAAAAAAAATCCCATATTTTAAGAACTCTCCTAGTATGGGCAAAACCTGATCACTCTACGTGAGATTAAAATACTTCTACTTTAAGCAGAAATTTAGCCACCCTAATATTTCTGAAAAATATTTTCAAGCTATATTATGTATTTATGTTTAGATTATCAATGTGATTTTAAACCAGTAGACTTTAATCGTGAATGAACTTGTGGCATCCTGTGTTAGCAGGGATAAGTTTTTTTTTTTTTCTGATATCCTGAAGCCCTGTGTGGCACTGTTGGCACTTTGTATATCCCCTACCTCACTTCATTTTATTAAGAATCATAGTTTGTACTTGTGGGAGAAGTAAACCCACAGAGCTTATGGGTGACACAACAGATGCTCTTCCATTAGCACCTCAGTCCACATCACTCTTACACCAAATATGCAGTCTTCCCAGAAGCTCTGAGTGGGTGTTTGCTACCCTGGGGCCTGAGTAAATATAGTCAAGGCTTGTTTATAAAGGATGACTATTTAAAGTCACTAATTCCAAAATGGTAATAATTGTCAACATGTGAACATAGGTATCTACTGTAAGTTATTAGGATAAGTTGGAAGAACCAGGAAAAGACTTAATTATGTTCTTGAAAATGAAGTGAAGTCATCAAAAACAATTTCACATTTATATTAGACTGTTTCACATGAGTAAGAATTTGATATGGGATAAAGCTTGGAGGAATTCACTTAGCTATAACGTGATGTCTTTACGATATTTCAATGATTATTTATCATTACTCAACTGCAAGAAGAGTTTCCTTTCCTTCTCCTCTTGCAGCTATTCTGTCGTCTCATCGGTTCTCTCTAATGACAAGCAAGTCTCGGGTCCTGATCAGGTGGTTCCTGGGAATAATGTTGCCTCTCTTGCTTCTTCCTACTGGTAAGCTGTTGTGTCACCTGTCGAGCATCAGGAATGGTGTGCATCCCTTTCTGAAAGACACCTATTTACTCATCCCTTGGAAGCTTCTTACTAATATTGCCCTGGTTTGTGATTTTTTTTTTTTTTTTTTTTTTTTTTTTTTTTTTTTTTTTTTTTTTTGCTGTGAAGGCCAGACCACAGAGAGGAGAAAAGAGTCCTAGCCAAAATTTGTCTCTTTCCTCTTAGGCCTTTGACCACTGATACTTTCTTCCTACTTGGGAAGATTTCCCTTCCAAATCATCAAACTTATCCAGTGGCTTCCTCCTTCCAGTGGGAATCCTTACAGTATTCATTAAGCCATAGCTCACAGCAAGCTTAAAACTGTGCATCTGTACATTTTCTTAGTGTCAGTTTAGGACTCAAAGGACGCTGTTCTTATTTTCATGGCTTTGAATATATTTGGAAGCAGCGGAAATGTTTGGGGAGGCTTGCTCCAGCCTTTCCTGTAGGCTGTTTTAAGTTCTTAGTATCCCCATGTTCAGGTGAAGGTCACAGTCTATAAAATCTCAACACTCACCTTTATCCTTCTGGTTTCTCTTTGGCACACTTATCGAAATGGTTTAATTTTATTTATTTTTTGTTTCTTTTTATAAAAAATTATTAGTTTATTCATTTTACATCCCAATTGCCCTCCCCCACCCCAGTCTCCCCTCTCTTCCCAGTTCTATCCTTACAATTCCCTCCTTCCATTACCCTTCTCAGAGAATGGGAAGTGCCACTTGGGTACCACCCCACTCTGGGACATCAAGTCACAGCAGGACTAAGCGCACTCTCTCCTACTGAAGCCCAATCAGGCAGTCCATTTAGGGGAAAGGGGTCCAGAGACAGGCAGCAGAGTTAGATACAGCCTCTGCTCTAATTGTTATGGGCCCACATGAAGACCAAGCTGCTCATCTGTTACAAATGTGTCGGGGGCCTGGGTCCAGCCCCTGCATGCTCTTTGGTTGGTGGCCAAGGCTCTGTGAGCCCCCATAGTCTCAGGTTAGTTGACTCTGTAGGTCTTCTTGTGGTGTCCTTGATCCCTCTAGCTCGCTCAGTCCTATTCCTCACTCTTCCACAAGACTCCCTGAGCTCTGTCTGATGTTCAGCTGTGGGTCTCTGCTTCTGCTTCCGTCTGCTGCTGGATGAACTTCTCAGGAGACAGTTATGTTAGGCTCTTATCTGCACGCATAGCAGAGTATCATTAATAGTACAGGCGTTGGCTTTATTACATGGGATGTATCTTAAGTTGGGCAGTCATTAGTTGGCCGTTCCTTCAATTTCTGTTCCATCTTTATCCCTGTGCGTCTTGTAGGCAGGACAAATTTTGTGTTGAAGGTTTTGTAAGAGGGTTGATGTCCCCCTTCCTCTACTGGAAGTCCACCTGGATATAGGAGGTGGCCACTTCAGTCTCCACATCCCCCACTGGTATGAATCTCAGCTAGGGTCATCCCCAAAGATTCCCCAGAATCTCCCCCATCCCAGATCTCCAGCTACTCTCAGAGATACCCCATTGATTGTCATTCTCACTCCCAGCCCCTCTCCCACCACCAGATCTCCATCCCTGTTCCCTTCTTCGTTCTCTCTTCCAATGAGTTTCCTTCTTCTATCCACCTCCAATGGATGTGGAGCAAGGGAGACACTCCTCTATTGCTGGTGGGAGTGTAAACTGGTACAACCACTTTGGAAATCACTTTGGTGTTTTCTCACAAAATTGGAAATAGTTCTATCTCAAAATCCAGCTATACCACTACCAGGCATATTCCCAAAAGATGCTCTACTATACCACAAAGATACTTGCTCAACCATGTTCATGGCAGCTTTATTTGTAATAGCCAGAAACTGGAAACAATCCAGATGTCTTTCAATTGAAGAAGGGATAAAGAAAATGTGGTACATCTACACAATGAAGTACTACTCAGCTATTAAAAAGAAAGAAATCATGAAATTTGCAGGCAAATGGATGGAACTAGAAAATATCATACTGAGTGAGGTAACCCCGAACCAGAAAGACACACATGATATGCACTCACTCATAAGGGGAATTAACCATAAAGTACAGGATAACCATGCTATAACCCATAAACCCAAAGAAACTAAGTAATAAAGAGGGCATAAGGGAAGATGCTCAAATCTTACTTAGTTTTGTTTCTAACCATTAAAAAATTTATAAAGACAACATGTCTTGATGATTCCAGCATCCATACCTTCTCCCATCAGCAATGGGGCACTTATAGTCCTTCATATGCACCACGGTCACTCACCTGAAGTGAACCAGCCACACCTGTATGTATAAAAGATCAGAAAAGAGGGCAAGGGAAGATAACTCAGTCCATAATGTGCTTTTGTACAAACATGGGGATCACATGGGGATCTGAATTAGAACCACAGAACCCAGATTAAAAACAAAGGAACAATAAAACAAAATGGAAAAACCAATCAAACATAAAATAGGCATGAAGTCACACTTGTAATTCTAACACTTGATAGGTAGACAGGAATGTCCCTGGGGCTTTCTGGCTACCTGTACTAACCAAATTAGCAAGCCCTGTAGCAATGAACAACTTTGTCTTAAAACAAACAAACAAACAAACAAACAAAAAATCCCCCCAAAAACAAAAAATAAACAAGGTGGATATCTTCTAAGAAACAGCTGAAGTTGTCTTCTGGCTTCATGCATATGTATGTGTGTGTGTGTGTGTGTGTGTGAGAGAGAGAGAGAGAGAGACAGAGAGAGAGAGAGAGAGAGAAAGGGAGGGGGGAAGGGGAGGG
>NW_021620801.1:712671-714741 GCF_004785775.1 Grammomys surdaster | reverse complement strand
AGAGGGGGAAGGGGAGGGGGAAGGAGAGGGGGAGGGAAAAGGGGAGGGATAGAGAGAGGGAGAGGGAGAGGGAAGAAAGGGAGAGGGAGAGGGAGAGGGAGGAGAGGGAGAGAAAGTCCAAGAAGAGAGAAACAAAGTATCCTTTGTCCAGGAGCAATGTCCCCAGGGTATTACAAATGATTCATGCCATCCCAGAAACCTGTGACTTGCTGGGTTCTAAGAGACTCATCAGTGACTTTTGTAGGTAGTACCTTAGCTTGATACATGGTTTGTATCCCTGGACTTGATTGGTTGACATCCCAGAACTTCAAGATCTGAACTAGTAACTGAATGACTTTCATCTCACCTCAAGCATGATACAAGGGAAAGATGAAGCTGTGCAGTGGTCATAACCTGACATTCCTAAGGAAGTCATGTTGGTGAAAGTGTTAAGAACAAAAAAGGGATCTGACCAGACAGTTGCTGGCTGGGGAGGCAGATGTATCAAGGAGTTAAACAAACAGAAAAAACTCATTCTTCCAAGCCCACAAATAACAATCACATTCTCTTAGGTCAACACTTAAAAGTGGAATAGCTTGAACTAAAAACAACAGGCAAAACGAATTTGTTTACTTTTTCTTTCTTTTTAAATACTCAAATAAGAATTACTAATAGAAAACAGATGGAGTATAAATGTCCAACAACATTAAAAAGAGTCCTATTTAATATGAGTGTCAGAAACAAAGTGAGTCTTTCCTAGCCATAGTCCGCATTTCAAATGAAGACATCTGTAGAGGCTAGAGAAAACAGCAGATTTGTGCATGCACGCGTGCACTTGTGCAAGTGTGTGCACATTTATTACTCTAATGTAAAACGCCTTTTGCTCTTTGTTCCTAAGATCAATTTGACAGGCTATGCTGTTTTAAACTCTGAGCCGAACCAGATAGAAGTAGCTGGTGGTTGTTTCCTCTTTAGGGTGTAGACCAGCCAAAGCCCTGGCAGGCCTTTGGGTCTCCCGAGGTCACTTCCTAACCACACAGCAGGCACTGTGGAGGGACACAGGCTACTTTGACATCTTTGTTCTCTACAGCATCAAGGACACAGAACTCTACTTGCGGTTCTGTTTGGCAAGTTTCAAGGAATATGATATTCTAGCCAATAGCCCAGCCCAATGTCATTCAAATATGATTCTAAGAAATGAATCCTCGAACTGGAATGTCAAGGTGTCTGAGATCTCTGGCTCCTTTTCCTGAACCATGGCTCTTTCCAGTAGACAGAAATTACCGTTGTTTATGGTGCTCTGTTGAACACTGTGGAAGGACAGTGGGTGAATAAAGATGCTAGTTTGCTTTGCCCAATCATTAGCATACCCATATTACATTCTCCAGGTTGAGCAGCTGAAGTTTACTCAGAAGCCCAGGGAATGAGATTTTGAACCAAAACACAGTTTAGAGAACTAGACTAATAGATGTTTCGATTTTCCAATATTATTCATAAAGTTTAGGATTGTTTGATTCGGCCTCAATTGAAATTTCTTTGACAATATGGGCATCAGCGTTTTGCTAAGCAAGTAAGAGTAAAGTAATTGACATGGCACAATTTAAACTAGTAAAAAATCTAAGGGATAGCTATTTTCTCTTGTTCTGTAGGCCTTGAAGAGGTGATAAAGCATATATAATTTTACTTAATGGTGGAGGCAATTTATTTTTTCTTTCATGTACAGAGAGTGAGTGTTGCACCTTTCTTTCATGACAGAAAGAACATGAAAGGATCTAGATAGTAAGATTCCCACTGACTGACTTCGCAGCCTCTCCCCTTTTAATTTGTTTTCTTATATATTTTTAAATCAACCTTTGTTCTATTCAATCAGCACTGCTGTGAGTATATTATGAGTGAAGGTAATTCAATGAAAACAAAACAGCCAATCTAGAAGGGACTCAGAATGACTTGATTATGGCATCTTATGTCCTTGAATCACCAGAACTAAATTAAACAGCATTTCTCTATATTAGATAAACTTTTCACCTCCCAGTCTAGTTGATATTCTCTCTCTCTCTCTCTCTCTCTCTCTCTCTCTCTCTCTCTCTCTCT
>NW_021620801.1:672945-712661 GCF_004785775.1 Grammomys surdaster | reverse complement strand
TCTCTCTCTCTCTCTCTCTCTCTCTCTCTCTCTCTCTCTCTCTCTCTCCAAAAACAGCAAAGCAGAATTATTTCTTATCCTCAGTCTCAAAGACACGTCATAGTCAAAGCCCAAGGTCAGAATCAGGTTAGATGGACCAGAAACTTGGCAGCAACTAAGATCCCAAGTAGCTAGACAGGAACAGACATCCCTGGTGTCCTCGAGTGTCTCACTGGTCTCCAGCTGTTAGGACTCGAGCAGATATCCATTATGCATAGAATAACTACAATTATTGTCCAAATGGGCACATTTTGGAGAGCAAAAGAAGATATTTTACAAAATCATGCCAAGAAAACAATGTAAACAAAGCCCATTCTATGGCATCATGGGTATGAATTCACCCAGTCAGGAGCCAGAGGGCCACAAGGTTTTCATGTCAGAAACTTGGAGTCTAGGGAATCATTTACCAACAGTAGCATTCCACAGATCACAGACAACAAAGGTGGAGGGCTGGAAAAGAACTTTCTGGAAGGCCCACAGCCACTTACTGGCAGAATTAGGAACTGGACCAGAGTTTCCTGTTCTCAGACTAGTGGTTTTCTAATGTGCCACGTGTTTGTGGAACATTTCTTTCTCTTCAAGGCATGATTACAGCCTCGTGGATCCCCAAGATGCCCCAGGCCACATCATCTGGGAATGTAAACTAAATCCCGAACAGCAATAACAGCCCAGCAATAACAGCTGGCTTTTTCCTGTTTATTCTCTACCTGTGAGTTTTAGAAATTGCAGTTGTTACTTGAGATTTCCATAGAAGAGTTCCTAGGAATCTCCCAGAGTTAGCTAATTCTGCTTTCCTTGTCCACCTTCCCAGGACAGCAGCATAAACATCAACAGAGAGCCGCGGTGGCTGAGGGGCTCCCATCTCATGCCAGTGCCTCGACCTTGACCACAGTGTTTAGTCTTCCTAGTCCTAAAACCCCTCTAGGGCGGCGTGTGTGTGAAGTGCTTTAGAGTTAGTTTATGAACTGTGACTATTCAATGAACTAACAGTCCTTGGGAAGTAGTCCTGTTCCATACTGTCAACAGAAATGCTAAGTTACCCAATCCTGAGCCATCTCTCCTTGGGAAATAGGGATTAGCTCCTGTGACTCTGAGGTCACAATTTTGCCAGTTATTAATGTAGTATCGTATTATATGAGTGTTGCTAGGTAGAATATCTTAATATGTTCCTGATTCACTAATAGGAACTCCTGACCAAGAGCTCAACATATACTGAAGGAAGCTTCTCTTTGACACTGTTCTTTGTAAGCAGCTTATAGCCTGCTTACACTAGGCAGCCATGCAGCAGTATAACCCAACATTATGTATAGTGAAACCACCTATAAAAAGGAGGCAATGGGAAGCATTTGACTAAACAGACTGCCCAAAGGACCCTCGTCACTGAGATCTGAAGTAAGACAGCAAAATATGTCATCATGTTCTACCCTGTCTGGGACCACCCATGTGTACCATGGGATTCAACTATTCCTGCGGTCTGTTTTTAGCCATTAAGGACAACTAATGTGCGGCAGAGTACCTATCTGGAGTAATTATAAATAAACTTTCAAGAAGAAGGCAAAGTCTGAATCTGGAAATGTGAGGGTGGACTGTTCCGGGGGCATCCAGCTTCCTCTTTGGTTACTTGCCTCATTAATAGAAGGGTTTCAGGCAGCTTGGTGGTGCATGCCTTTCATCTCAGCACTTGGGAGGCAGAGATGGATAGATCTCCCTGAGTTCTATATAGTGAGTTTCGGGCCTGCCAGGACCACACAGTGAGACCCTGTCTTGGCAGGGGGTGGGGGATTGAGGGGTGGGGGTGGAGGCAGTGGGAGGGGGGACTCTGAAAGAAGCTCCTAGGAAATTTTATTGGAGCTTGAGAGAGAAACAATAGAGCTAGAAAGATGTAAATCTCAGCAGCTGCTGGGAGGCTGGAAACAGGAAGGGGAAGGGGGGAAGCCATGCCTTCTAAATTAGAGTTCAAGGAAGCAGATGACACTGCTGTGACTATCAGCAAGCAGCTACAGGCAGAGGTGGAGGGGAGTTTCAGAGAAAGGGTGGAAGACCCAGAACTGTGTTTCGGACAGTATGCCCCCACCCCCGCCCCCCACAAACAGGAAGATAGAAAGAAGGAAAAAGAAAAGTTACACTTTACTTTCTTTTTGGTCAGAACTTAGTAACCAATCTAATTTAGAGTGTTACGTCGTGGAAAAAGAAGGGATGGGCCTCAGTGGAAGAGTAGCCATGTCCAGAGTCAAGTGGAGAAGCCATTTCCTAAGTAAGGAAAAGCATTCCCAAGAATAAGAGGGTACGAGTAAACAGAGAGCAGAGGCCAACCCCAAAAATCACTTGACCACAAGTTCGGGAGGCTTTATAAGATACGGTTTTTTGTTGTTGTTGTTGTTGTTGTTGTTGTTGTTGTTTTTATTCACAGTACCACCTCCTGGCCTTGTGTATATCAGGAGCATCCCATCACACTGCGCATGCTCAGTTCAGATGAAGCCTGCATGAGGACGGGCTTTTATCCTTTCCCTTAATGCTACCATCTCCGGCTCCTTCTCTCCTGTCGTAAGAAGATTTGTAAAGAATTTGTAAAGGGTTGAGTGGGCTCATACGTATGCATGTGTGTATGTATGTATGTATGTATGTATGTATATGTGTATGTATATATACAATATTTAAAAAGGCTCAAGATGATTTATATTATGGAACTTGCCACTAAATTATTAGCCAATCTTCTTGGTTATAGTTAAGTCTCCTGCCAAGACCTGAGAGTTAAGCAGGCTACTTCTCAACACTTTTACAGACCCTCATGACATCATGTTGATGTCAACACTAAAGGACATTTTCTTCAAGACAAGTAGGCTGGTCTAGTCTACTGATTAAGTCTCATATCCTGGGCAGGAAAAAACCCGGAATCTTTCAGTAACTGACTTCTACATGGTGAACTCTCAAAATTCTTAGTGTTCTTTTCTGTCTCAATTCTCTGTCTCATCCCTGTGTCCCGTCTCTTTTTCTCTATCTCTGTCCCTTTCTCTCCTCTCCCTCCTCTCTCTCCTCTCCCCCTTCTCTTACACATGTACACACACACACACACAACTTAATCTTTGCGTGAATATCTGTGGCTCTAATACAGAGCTCTGCGGCTCTGTGAGTATCTGCGGCTCTCCATGCGGCTGGTTCCACTTCCCCAGATTTTGCCACTGTGAGGCATCTTGTTACATATGACAGGGCATAGCCCAACACGATGAATTAATGACCCATCATCAAAAGAATTCCACACACACTCCAATACTTCAGTGCTGCTCTCTCAAATGGTTTACAATTATCGACTTTAATTTTCTACTGTTTCTCGGGTTCCTCAGGAGTTCCTTGAACTCCTGTGGCTGGCATGTTTTCCTTAGAGTGTATTCTAGAGATGAATTTAATCTCACTTTCGACTGACCTCAGAGCGACCTCTTCCCCTCTCCTCTCTGACTTCTTGCTTTCTGGCTTGTCTCAGGTTCCAGCTGTTCCCTCCTCCAGCAAGCATCCTTCCGGCAGATCTTTCTATAATTGAGCTTGTTGTTGGTCTGTGGCTGTCTCAGCTTCCATACAGCCTCCTCCCTTTGCCCTTTCCTCCCCCACTGGGACTGTGGTGTTTTCTCTGGGTCAGTCCCAACCTGTGGCCTCTCCACAGCAAGGGCCTATCTTCCTCCTGCTGTCATCTTCCTGTGCCTTTGCTTTAACTCAGTTTCCCACTTCACCTCTTCTCTTATCTCCATCAGCACCTGTCACCCTTGACTGTACAACTTACAAGTATGAATTTTGCAAAATAGTATCCCCTTAAAACGGAGTGTAGCAAACACTGTGTCTCTTCTTTTGGAACAATGTGTCATTGTATGAATTTGGATTCACTGCAGGTCACATGCTGCTCTCTAAGTTGCAGTTCTGTGTAACTCATGAGGGTCACCCAAATGCTGTCTTCTTATAGCAGCATGATAAATGCGTGGCGCCCTTACTTCCAGGTCTAGACTCTTAAAGATGATGTGAAATCATGAGTTTCTTCTCTGATGTAGGCAGGACAGTTCATTCTATTTCTAAGATCTTTGTTTCCTCTAAGATCTTCTCCTCCCATCCCCCACCCCCACCCCCATCATTGTCCTTTCTCCTCTCTGTAACTGCCTTCAGAGTCTCCTGGAAGCAGCAGGCTGGCCATCTTGCTTGGGTTCTACTTTCCTACTTTCCTTACCTTCTCAGGACTGACCAACATTTGTTGCTCATTCTTTCCTTTGGCAAAGCCACTGTCTCTTCACTAATGGCTGTTTTAAGTAGTACAGATAGTCTCATAAAGCAAATATGTTTGGCCTCATAAAGGGCATATGCTATTGAAACATGGAGGTAGATAGCAGACAGTGTACATAATACAGTATGCAAAGCATTAACAAGCAGTTGCTAACTAACTGGATGCAAATTAATAAGTTGCCTAGTGTTGATATGGGCACTATCAGTAAAGGTACAAGGTAAAAAAAAAAAAAAAACCAGAAAAGAGTAGGAAAAGGGGGTCAAGGAGGTGTGAAGTAGTGGAGTGCCTCGGTGTTGGAAGGGAGCTCAGGTAGACTTCAGTGAGAAAGTAACAACTAAGTGCAACCTTGAAGACGATGAGAGGAGGCCATAGCCCACGGCTGTACTAGGGAGTACTAGGTAAAGGGACAGCTGGCTCTAAGACCCAAAGAGCAGCCTGTCTGTTCACAGCATAGGAGACCAGCACCTCAGAGACAGTTGGGTCTAGGGTTGGAGGGATTGGGAAGCTATGGCCCCAGGTTATCTATGGCCTCATAAATGCCTGTTCACCACACTGTCTTGTGACTTCTGTCAGTATGCTCTGAGCTGTATGTCCTCACTTCCTTCCTTTGTTTCCTTTCCAGCAGGTTTAGCCCTGTCCAGTCTCTTCTGAGTTGTCTTTGGGCACTGCTTCCTCATCCTGCTCTGCCATCTTACCATCACACACCACGGAATGCACCCATCCCCTTGGCTTCTGCTATACAACCAAGTCCCAAAAGTTTTCCCAAGCCACACTTTGTCATCGCTACTTGTTAGATGGTGTCTTACTAACACCTCATATCTGGTAGGTAATGCATCAGCTCTCTCCCAGGACATCCAGTAATCCCTGGAGAGTTTTCTACTTATGTCAGTGGAGGCTCATCTCTTGGCCACTGTTAGACACTTCACAGGCCTGACACTTTAATATGCATCCCCGTGGCCCTGAATAAGACTCTCTTGCACTTAATAAAGCTCAGTGAAGAACAGTTGACCCCAGCTTCTTCTTCAGGAACCAACCAAACCTGTCAGTCTCATTATATATTGTAATAGATGGTGGTATTTAAAATCAGCTCTTACCTATCTGTCTAGGATCTGTGTTTTATCTCTATTACTAAACAGGACTGTAGGTTTAACTACAGTTTGCTAAGCCACACATAGAGATCTTTATTCCATCTTCATACTAGCATAGCTAAACTATATTTTCAAAACGAGTCTATGAAACATGTGACCTATTTTTGCCTGATATTAAAAACCCCTTAGAAGCTTGCAGCAAAGAGCAATTCCCAAGTATAGAACACTAGATAAGGTAAATATAGTGTTGTTAAAATAGATTCCAGCAGGCTAGGACCTGGGTGATAAGCCCTTCTTTTCGTGCCAGGATGTTCTGGTTCTGCCCTTTGCTAGGTCTTCCCTGGCATTTGCTCATCACTTTGATGAGTTTGTAGCTCTTGCCTGGTGTTGTAACTCAGCCTCTTATCAAGGATTCACCCAGAAAAGAATTCAAGTAATGAGTGAAGCCCCTGAAAGTAATTTATTCGGTGCTACTTGCCTACACTCCTACTTGTGCAAGTATTATGTAACTCCTAAATCCATACAATTCTTGTAAATTTCTGCTCCTTCAGATTCTATCTGTCTGTCTGTCTCTCTTTCTCTCTCTCTCCCTTTTCCTTTCCATCTCCCTTTCCCTCTTCTTCTCTGTCTCCCTCTCCCTGTCTCTCACTCACACACACATGTGTGTGATGATGTGTGTGTGCATGTGTGTGTGTGTGCATGTGTGTGTGTGTGCATGCATGCACACTATCATTTACTGTGGGTTTTTTTTTTTTGCAGTAACTAGACATATGTTATCCCCTCTGTGTATCTATCTCCTCTGTCCATCCTTTGCCCTCCCTCCCCAGGAAGCTGTCATGTAACCTGTAATATACTTATTCAGAAATAAACATGGCTGTTCCTTCTGACAAGAGAGCCCCATTTTCTATCCCACAGATACCATCCACCCTAGAGAATGTAAGGATTTTCCCATTCCTCTTTCCACACCTGTTTACTCCTCTCCCTTTGGGGAGGAGATCGACCTCAGGGAGAAGCTTTGCTCACTATTGAACAAAGTTCAAGCACGGATATTGGGTCAGATGCAAAGCCAGCATCAGAACAGCATGGTGACACAGGGTACTCATATGAGAGCTGATGAGAGCAGATGGGGTGTCTCCAGCCCTATTATATGAACAGACAGACTCACTTGCATGGATCAGTTACTGGGCAAACATATCAAAGGAGACCACAGGTCTTCATAGCATTGGGTTTTAGGTAAAGGATGATGATAGTCCTGAGGTTCTAATATAGAGAAAAGAGAAGTGGGAAGGAAGGAGAGAAGTGGAGATGTGAATGGAAAGGAGGCTTGAGGGGATCTTTCTCTGAGGCTGCTGGATCACACGAAGATCCTCACAGAGGCTTTCTACTGCTCGTGGGCTTGTCTAGCCTTTTGTGTATGGACTAGAAGAAGTAGCGATGTTGCCACTAACGTGACTGAAGCAAGCTTATAGTACTTGGGCTCATCCAAAAGGCCTGCATATATGTGTGGAGCCTGTGTATTGATTTGGGATCTATGGGTTGATATTTCTTCACAAAATTTTGTTAGGGGCTCTGATGCTGGATACTGGTGCCACCAACCCACAGTGTCTGCTCTGTGGTGGCTCCAAGTGTTCCTCCCACATCTACATCTGAGGTCTAAGATGTTGTAGAGAAGGTATGAACTCCCAGCTCAGTAAACTACCTCAAGGCCCTACAACCCAACACCCTGATTTTCGTCCATGAGCTACCCAGCTCCTTCTTAAGAGGCTTCCCAATTTGATACCTTCCTGTGTGGTCCACACAGGATTGGTGACTGACTCTTGAGCAGATTTTGCTGATCCATGATCCCTACATCCGATGGATATAATTTAGGCTTCATTTTCTAGTTTCATGCGTAGGGAGGGACCCACCAGACCAACAGGATAAAGAACATGTCTGAGTGTAATGGATCTGCAATTGGCTATATGGTACCAGAGAAGCCCAAGAAGAAAAAGAAGCTTGCTTGTAGGTTGCTAAGGTTTGCATCTACAGTGGTATAGGAAGTGCTGTGTTGATCGCTTAGTTCCCAGTTTGGGGATACTGGGAAGCAGGGAAGCCTTTAAGAAGAGGACCTTGTGGGAGACCTGGGTCACTTGGGGTGCACCAACAAAGAGGAGATTGGAAGGTCTGGCCCTTCCTGTTCTGTTTCATACAGGCCATGAAGTGTAAGTCCTTTCACCGCTGCATGCTACACACATGATGTGTTCCCTTGTCATTGGCCCCAAAGCTATGAGTCTACCTAACCATATGCTGAAACCTCAAAATCTATGAGCCAAAATAAAGCTTTATCTGGCAAGTTGACTTGTCTCAGATATTTATTACAAAACAACAGGCAAGAGAAAATATCTAGCAACAGTTCATCTGGATCCAAGGGGTAAACTTTTAGTTTGCCTTCCCCTGGGAATGCAGTCCAGGTATCCTCTCTTGGCCTGACACATGGGCAGTACTGACTGAGATAAGGAAACCCACACCAACCCATTGATTAGAAAACACTGACCAGTAAATTAAATAGAAAACATCAACCACAACACTAATTCACACGAGTTGTTCCACATTGTAAACCTTACATCAAAAATCAAGTAAGCTTACTTCTAAAAATTCATTATGTACATCGACACATCTCAGAGGGACACATTTGGCTCTTCAGCTTGTCATCTCTGCCCCTGGGCATCCAGGGTTTAGTTTATGCAGAATTCATTGAGCCTTTTGCTTTTTAATTATGTTCATCTTGTGCAGAAGGAGAATAATGGGACCTAGTACAAAAGAAAAGTTTCTGGAAATAGTACGGTACTTGACATTTCCCAATACATCTTTTGGTTTATGGGGTAACTTAGACTAAAGGGTGAAGGCCAGGTGCACATATGTGCTTAAGAAGCCTGTCATGGCATGTGTGTGCCGGGCCATGGGGCTGGAAGCGTGAATGTGCTACCCTCCTACAAACCAGAGTCTATGCAGTAAAGCTCGGTTTTTACATAAAAGAAATGAGACAAAGCTCCTACTCACCATCTTATGCCAGACAAACATCAGAAATCAAGCCTGACTCCAGATCTCCTATTTTTAGTTGACAGTGTCAGCTATTCTTTGGCACTTGCTCTGATGCCTAGGCCTCCTGGCCAGAGTTCCAGCCATTTGCTGATCACTAATAGAGCAGGTGAGACATGACTTATTAACAAGGTTCTGTCAGAGTCTATGGTTTACTGGAAGAGTGTTGGTACCCTTTTCTGACTAACGATCAAAGTGCAGTTGCTGAGGGCTGTGACCAGGCATAGCTCCCCCACAACCCCTGCTTTCTCATCTTGGCTCTTCTAGAGACAGCATAATTGTATAAAAGAGCTTTCTTGTCTGGTGCCCCTGTGCCAATGTAATTTGGGAAAGGTAGCGTTTTGAAAACCAAGACACTTTTTAAAAGGAGCTTTTGTTCCAATATGAAGCTAGGCTTCCCCCAGTCATGTGCTTCTGCTTGTGGATCTCAGCTTGCCTTCTGAGGCCCAGGGTTTGCTCATGTTCCCAGAAACCTGTTTCTGTGGTTTAGACCACTGCATGCCCCCAGGGCTGTATGGTCACCCCAAGGAGTGACCAGAAAGGGGCCAGGCTCAGAACCCTCTAGGATGCTGGACTGGGTTTAGCTCTGACAGCCCCTGTGCCTGAGGTTAGGTTTAATATACTGGGCTGTCTATACTTTATGCATCCACTGAGGATGTGTTATCTTTACTTGGTAGGTTAAGACATTCTCTTGTGGGCACTCAGTGTTTCTAGGTCCCAGAAAAACATACCTGCTGACCACCAGGCAATGGTATTCACCCCAGGATGACCATTCAGGACTGTAACCACAGTCTGAGAAACCTAACCTAAGTCTGAAGCAACTCAATTTATCTTTGTACATTTTCACAATCAGTGGAAAATACAGAGGCCAACTCTGCATTGCTTAGGAAATTCAAACTAGAGACAAAAATAACCAAATCTGCTTCTCAGCAATGTGTCAGGTGATTGCTTCAGAGTTTCCATGTTCGTCTGTGTTTCAGCCAAAGGCTGAGCCTTATGCTCTCTCAATCATCGCTGTGTAAATGGAGTTACCAGGAAAAACCAGGTGACAATGGATATCACTGTCCAAACACGCTTATCCTGGTACAAATGATTCTGTCTCTGACATTACTGAGATAATGTCTTAAAGCGTTGTATATAAATGTTTAGATGATTAAACAGTCACCTTTTAAATAGATCAAATGTCTAGTATGAAGACAGTAGATAAGTCATGTTTAAGCCACATCACAGAAAACTATGCGTTTATGTTAAGGTTGGGACTTTGAAGCACAGTTAACTGCATGGCCACTACTCCATCGCACACAAAGGAAAGAGGCAGGGTAGGAAGAAGGGACGAGGACTGGAGGATGGACACCTTTGGAAAATGGAAGAGGAGAATGTGAGAATGGTGATTTTTGATGTTGGTGTCATGGACCCATGTGGGAAAACTGCTAATAAGTCCACTGGGTAGCCTCCGAGCTTGGTGCAAAATGGGAGACACCCTCCATTAACAGAGTTTCTCCTTCTCTGACCTCATCTGGAGAATTCTAAGCCCTCACACTTGCCTCTACCTGAGGAATGTCATATAGCCTCAATTATTTTATAGCACCAATTTCCTTTCTTCTGACAAAACTTGTTCAGCCCAGCACCTGAGATTCCTGAAATGCTAATGAAGTATGCCAGGTACCCTAAGACCCTAGCCAATGGTATTTGCCCATCCTGGATGTCCCTGCCTTCAGTCCCCCAAAACCTTATAAGCTGTCAATAACCCTAAGTAAAATTGATCTGCCTACTGACAAGCAGTTCCAGTGTGGTCATTCACCAAATGTACTCATATGGCTTTGAACCTCCATCCCCCACTTCTCTGCTCCCATTCCCTCATGGAAAAGTGTCATGTTCCTCCATGATGTAGCCATGCTCGAGTAAGTTGCCCTCGCTCAAGTAAATAACTCCCCACCCACTTTTACACAGGCACCTTACTTTAGTGTAGTGGGGCATACAAGGAAAACCAATCAAAAGATGTTTAAAAACCACATTTAAAAGTAGGAGAGAAACTTATTGGAAAAGAGTTGGGCAAGAGTGGGAGATAAGAGAGAATTATGGGGGAAGGCAGAAATATGATCAAGATAAAGTGTGTGTGTGCTTGTAAGTCACTGTTATATGAAAAGGCGCTCAGAGGCACACAGTCAGTTATACATAGTGGAAAATATAATGGTTTGAAGAGAGTGCTTCTGTTATTTCCATCCTGTCTTGAAATTTTCGATGCCTGAAAGTTAGTTGTCAGGTTTTTAAAGTTTGTAATCTGTTGTAATTATCTCATGACAAACTTCCTCTTCATCTTTAAATTGATATTTGTACTCTTACAATGTTGGTCAGTGAGTCTCATGAGGCACTTGAATGTCGACCTTGGGAAACACGGGTCCCCTCTTTCCCTGCCTCCCCTGCTAACCTCCATCTCACCCCCACAGGGCTTAACCCTAGGGCTAAGTGCACACTGCATGAATATCTGTTTGTGTGGACAAGAAAATCATCCCCAACACCTTACATTGCCACGGTTTGAGTTTATTTTATTTTGAAGAAGCCAGAGGGTCAGAACTATAGACACTAGGGCATCTTAGAAAGCCAGTCATAGTTCAGAGAGACAGGGCACACCTCCTTCACCTCTTACCACAGTGTGTTAATACATGCAGTGTTTTACCTGAGGCTTATGGTCCCCACCATGGTAAACAACTGAGAAACAAAGAACAAAAGGAAGAGTTTCTAATGGCAGATGCTCCAGAGCATGGGGCCCAGCATGGGGCCCAGCAAAGTGGAAGTCGATCCTATAAAGTATGAGACCTTGAAAACAGTGGGCTCTCCAGTTCCTTCATCTGCAGAGATTAACTAGCTTTGAGGATCAGATTCGGGGACTTTGAACCTCACCCTAACTCCTCACATCATCCCGCAGGCCTTGTTGTTTCAGATGACCAGTTCTGCACCAACGTAGGTTGATCGAGCCTCGAGGTGAGCCTGAAGAGGATGCACCCATGTGTGGCCTTTCCCATTTCAAACTCTCTTGCTCATTTTCTGGAGACTGTTTTCCGAGGCACTCAGGTATACCCTCCTTAGCTGACTCAGTTTTCCATTTCCAAAGCATTGCTAACAGATTTGCAGCCTCTGAGTCTTGTGACTGGAACCTTGTGATCTCACATCGTCCTTGACCTCCACTGACATTCAGGGTCTTTATTTCTTCAACAGCTAATGTTCTTGACTCTTGATTTTTCTAATAGAGATAGAACACCATTCTTTCATCCTTTCCAGGGGTTCATCTGACATCTTCATAGTGCTCTTGATCTTGAGGGTACCTCTAACCTCCATAGACATCACAAAACAGTTTCCTGGACATTGTTGGCAGGTCTCTGGCATGTAGTTCCTGTGAATCAGTCTGATTGCTTCCATCCTCTGATTCTGTCAATTGACTCAAATATAAAATATAAACAAAAATATATAACACTTTAAATATTTGTCTATAGGTAACTAAAGCCTATATGTCCTTGTTTTGCTTGCAGGGGAGAAGGAGGGAGGGAGGAAAGGAGAGAGAAAGAGACAGAAAAACAGAGACAGAGTGACAAAGAGGCAGAGAAGTCAAGGAGAAGCTCTGTATGACCCAACTTATGAAGTCAATGAAAGTAAACTACAGATTGTCAGGTTCAATCAATGAAAGGGAGTGGGGAGGGAGTAACTAGAAGGAAGTGACATTCTCAATGTTCTAGGTTTAAAATAATAAAGAGAATAAAATTATAAATTAACTTCTAAAAGAAACCAGGAAGCAAATCTAATGTTTTGAAGCAAAGGACAGATACTTGAAACAGTAGTTAAAATAAAGACAGTTTAAAAGTTTGTGTTCTGGTGGCAAAAGAAATATTAAGCAATTTGAGAAGAAAGGGCAGTTGAGCTGAGGATGACACTTCTGAACCTTAGAGGCCAGGACTGAAACCCAGGGAGGAAGAAAATCTGCTCATCAGAACAGCAAGGGTGGTAGACACGTCCCTTTCATGGTTTCTTATAAGAGAAGGAGGGAGAGAGAGAAAAAAAAAGGAGGGAGGGAGGGAGGGACAGAGGGAGACAGAGAGAGAGAGAGAGAGAGAGAGAGAGAGAGAGAGAATGCTAGCTCTTCCCATGTGCTACGTTTTTGAGATCGGATATTTAAGAGAATAGTTAAAATGAAAATGCATCAGGACAAAATTGTATAAAGTTAAAGGAAACTCACATAAGATTTATGATGACCTAATATAAACTCAAGTGTGAAGATAAAGAACAATACATTTCAGAAGCGGTAATATTTTGTTCTTTTGTGAATAAATTTTATATGACTCCAAGTGCCAGCAACTCATAATTATGAATCTTCCAGAATTGTTAATTGATAACTAATTAATAATAGCATCACCATATACTTATTTTCAGTGCCCCTGAAAGGCTGCTTATGGGTGTTTTCTGAAAGAGAAGTGTAACAGGGCTGGCTGGTTCTACCTTGTCATGTGTTCTGCTATTCTGCCATCCTTGTACAAGGAAGCAAAAAGTTTTCTCTATTAATGTTGACACAATTAATGTTCAAAGAATAGAATGTCCCTGGGGAAGTGGCAACCCAATAGAAGAGAAAATTTAAAAATCACAATTTGGGTGTGACATGCCATACATACTCAGTGTGCCTCCTTGTGATCAGAATGGTTTCCTTACTCAAAGGCTAGAGCAAATGTCTGTCTTTGAAAAACGTACAGCTCCCTGGGGGAAATATAGGTCACAGGATGTTACCTCTCCTTGGTCATAGACATCTTGATATCTTGAGGGTTACTCCAAAGCCAGTGACAATATCTGTGCTATTCTTTATTCCCCTTCACACCCCCGACCAGGATTGCAGAATTACAGGGACTGGATGTCAAATGTTAGTCAATCATGCTGAGTGACACTTCTTCCTGTCAACTCACAAGGCTCCCACAGATGTAATCCTAGAGTGGAGGAACAGCAAAGAGATTGAAACAAAATGGCACTTTCTCTTCCGTTCTATCCTAGTTCACACTGGACACCAAAAAGGCTTTCCCAAATCCGCTGTACAGCATCTCATGGCTGAGAAGCTGAGCTTTTCCGGTTGTTACAAAGAAATACAGCCCTGTTCTCCCTGACCACTGCTTTGTTCTTAGATCTGTGTAAGACTCCCAACACTGGCATACTTCCCTAGCAGAGGAGACACAAATTACATGGTTTCCAAAGCCTTGCCTCAGAATAGGATCCAAAGTTACATAAAGGATAATGTTTCCTGGGAAGGCAATGAATAGCTCTACTGTATTCTCTGGAAGACACTTAGGTATTCTTATTGTGCTTAGCCAGCCACGCCCCCCCAAATAACTCAAGCAAAGAGGTACACCATAAAGACTTCACATCAGAATTGCATTGGAGAAATTGTTTGGCAAGGATGGAAGGGGCCAATTCTCACACAGTGGTGGGGGAAGTTGGCAGCATTTGCCTGAGAAGTCTTCAACAAATTCAACCCATACTCCTTTAGCTGTGGTGATGGGTACTGGGGCTATGACCCAGATTATAGACCAACCGACCACCAGTCAGAGCCACCATGAAGGTAGATTGATGTAGTCCCCATAAGAATTTACATATCTTAAGAATAATTTCATTGAATAATTTCAGCCAGAATACTTGAATTTGAAGGAGCTATCTGCTGCTGTTGCTGCTGCTGATGATAATGATAGAGCTACTTTTATGGTCTTACAATGTTGATATTATTTTAGTTCAATATTCTCATAAACTTCCATTTATAGAGATAAGATCTAAGATTGAATCACTGGAATTTTTAAATTAAGTTCAAGTGAGCATACAAAGTAATGGGTTTCATTATGGAGTTTTCATGCATATTTTATTTTTTTTTCTTTCCTCCCTCCCTTCCCTCATCCTCCTGTGCCCCCTAGCTAACTGGCCTTCCTTCCTACCCAATAATCCTCCTTCTGTTTTCAAGTCACAAGTACTCCACCACTTTCCCTACTCCGTCTCCGTCCCCTTTAAGATCTATACTCATGGTCTCCTTTCTAGTTCAATGGCCTACACACACACTCACACACACACACACACACACACACACACATGCGCGTGCGCATACATTCACATACATATACACACATACATATATATGTTCATACACATATATACACAGATACACAAGCACACACACTCTCACATGCACTTACATCCTTCAAGGTTTAAATCTAGATTCCACTTATGAGAGAAAACGTGTTATGTGTCTTTGAGTCTGGTTTTATTTGTCTAACAAAAGAAATCCCTGACATTTTTAAAACACAGTCCCAGAACTCTTTGAGAGTCTTAAGGTGAGTCAGGTCTGTGTTTTTCTCTTAAGTCTAGACTTTCTGACTCCTTGACCAATCAAATCAGAGAAATACCATGCTGAACATCTTTAAGATACTAGACTTTGGCTTTCTCTGTTGGAATGCAAAGCCCATGCTATAAGGCAGCACGTGGAAAGGACACCAAACCCTGAGATCACACCTCCTCGACTCTCCACTTGATTTCACCAATTTGCCAGGCATGTAAAGATGCAATCATAAGCTCGGATCCAGAAGCCCAAACCATTGCCATGGACCCTCAGGTTGAGTAGATCAGTTGATCTTGGTGAACCTGACAAGACTATAGATTCATAGGTAAATGATTTGTTGTTTTAAGTTTTAGGTGTCTAATTGAAGTGTGGTTATCATGCATTATATAGCCAGTGCAGTTTACCATGAGACATCTTCAGGCCGCCCAACGATTAAACACTTAATCCAGTACAAGCTTTGACATCTAAGGGAATGTGCTGAGTTTAAAAGAGGCAGCAAATGTACATTAGAGTTTGGTATTTTTGCAGCAGATTGAAACAAATATCCTGATAATCTTAAATCTTAATAAAAACTGAACACTGACTGTACTGGCTGGTTTTGTATATCAACTTGACATAAGCTGAAATTATCACAGAGAAAGGAGCCTCTCTTGAGGAAATGCCTTCATGAGATCTAGCTGTAAGGCATTTTTCTCAATTAGTGATCAAGGCAGGAGGGCCCAGCCCATTGTGGATAGTGCCATCCCTGGGCTGGTAGTCTTGGGTTCTATAAGAAAGCAAGCTGAACAAGCCAGGGGAAGCAAGCCAGTAAGCAGCACCCCTCCATGGCATCTACATCCACTCCTGCCTCCAAGTTCCTACCCTGTGTGAGTTCTTGTCCTGACTTCCTTTGGTGATGAACAGCCATGTGGAAGTGTAAGCTGAGTAAACCCTTTCCTCTCCAACTTGCTTCTTGGTCATGATGTTTTGTGCAAGAATAGAAACTCTGACTAAGACACTGGTGTCTAACTCCAATGGTAATGTTCTCACATACAGACTTTTGCTGATATTACCTTTGACATTTACCTTCAGTGGCATCTCTCTCTTGGTGGGCTGGCTGTGGTTTAACTTCTCTAGAACATTAGACTACATGAGAGAATTATGGCAATATACTCAATAATGTGTTCAGCCCGGAATGGAATGCATGAACACAAAGCCATCTGGATGAGTAAGTGACAGACTTACTGCAGTGCTTTTCAAGCCCTTATGACAAAGCTAGAGTCACAGATTTGCCTGGTCAGCAAACACGTAATGACTTCAATATCACACCAAATATCTACAAGTGACCAAACTAACATTAAACAAGGAACACAGTGGATGTCACCAAATGCCACTGAGCACCTCGGAGTGCTTGGTGTGGCTGGGTAATTTATAGAGAACTGAACTTTATTTCTCCCAGTGCTGGAGGCTGGGACACCCTAGAAGTTGGAGCACCAGCAAGTTGAACTGATGAGATCTCCAGTCATCACAGAAGGGGAACACTACCCTTCACTGCAGAAGGTATACAACGGCAGCATTAAACCTCTTTAATAAAGAGGCTTTTAACAATGAAGGAGCCCTAATGGCCTCCCTTTAAAGTCCCACTTCTTAACATTGTCACATTTGGTGACTTCTGTATTTTGGAGGAAACACATTCAGAAATTAGCCACTACTGAAATAAGACCCTTTTCATTTTCATCTCAGGAGGGCTCAAATACCTTCTATTTTCTACCTGTATACTCAGGGAAATACGGTTAATGGACCATAAGCCATTGCCACTGTCAGTCTCCCCTGGGCAGAAGCTGCCTATAAATGCTCATGCACTTGTGGAGACTGAGGGGCCTAAGCTCCCCGATAAAAGCAATATACCAGTATATTGTTGCCTGGTATGGTGGCCTCTGTTATATTGAGACTGCTTGCTTGGGCTTTATCCCTTCTGACTGGCTACAGAACTCAGATTCTCCTCACAGGAGGTGCTGCTGTACAGGTATCTTTGCTCACACGCAGACAACCTTCCTCTCTGTCCTTCCTGGCTATGGCAACAGGTTTAGAGTTAGGTAGGAGATACGTGTTGGGCAAGTGTGGTCATTCTCTGTAACTCTGATGAGTAAAAAAACCTCTCTTTCACCAGCAACTGCAAGACTAGGGCACAGCTGGAACCTCTGGGGCAATCATGATTGGAATGTCTGACCCTGAGTGACTGTAACACAAAGCAAAGTAGAGCAGAGACACAGAGAGAGTCCTGAGGTACGGTGGGAGAAGGCAGGTCACAGCAGTTAAGGTCAGAAGTGCCTCTCATGCCAAAGGTCATTTGAATGGCATTTTTTGTCATTTGTGAAAAAAGATTCCTCAAGCAGTTAATCTACCAGATGATCCTCTGTTGGGCTGAGAGAGGGCATATGGGAGAGTTTTATGTGAAACAGGAGCTTAAGTTGGGGACCTCCCTTTTATTCAAGTACCGCAGAGGCAGAGGCAGGTACATCTCTATAAGTTCAAGACCAGCCATGTATCTATAGAGTGAGTTCCAGGTATCCAAAGCTACAAACTGAGACTCTATCTTAATAAAGGAAGGAAGGAAGGAAGGAAGGAAGGAAGGAAGGAAGGAAGGAAGGAAGGAAGGATAAAATAGACCATAGCAAAGTTCTTGTATTAAGCTCTTCTGTGAATCTGTATCAGCTCAGGAGATAGGCAGATGGCATGTTGATGAAAGCTTCCCTTGCATCTCATTAAGGTAACCAGGCAGTATTTAAAAAACTATTATTAATTGTTCTGCTTTTTTCAGCACAGGACCTCCTGCCCTCTTGAGGTGAGGTGGCCTGGAAGGGAGTCAGAGACTGTCAGAGGAGTTAGAGGGAAGCTTGTGAGTACCCTCTTTCAGTTTGGTTAGGACTTTGTTAGTAAAATAAGTTTGAGAGTCTGCAGTTGTCAAAAGAAAGGATGTGCTATGCTACATTTGGTTGGCCCTTTTAACAAGAAGCTAGCCAGGAGGAGGGGATGATATTTATATAGTAAAAATGCCTGGAACAGGGGTAGAAGTCAAAGGCAATCCATGTGATATCCTGGTAGCGGTGGGAGGGTGAACCATGTGGGAAGGACTTTCCATGGAATCAGCACAGAGCTGCATGGCTCCCTGGACAGGCTGACAGCGTTGTTTGGGTACAATGCTCCTTGGCAGCTGAGGCCTGGCATAGTTAGGGAAGTGAAGAGCAGGGCCAAGCAGAAAAAGGAAACTCATGTCATTTCTGTGAGTCTATAAGTTGAGGAGTACAGGTCCTGAAAAGATGGCGACAGCACACATAATCCTTGAGGAAGGATTGAGCCAGGGACATGTGGCCGTTTTGAAAAGAACCAGAGCAATTTAAATGTCAGGGAAACCCAAGAGCAAGGGAACCGGAGTAGAGAGGCCCTGGGGCCAGGACAAATAGAGGAAGAAAAATCATGAGGTCATCAGCTTCTGGAACCAACAGAGAGCAGGCACAGCCACCTCCAGCAGGCAGCAGCTTGACCTCAGGGCAGGTCTGGAACCAAGGTAAAGGTCTCATCTCCATATGTCCTGGGGTTAGGAGCCCTTTCTGCATTACCCAAATGTGAGTTTCAAGAACAATTTGAAATTCCAAGCAATTATCCCAAAACAGTGGTTTAACTTAAACAAAACTAAATATGAAGCCATACGGGGCTGAAATTAGTCTGTGCGGAGCTCCCACACACTAATTGGTATTGTTGGAGGAATATATGTCCCCTCCCCTAGTGTCTATGCTAAATCCCTGCGTGGGCTTTGGTGTTTTCCTTATTCCCCCGTCACAGAGCGGTTCTGTAGTTTTTTTAGACTCCTGTTCTCCAGCCCTTAATAATCATAATTATGATTCAATCTGGAGAATGGATTAAATATGTAGATCACTGAAATTTATATACAGACCCACAGTTCCACTGAATTAAAAATCTGTAAGAAGGGTCTCTGAATGACCCCTATGATCCCACTGGCGAGCAATGTTCCATCTCTTAGCCGAGCATTAGCAAGCTGAGTCTAATCACATGAGACTTCTATGTTATGCCTTGGGCCTGGCAGGCCAGCACAGGCAGTGTCTGCAGTTACCATAGCAACGTATTCATGTGCTTTTTCAACTATAGTTCTGCCCAATTGTATCTCTTCTTTCCTGAGTGCTTAGGGTCTAGGTGCCATCACTTCCTGATCTTGATCACACAAGACCAAGCTAAAACCTACTAATTTGGCTAAAGTTTCTAAGTAAGCCCTCTGTTCTATGTCAAGCAGACAAATCAATATGACTCCACTGGATGGATAAATCCACACTTGGACATGGCTATGGGATTGTGTAGAGGGTCTGGAGGTACTGGGAAGGAAAAGCTAATTGCCTCACTTTTGGTAAGGCAAGGGTTCTCCTTTCTCTACCCAGCCGTGAAGAGGGACATGTATGTCCATGTCTTTCTGGCTATTAATCTCAGTCTTTTAGGGGAAGCCACAGTTCACCCAGAAAATATGTCAATCACTATTCCAAACAGAGCAAAAACATATGTTTATGTCCAATCTAGGTCCTGGAGAAAATCTCAGCGCTGTAGGTAGACAATTGTAGTTTCCTGTAAAGACAGACTATGGCAGCCCAAGTGCGTGGTTCAGAGAAAGTCACAGACTGAACAATCCGAGGCACATTGGTTGCAGGGTAATCAAGGCAAGCCCGGGAAGATGGTACAGCACTGGCTTATACATAGTAGGTCCTCTACACACAGGCTGTGGGACTGGAAAGCAGAGGATGCTCCCCCTGCCCTCCCATGGCAGCAGCTTCTAGACTACATGAGGAACAGCCTGTGTTCAATCTAGACCTGCAAGATACCAAGAGCGAACCACTTCCGAAGGACCGGTGTTCTAGAAATGAAATGTTTGAGCTCAATTATTGGATCATGTGTGCGAGTTATTTAAAAAAAAACTTGCATTTTATTTCTTTTAATGACTTTTTAAGAAAGATTTGAGGCAAATTTGAGGTAGGAAATTCCAGGTGGGGGTTTGCTTTAAGGCCAGACAAGATGCTGGGAACTAAAGCTTAGAACCAAGATGGATGGATAGATGAGGAAACTGAGGAGAAGGGATTGGAGTGGGCTTGAGGCTGCAGACAAATATGCTATCAGGAGGCAATTCTACTGGCCCTGGGGAAAGTGAAATGGACACAGACAGTAAGAGCAGTCATGAAACATGGACTCCCCACCAGAGTCATTTTTAAAGAAAATCTTAAAGCCTGACCTGGGGTAAACAAAGGAAGAATCCTTCTGTGTCATAGTATGTTTTAGTTTTGGTGCAGACTAGTTGGGAACATTACCTATCAAGATAGAAAAATACTAGGTGGTGGTGGCAAAAACTCACTCAGAACCAGTACGCTCAGAGATAACACATAAAGGTCACAAAAGACTAACAGTTACATGTCAGAGCTGGGAGCTTAAGCATCAAGCCCAGGAAGGAACAGAACAAGGTTCCATGACTTTACTCCAGACTTTAAATTCTTCCACGTGTAATCAGCAAAGGTAGTGAGGTAATTGTGCCCCACAGATCCCACCCGTGACCCACTTTTGAATTGGGTAAGAAGCCACTCACCCAGAGAAGCCCCTTTCTTCCAGAACCAACTTTCCTCTGATGCTCTGTCTTGCTCCAATGGTTTCATTCTTCCTCAGTTCCCTCTCTGCCAAGCCTAGACTAAATCCAAAGGTCCTGCTGGGTTATTGTAGCTCCATCAGCAGGATGGAGACAGTGTGATAGCTCAGTTCTTAACATAGACATGCAGCCTGCCTCTCTGTCACACCAATGCATTCTTTTATCCTGTGCTTCTGGAGTTCTAGTGCAGTGATCGTTTTGTTTATGATTAGCAGGGAATGCTGTGAGAAACAGGACGATGGACACGGGATAGATGCTGGTAGTGCCAATATTGCCTCTTCCCTCCATAGGAGGACAGGGGAGGAGGCCAAGGGATTGGAACATCATGCACAAAGCAGCTAATCACTGTGAGACAGAGTCATGTGGAGGACTATGGCAATATATGCAGTCTTCCTAAGCCAGAGAGCACTGAGCAGTGAAGAGACCTTCCCAGGCAATCTAGGTCATTGTGGACAGCATTGACAGAACTCTATTCTAAAGGAAGGGATGCAAACAAACTGAGCACACCCAAGGCATGCTAGAGGGCTTTTAGAGAAACACAGGCGTGTTTTTATAAGAAACTTATAAGGGTGGTAGTGTTAACAACGTGTGAAAATAAGTTCATGTTGCACCTTCCCAAAACCTAGCCTATTTGGGTTTTCAGTTTCTCCAAAGCCTGATAACATAGATTGCTAAGGCCTGTGACAAGGAGACCCTGGTCTCCGCCTCGAGTAGTTCTCTCAATGCTGTTTGAACTCACTGGTAAAATTTCAGAAGACAACAGTAAGACCGTCCAACAAAATACTCCTTTCAGTGGCTTCAGTGGGGCCTCTGGATTTGTTTGGAGGTCATGAGTCCAGGCGTGGCAGAGGGGAGGTTGAGGGAAAATGTAGGCACTGGTGCGAGACTGATCATCAGAGGAGAGTCTCTGTTCGGGAAGTAAGGGGCATCTCTGGGTGAGTGATTGCCCTGGTGCCCATTGAGAACAGAACCACTGGTTGAATCTGTGGGAGACAATTACATCACCACCTTTACAACACAGCAAAGAATTTTAAGCCTGGAGCAAACTCATGGAAGCACACACAAATAAGGAAGGTAGAAAAAGAACATTCAGCGGGTTTCTGGAAGGCAGCTTGTTTCAGGATGAGAAAGGCTTTAAAGAGACAGCTATACAGGCTTTCCGTGGTCATCTCAAGAAAGCAGCTCAGTGTGGGAGGAGCTTGGCGAGGGCCTGATCAAACAAGATTCCCACTGTTCCCTCACCATCTTTGTCAGTGTAAAACTTTCACTGTGTTTAATAAAACAGGCCAGAGGGACATTTAAAACATCTAACAAGTCAAATGGCAATGTCTGACTACGGTGGGATGTCTTCCCACTTTGTATACAGCTCGGCGATTGGGCTGTATGAGAGGTAGGTGGAGTTAGGAGTCTGGAGGAGAGGAAGGGAGAAGGAATAGGAGGAAGGAGAAAGATGTAGGAGCCATCGAGAACCACGGGTCCAGGACAGTCGGGTAACGGTTTATATCTTAAGGCTAGATATTGGGAAACAACTCTAACTGTATGGGCATCTTGTTAATTGAGCATTTCTAATTATATAAAGCCTTTGGATAATCTTTAAGTATTAGAGTCTCATTTCTACTGTGTATCGCATGGATGGTGGGTATTGACTGAGGTTCAGCTAAGCATTTTGAAGACAGTGTGGTAGATTGGCAGAGTCATCTTCCATGCTGGTGACTCATAGATGGCAGGGCTGGTGCTCCTAGCTGGCCTGAGCCACCACGAACACGCCACTGCTCTTGGCCCCAGGCCTTGTCTAGTCAGGAGCATGGCAGCCCCATAATAACAAGCCAGATCAGGTGCTCCCGCTTTTACTATTCAGTATAACATCTGACCAGCTTGAGGGTAGCTGAGGTTGCCTTCTTATACACTATGCAATTCCTCTACCTCTTACCCTGCTCTGGGAGGTCATTGGTCCCAGCAAATGAGACCAGGAAGATCAAAAACTAGATGGCAGAGAGGGGAGGGGAGGAGTCAGCACAAGTCCCTTTCGGTGTTATCTCCCATCATCTTCTTGCTTCAGACACAGCTTGATCCAGAAAGCCATTAGATTGGAGCACCTGGTCCCATGCTTGAAGCACAAGTATTATCTGATATTATTTGCATGATATAATTTCTGGAAGAAACACAGCATCAAGGAAAGGTCGAGCTCAGCATTGCTGGTATAGGACACACGCTATGCCCTCCTATGTATGGACTGAGTGCTGTGAGGTTGAGGCCAGTAGTTCATTGATATGCTAGAACCTGAACTCGAGGAGTTTGTGCGTCCAGAACTCAGTATGCTTCAGTACCTTAAACAAGTTAGTTTGTGGTTTTGTGGCAAAAATCTATCTATACCCAACATTTATGTAACTATGAACAAAACAATGTTTCCTCAACTGAAGAATGGACTGAAGAATTTATTTTGATAAATATTTTACTACAAGTTATATGAAGTGAATAGAAAAAACAAGTTTAAACAGAAAAGAGAGAGAAGATAATATGTGTATTAAATATATGAATATGATTAAAAGGTAGGCTTTATGGCGAATATCCACTTATCAGTGACTATGTACTATGTTCCTCTTTCTGGGTCTGGGTTACCTCACTCAGGATCATCTTTTCTAGTTCCATCCATTTGCCTGCAAATTTTGTGATGTCATTGTTTTGAATTATTGAGCAGTATTCCATTCTGTAAATGAATAACATTTTTAAAGAAAAAGGATAAAGTCCATTCTTCAGTTGAGGGACATCTAGGTTGTTTCCAGTTTCTGGCTATTATGAATAAATCCGCTTTGAGCATAGTTGAGCAAGAGTCCTTGTGGCATGGTGGAGCATCTTTTAGGTTTATGCCGAGGAGTGGTGGTATAGCTGGGTCTTGAGGTAAAACTAGTCCCAGTTTTCTGAGAAACTGCCAAATTGATTTCCAAAGAGGATGTACAAGTTTGCATTCCCACCAGCACTGGGAGGCCTCCCTTTCTCTGAGGGGAAAGGGATCAGGGAAACAGGGAGGTGAAGTGAGAGGGAGGGCCTGAGAGGAGAGGAGGGAGGGAAAGTTGAGATTGGGGTGTAAAATAAATAGATAGATGGATAGATAGATAGATAGACAGACAGACAGACAGACAGACAGACCGACAGACAGATAAGGGTAGGCTTTATTGCTTAATTTTCTTTCCTTCCAAGTTCATAACATATATTTTCTCTTAATATATACTTAATATTTAAGTGTATTTTGTCCAAAATAAATTGTCAGTCAACTTTTTTCCCTTTCTCTTACCTCTCCTATCACTTCCTCCCTTCCTTCATTCCTTTTTATTCCTCCCTTCTTTTTCAGACAGGGGTTCCTACAACCTAAACTGGTCTCAAACTGAGACTAGTTTGTAGGCAAGAATGACCATGAAGTTTGGATCACACTATCTCCACTTCCTGAGTAGTGGGATTATGAATATGTACCATTATGCTGGTTTACAGGCAACCTTTGAGACAAATCACTTCACTTGTACCCCCTGCCCTGTCCCCTCCTGCAGCTGTAGGTTAAGGAAACAAACAAATGTTTCACAGAGCTGTTGCTCCCTGTGATGGTTAATCTTGGTTTTCAACTTGACATACACAGGAAAAGGGTTCTCAAGTGAGGACTTGCCCCCATCAGACTAACCTGTGGGCAAGCCTGACAAGGCATTTTCTATTAATTGATACAGGAGGGAACAGTGTCATACCCAGGTAGGTAGGCCTGGGTGGTAGACGGAAGACAGTTGATTGTGAGCCTGAGACCAAGCCAGTGAGCAGCATTCCAACATGTTCTCTCCATGAGTTCAAGTCCTGACTTCCTGTAGTGATGGCTGTATATAACCTGTAAGCCAAATAAACTCTTCCCTCTCTGAATTGCTTAGCAACAGAAACCAAATTAGTTAGGACATCACCTAGGCTCCCTTGCCAGTTTTGTTCAGTGGCAATTACCATTGTCAGAACCTGGATTTTGTTGTTGTTGTTTTGTTTTGTTTTTATTGAATATAGGGGTTTCAGAGATAGGTTAGCCCTGTTCACTACTTGCTTATGTTGAAGCAAAATGGTCAGAGAAAAACACGGTAGAGAAACCTTCTTGCCTCACGGTAGCCCATTGAGCAGATAGAGTCAGAATATGGGTTCTAGGCAGTGTGGAGGGACCAGCTCCAAGCAGGACCCTCCTAACTAGCCTACTCCCCTACAGCCCATCAATAGATCAAACCATTGAAGAAGTTGAAACCTTTGTGATCCAGTCACAACTCAGAAGCCTGTCATCTGGCAACCAAGCCTTTAACACATGAGTCTTTTTAGAATCAAACTGTAGCACAACACCTCAGAAAGAAAGGGGCAGAGATAGATACGAACCAAATGAAACAAAGAACAGTAGAAAGAATCCTTGGGTTAAGCCTTTCCCTACTATGGTGAGGTCTGACACGCTCTACTTGGTTAAGAGAGTATTTAGTTTAGGAGGAAATGGCTATGTGTTGGAGGGTAAGCACACTAGAGAGGAATTCTGGTGTTGTCATTTGCGTCACTTGTGCCCCTGGGAAGCTCTTGTCAGAGGACAGCGGTTGCTTCACCGATGAGAAATAAAGAAGGGCTTACTGAGGGGAAGGAGTGAGATAATTAGACGAGAACACATCCTTATACATTTTATTCTCAAAATATAGAGCATGAATAATTAAGGGATGGAATGTGAGTAAATACAGACATTACAGGCTCCTTTGAAAATTAGATTCCTACTGTTTGAAGTCATTTTAATAATCTTGTGGTTTACTCTATAATGTATTTTCCAATTGCTCTCAAAGGCTCCAAGGCACAAATACAATCCAATCATTCAGCAAGGTTCTCTAAACAATAGAGAATAGGAATAAGATAGAAACTGGCTGAATCTAGCTGTAAGCCACACTGAGGTCATTCTTTGCTGTTCTATGGCATTTGTCTTGAAGAGACTGGCCTCTGGGTGAGGATTAATTAAATCCCACAACTGCAAGGAGGGGCAAAATTCCAGATGAATACAATTAAACCCTGTTATAAGCACCTCTTTATTCACAGGTTATACCTGGGTCAGGTTATGTCACTGTGTGCATGAGAATGGAGAACATGCTTTTCCCTCTGTAACTCTCCTCTGCCCATGCAGACTGACTATTGACTCTCCCATGATGCCTCTTGGTTTTCTGGTGGCAGGTGAGGTCTATGGAATATACATGTAAAGTGTTACAGAATTTGACAAAGATGCTACTGTAGTTAAGTTCCCAAATCCAACTGAGTTTCATTCCTCCGGTCTGTGTTTGATCAAAGAATTGAACAAAATGTTCCCTGTGCTGTGGGAACAACAAAGCATGAAGAGGGTAGCTTTTCTGCCTTCAGTACAGGGTTTTCTGCATTGTATTTTTGAAGACTTTATTTGTTTATAGATGAAATTCCTCTTTAAGTGTGTTTTGAGGTCTGCTTGACATATGTCCTTAAGGAATTGAACTGAGAGCTCAAAGCAGGAAGTGGTCAAATATCTGTCACATGGTACTATCAGGGCTTTGAGCTACAATGATTTTCTTTTGCATTTGAACAGGCACTTTCAATGGAATACAGCTTGGGAAAGGGGCCCTATGGCCTTCTGTTTCTCCAGCAATTGTGTCACCTGTCTTCTCAATCACCTTAAATCTGACCCCTTACCCCAACTCACACATCAGCTTCCATTAATATCATACACTGTATACAGAACTAGTGCTTCTCAACTTCATGGTAACATCTAAAAACTTCCCTACCATCTCTGCCCACCTGGAATGGGTACAATGTATAGCTTCAATGAAAAACAGTAATGTGCAAATAAAAATCAAATTGAATGTATCAAGTGTTCTAACATGGCTTCAAACAAGCTTGGGCTGAGCCAACTGAACATGAAGAGATTTAGATTTAGATTTTTTTTCTCCTTGTGAATTTATTTAGTGTGAATGAGTGTGTGTGTGTGTGTGTGTGTGTGTGTGTGTGTATCCACAGGCTTGGAGTGTGGAGGACAGCTTGCAAATGGTGTTTCTCTCCTTCCACCATGTGGGTTCTGGGGATCAAAGTCAAGTCATCAGGCTTGGTGGCAAGTGCCTTTCCTTGCTAAGCTATCTTACCACCACACACAGAGATTTAGAGAGGAATGGTCTGCAAAGTTTCCATGGAAGCCAGAAACATCAGGAGATGTTTTCAACATGAAAATTTGAAGGAGTGGAGAAGATACTGGCTACAGAAGGGGCAGGAAAAGTTCCTCAGAATGACATAAGCCCACAGAGAGTACCCGTGAGCATGCGACTGTTTGCTTGACTGAAGAAGGCATAATAGGTCCGAAGTTTGAGCTTTACCCAACCCAAAGGTTCTCCAGAAAGCTGAAGAGCAAATTTATGCTTGTAAGAACAGATTCCATTGCCTTCAGAGTCATAAATTACAGACCCTTAGCCAGCCCCTTTGATTTCATTAATAACAATAGATAGTATTTCAACATCACCAACCTCTAAATCTGTATTGATAATTACTATATTTCTCACAGGAGGAAAGAACCATAAAAGTGACATTGTAGATGTTGTTACAGAGCAAGAAGCCACTACAGATGTGGAAGATGCCTACAGGTAGCTTTATCAGCAATAACACAGCAGGTCAGAAAAAGTCCTGATGTGCTGTACAAAGGTCAGGCATGACAAGGAGCTATGTGTTACCGTACAACTGCAGTGTCTGCCTCTGGGAGGATGCCAGCAGTACCAAACCAGATCCATCCTTCAGGGCGAGCCCATGTCCCTAGGTAGATGAAACAGTCTTCATCATTGTATTCACAGAACCCAGAGAACTCTGAAGATCATGGTGAGGATGAGGTCTGCTAAAGTCTAAATGGAACTAGAATTTCTTCAGATTTGCTACCTATGACACCACTATCCTGCTGCTCAAGGAGTACCGAGCCACTGGAGCAGAAAGTCATGGTTGTGTCCCATGAAGCATCTTTTCCTGGGATCTGGTCCACTGAGCATCCTTCTCTCATTACAAGCTGCCTATGTTGTTTCGAGGCTTTGCCAGAGAGCTTCACCTCAGATATCCTTGCCTATTTCTTAGACCATAAAAATGCTAATTTGAATTTACTAATGGTAAATTCATGTATGTGTTCTCCTGGGTCATTTTCACCCAGACAAAAACCAGAGCAACACTAATAAATTAATTAAAATTTTCATTAACCCCAAGAGTACTTTCCAGTTTTACCCTTCTCAGGAAATTGTTAGTTTTATTGCAGTGTGTTGGCTTTTGGGTAGCTGAGGTTGCCTTCTTAGATACTATGCAATTCCTCTACCTCTTACCCTGCTCTGGGAGGTCATTGGTCCCAGCAAATGAGACCAGGAAGATCAAAAACTAGATGGCAGAGAGGGGAGGGGAGGAGTCAGCACAAGTCCCTTTTGGTGTTATCTCCCATCATCTTCTTGCTTCAGACACAGCTGGATCCAGAAAGCAATTGACACTGAGTTTTCTCTAGGAATATCTCCTCCTCCAACTGTATCCATCTATACATACATACATACATACATACATACATACATACATGCATATATGCATACATACATACACAATAGATGCATATATACATATAACAGAGGACTTAGAAAATGCACCTTTTTTTTGCTTTTTCCTTTTTCTCAAATTAATATTTTTTATTTACTTTACATCTTGATTGCATCTTCCCCTCCCTCCCCTCCATCCTCCAGTCCTCCCTTTCTCCTCAGAAAAGGGGAGTCCTCCCACGGATACTAACCCACCTTGGCATATAAAGTTGCAGTAAGACAAGGTGAATCTTTTCCAGTTGTGGCTAGGCAAGGAAACTCAGTTAGGAAAGTGACTCAAAGGCAGGCAACAAAGTCAAGTACAGTGTCTGCTCCTGCTGTTAGGAATCCCACATGAAGACTGAGCTGCCCAACTGTTACATATGTGCCGAGGGCCTAGGTCCATCCCATGCATGTTCCTTGACTGGTAATTCAGTCTCTGAACTTCTATGAACCCAAGTTAGTTGATTCTGCAGGTCTTGTGGTCTCTTTGACCTCTCTGGCTCCTTCAATCCCTCTTCCCCCTCTTCCACAGGATTCCCCGAGCTCTTCTTAATGTTTGTCTGTTTCCATAAGGTGCTAGGTGAAGCCTCCCAGATGACAGGTATACTAGGCTGCTGTCTGTAAGCATAGCAGAGTATCAGTAATAGTGTCAGCAGTGGGCTCACTCTCTTTCGCATGGGACGCATCTCAAGCTGAGACATTCCCTCAGTTTCTGCTCCATCTTTATCCCTGTACATCTTGTAGGCAGGACAAATTGTGGGTCTCAGCTTTTGTGGGTGGGTTGGTGTTCATTCTCTCTATTGGAAGTCTTTTCTGTTACAGGAAATAGTCATTTCATGCTTCATATCCCCCAATGCTAGGAGTCACCCTCATAGATTCCTGGGAGTTTCCATTGTTCAAGGTTTCTAGCTTGTGCCAGAGACTCCCCCTTACCCCCTCCACCCACTCAGCACCAATTCCAGTCATTTTTTTTAAAAGAGAGAGTAAGCAACTCTCCATTTTTTAAGACAACAAGTCAAAACTAAGCAGATAAATGATTCCTTTTAAAAGACAGTGCTAAATGAAAAAACGAAAACAAACAAACATACAAAACCCCACGTGGATCTTCTTTGAAACTTGGCTTCAAATGCATGATGCTTTATAGTCTGAATGCTCATTTCTATATAGTAAAGCAACTTACATTGATAGATGTAAAATTTACCTGCTATGCAGTGGAGGAGGGAGGGAGGAGGAAGAGAGGGGAGAGAGAGGAGAGAGAGAGAGAGAGAGAGAGAGAGAGAGAGAGAGAGAGAGAGAGAGAGAGAGAGAGAGCTTCTCTTGGACCGTGTTAGTACAGCTCTGAAGATACAGTAATGAATAGACCCAAAAAATCATATTTAATATGCTTTATGAGTGAGATGATTTTGGAACAAAGAAAAATTGTTCATTGTTGCTGTTTGCTTATTTTTTTCATTTGCACAAAAAGTAATTACGATGACACCAAGAAAAACTGCTTCGACTGTTCGTTCACCAGTTAACATGCCATCAAGTTCCCCCCATGCGAAGCCACTGCTACCCACACTCCTTGAAGCTCTCTGTTGCTTGGTTTCCCCCAGCATCCATTCTACCGGGTGATGCTGAGCAAAGCTTCTGGGTGGCAGGCTTCTCACAGGCAGGCTCGACAGACATTTGCAACTCATTCCCAGCCATCAGTCTGACAGACAGCAGCACAGAGTTAGACATCAGTATCTGTGGGAGTGCTTCTCTGGACCCAGGGACCGTAGCCAGACCAACGTCAAGGAAAAGAACGCATATTGTTTTGCTAACACAGTTTAGCAGGATAACATGTGTGTTATCCTGCACACATGTGCAAACTCTTGCCAAATAAAAAAGCAGCACTCCAGGGCTCCCATTGTGCTCTAGAAGATCTTAACCTTGGCTTGGCTTATGTGTAACATTTTCCCCTCCACCCCTGTCTGTCTCTCTCCAGCTCCCCCCCGCCACGCACATATGTACCGTATACAGGCATGTGCACATGAAACAGACTTAAAAAAACAATTTATTTTATGTATCTTTGTCAGCCTTTTAACATTATTTACTTATTGTTTACTGGAGGGGGCAGGAGTGCACAAGTAGAGGAAACTTAAGAAATCTGTTCTCTCCTTCTACCATGTGGATCTAGGGATCAGAGGTGGGGTGGAGTGACCAAATTCAGGTCATCACAATTGGTAGCAACTGCATTTACCCCTGGAGCCATCTCGCTGGCCTATATTTTTCTTATTTATTTTTTTAAAAAAAGTCTTCAGAAAGCAGAGACTTCTGTCATCTTTACATGGCATAGTGCCCTGACACCCCACATACCTTCTTCCTTTAGTTGCCTGCACAGAAATGAAATCTATCCTTTGGACTCAGACTCTGTAAGATGAGTGCATTCCATTCCCACAGAAGATGTTGGGGGAAGTATTTGAAAAGGCAGTGCTTTTCCCTCCTCTAGGTTTAACTTCACTGAGGAGGAGAAAACACTACAAATGAGCGGTAATTGGTAGGGCCGATTGCTGCCTGTACCAGCTCTTGCTTTCATAGCTTTATGTCTATAAAAATCTCCTAGGTCATTCAGTTTGGAAGAACAGAGTTTAAGTGCAATTACAATTTTAATAATGCGCTGAAAGAGTTAATGTTCGGTGAAGTTGTTTTTGTGGACAACTTTAAACAGGCTTTACTCCAGTTCCATGAGATAGAAAACAAACTGATCCCCCGTTGATTGTCAGGGGCAAATATTATCACTTACTGAAGAGACTATTGTGTGTGGGGGGGGGAAATACCATTTGCACTGCCCAGATTTAACCACAAGAAGCAAAGTCCACAATATGACCCTGCCATGCCCTGTCACTTTAGGAGCAAAGATCCCAGAGAAAAGTGAGTGTAGTCACTGGCAGAGTGAAGTTGTCACATCCAGGGCGTCCTTTGATGGTCAGAATCAGTCCAGTGTTTGTTTAAGTACACAGATCACTGGTGCTGTTCAATAACATCCATCCAAACTGACTCTAGGCCAAAATTAACAACTGCTAGTAATAATGTGGAGGCAAATGCTGGGGGAGGGGAGACTTGTGTCGTCAGACAGGCACATGGAGAGGTCCTATGGGAGTGAGCTGAGGTCTGCAGAAGGCTTTGACCAGGAGAGAAATTGCCAGGGGAGCAGATTGCCACTTACAGAGCTTCTGCAGCTCCTAGCTAGAAAGGTGTCTAGATTGAGGCCAGCATCATTTGGGAGGAAAGACAAGACCAGGCAAACACAGGGTACCCCAGTGTTTGTAGGGCATCCTGCTCTCTGAATCATGAACCCTTTAGGCAGCCAATGCAACTTATAGAGAGCGAAATTATGCCTTCACAGGAGGCAGAGATTAGGGAATCTGGGGAAGTTGTTATAATAGTGAACTAGAGTGTGCGTGAGCAGAAATAAGAGAGACTCCATATCACTAAGGTGGGAGACAAGAACAGATCTTGAGCCATGTCTTCTGCCTACACATGTGTGCCTTGCCATGGCTAATCCTCAAGTATTTTTTGTAATGGCACAGAAGAAGGAAGCAGATTCTTGGGAGATACTTTTAGAAGGAATACAGTCCAGCAAACATCTTAGTTTTATCCCTGTAAGAACTCTGTCTGATTTCTGACCCAACAAAAGAGTAAGTGTTCCACACCTTTAATCCCAGCACTTGGGAGGCAGAGACAGGTAGATTTCTGCGAGTTCAAGGCCAGCCCAATTTACATAGTGAGATCTAGGACACTTGGGCTATACAGTGAGATCCTCTCTAGAAAATAAAAACAGAAAAAAATCAAGATATTTATTTTTAAAAATTTAATATAAAAATTTTAAAAACCATTTGAGAATCTTATATGTGCATATAGTGATGTTATTTATTACATTATTTATAATATTCACCTCCTCCTAACTTGACACTCTCCGGTACCTCAAAACCTATTCCCAACTTCATCCTCTTTTTTAATAACCTAATTTGTGATTCCCCTATCTGCACAGTTGTGGGACCACTGACAAGCAGAATCATAATTTGTAGTCTTAACCAACTAAAATTTTAGCAACTATTTTGTAGTAGGAATAGAAAGCCAGGCTAGAGTTCTCCTCAGCAAGCAGAAATATAGTTACCAGATTTTCCCTTTTACTGGAATAGGACAAAACAATCAAACAGAAGGTACAGAGTCAAGAAAAGGAAACACAGATGAAGAGATCCACTCATTCATACATCGATGAGACTGGAAAGCATCTGTAAGGCAAAAGACACCCATTTAATAGGCCAAATCAGCAACCTACAAATTGGGGGAAAAAAATCTTCCCTAATCCTACATCTGATAGAGGGCTACCATCCAAATATATAAAGAACTCAAGAAGCTAACCTCCCAAAAGCCAAATATCCCAATTAAAAAACTGGAGTACAGAGATAAACAGAATTCACAATAGAAGAATCTTGAATGGCCGAGAAGCACTTAAAGAAATGTTCAGAGTCCTTAGTCAGAGAAATGCAAATCAAAACAACCCTGAGATTCCACTTCACACCAATCAGAATGGCTAAGATCAAAAACTCAAGTGACAGCACATGCTGGAGAGAATGTGGAGAAAGAGGAACACTCCTCCCTTGTTGGTGGGCTCAGGTTCTTGGTCACCCAAGCAATATTGGGTATGGCTTCCATGCCATGGAGTGGGCCTTAAGTCATATCAGATATTGGTTGGTTACTCCCACAAGCTTGTGCCACCACTGCCTTGTGCTTCAGCTGTCCTTCAGCAATCCTTGGGGCCTGCTGTAGTAGGATTTCTGGGGTCTAGTGGGAACACATTGTCCTGACTGGTGGTGATTGTGTTTGTATACCGGCATGTGGGGAACTGGATTTGAGATGACTGACATTCTCTGATATCTGGTCTGGTCATTATTGGGTGGGTGTTTTCTTTTTGGTTTCTGTGACTGGACTTTTGTCTACTTTGTGAGTTCTTCTTTCTTCCACCCTTCTCCACTCCCTTTGCACCCTTTCAACCCCCTAACACTAGATGGTAGAGAAAAAAGGATAGAGAGGAACGGGGGTAAAATTACCATTAGACTACTTCCTACTGACAAGGAGAGTCAAATTTCTTTAGTCAAGTTTGATCTTTGCTATCAGGGTATCTAATTTCTTCTTGTTTCTTCTTTGTGTACAACTATTTAAGAAACCGCAACCATGAGCAACCAACCAACAACCCAACAATAACCAAGAGCCCAACAACAACAAACAACAGTCTACCAACAACAACTCAACAATAACAACAGCACCTCTCGGGGCCCTAGTATTTATATACCTTCTGAGAGTCTCCAGAATCCCAAATATCACACAATTGCAGAAATCATCCACTGGTGGCAAAAATCACATCTCTTCTAGAATATAAGGCAAACCATAATCAGCTGCTGTGGACAATCTGAAATGGCCCCATAACCCACACCTGGTATCAAAATGAAAACATATTCTTATACTATTTCTTTGTTTTTCAAAGAAACCAAAGTTCTCGATATAGGTTTCTGTTGCCCTCTCAGTTTCTTAGGAGGGTGTGGTGACTGTGTGTTGCCTGGTAGGGAATGCTCCTGGGATCTTCAGTAACCATGCACAGAAGTGCTAGGTGTTTTACATCCTTGCCTATGTGTGGTGCTAGCATTTTCTTTTTAAATTTTGACCATTCTGGTGCCTATGGAGTGGTATCTCAATGTGATTTAAACTTGAATTTAATTTAATTTGAAAATTGATGCTGAGTACCAGCTAAACTTCATTGCCGATACCTTCTTGATTTTGTCAGTATTTGAGGGAAGAAAATTTGGTTTCCTGGCAGATATTTTTGGATCGACTCAGAGTCCTGGAATTGGATTTCTAAGAATAAGGTTGTTAGACTATTTCCTGTCTGGTTGCCATCCTCTCACTTTGTCTCCTCAGCCAAATTGAATTTGGAAACAGGGAGGTGAAGTAAGTTCTTCAGGGCTTCAGGGAGTCCATTGTTTTTTGCTAGCACTATAGAAAAGTATGACTTAAATACTGTGTGACAGTTTCTTTTTGCTACCATAGGAATGAAGGGCTTTTGTATTCCTTCTGAATTGTAGCTATAAGGATAACTGTTTCTTTTCCTTCTTCCTACCCTCTAAGTTAATTGAAAATAATACAAAATATTAGGGAAAGAAGTAATATGTTGACTAACTTTTCTTAAAAGTCAGTCAGCTATCTTCAATCCCTGGAGCTGCATCATATATGGAGGATGTTACATAATCCTCTATAATCTTATGTGCAGGGTTAGTGGGAGCTAACCAGGACTGCTCCTTTATTCTGGGGACACTGATTTCAATTCTGTCCCTTCCCTGTGTGCTAACAGCACAAGTCACATTGTCTAAGTTTGAGGTCTTCTGGATGCCTACCATCGGATTTGTCTATGAGATCTGAGAGTCCTACAACAGGGTTACAGGGGTCGGGTGGTTAGTAATTTTACTGAGAGGGTACAGTGCAATGCCTTTATAGATATTTATAGATATATGCGACTATTAGGAAATCAGTTCTAAAGCATTCCACTACTTCAGAAATAATCTCTTACCCTTGGGCTACCATCTTTCATTCCTTATTCTTCTATCTCTAAGCAGCCACATACCTACTTTCTGAGTATAATCTGACTTATTCTGGACATAGCCTATGCATGGCATATACCATGTGTTCTGCTGTGACTAGCTCCTTTCACTTAGCCTGATGATTTCAAGGCTCACACTCCATCCTTATGTAATGATGTACAACACTTCATTATCCTTTTGTTACTGGGCTCTGTCTCTGGACTCCACTTGGCTGCTGGCCCTTAGTCTCACTGTCCAGAAGATTCTAACAGTCACGTAGGACATAACAACAGGTGAAGCTTCTTACAAACTAAAGGAGATCACTGTCAAAGGTGAGAGCTGATGATAGCCAATGGGACCGTTGGGGAGGAAAATGTTCTCTCTGGGAGAGTAGACAATGGCTGGAAAGACCATCACACCCATCTACGTTCTTAAGCAGGCCTTATACCATTTCTAAAGTCCCTAGAACAGACGGCTTCCCTGAAGGTCTTTCTGTTTCCAGGTGATTGGCAGGTTTATTCCTTTGGATGCTAATTATATAACAAAGCAGACAAAAAAAAAAGAATTAATCAAAGAATAAAAAAGAGCTTACAAAATAGCCACGCTCTGCAGGAGGAAACAGACTTTCCTTAATGGGCTCAGTGAAGCCATACTACTGGAACCACCCATCCTCCATCTGAGGTGCAGCAAGCCTCTCTGTGGTGTCATTAGTTTAAGTCAAGTGTTTGAGATGCTCTCTCCATTTACCCATCATAGTTTTTACTTATAAAGTTACATGGACATGGGAGATGGGAAAGAAAATGTCCACATGCAAAGAACCCTGGGGATTGTGAATTCTCTTGCCACTGCCCCACAGAACCCTCATGATCCTTCCCTTTTGAAAAGTGGGGAACACCCAAAATTGAGACAAGTATTGCTCCATTTTCCCAAGACCAAACTTAGGAAAACTATCTCTTCCTCTCGTCTCGGTCTCCTCTCCATTTTTTATTTGTTTTGTTTTGTTTTTCTGTTACAGTGGTGGGCAGTGGGACCTCCAGGAAACAGACTCAGCTCTTAGTTTTGCAAACTGCTAGTTATGAAGTAGAAGCCCATTCTCAATGGTTCTCAAGCCTGCTGATATCTCACTTAGCTATCTAGTCCCTTCAACCATCGGTAGATATTAAGATAGTTCAATTTTACTTTCTGGCTTTTATAAGTAATGTTGTTATCTATATTTATTTCTGGGTTTGGTGTTGATGTATTTTGATTTCTCTTGGGCATATGCCTTACAATAGAGTTCATGGCTCATATAATAATTATATGATTAATTCCTAAGACCATCATATATTCTACCACCAGTAGAAGAGAGTAACAGTTTCACTGCATCCTTATGAGTACATGTGACAATCTGAATTTTTATTCTAGCCATCATAAAGGGCTAGAATTCCAAAACGTCCCTGAGGTTTTCATTTGTCCGGTGACTAGTGATGTCAGTCATCTTGTTATTCATATGTAGCTCATGGTGCAGCTTGAATAATGATTATTTTTCTGCATTGGGAACCCAACACAGGGCCTTGATCGTTTAAGGTAAGCGTTCTACTACCCAGCTACAACCGCAGCTTCAACTGTGTCTCTCTTTTTTGAAAAAAAAATCTATTTGAATTCCTTTTCCCATTTCCCCATCTTTATTGTGGTAAAATACATATAACATGCTCACATAATATGTGCCATTTTAGTCATCTTTAAGGATACAGTGTGATGGTATTAAATATGTTTATAATATAAGCAATAACACAGATTTCACCTCCATAACTCTTTCATCTTTTAAATGGATTCTATACCCACTTCAGCCCAACTTCCTATTCTACTGCTCCATGATCTCTCACTCTCCAAGTACATGTGAGTGGAATCAGGCAGCACCTGTGTTCTTGTGACTGGTTTGTTTCTCTTATCATAGTGTCTATCCATGTCTAATATGTTGCAGTGTTTTCTTCCTTCCTACGGCAAAACACTATCCCATCATCTGTATATAGCACATTTTTATCCATTTTGTGGTTGTTTCTGTGTTTTAGCTATTGGGAAAAAATGTTGCAGTGAACATGTGCATATATATCTATCTCTTCAAGATCCCACTTTTCAGTTTTTGCAAAATAAATGAAAAAATAGAATCACTGATTCGTACACATATTCTATTTCCAACTTTTAAAGTAAGTATAATAGATTTTCCACAACAAATATGCATGTACATTCCCACCAACTGTGCACAGGGCTCTAACTTCTACTTCACTTTCCCTACCTTAGATTTATGCGTAAGTGTTTGACCTAGTAACTCACTGTAAGTCTGATTTGTTTTCCCTATTGATGAACATGCTGGCCATCCAATACTTGTCCATTTGTGTGCATTCTTTGAAAAAATGTCTACTCAAGTCCTCTGCACACTTTAAAACTATTTTGTTGTTGAGGTTAACAAGTTCCCTGTATATTCTGCATATTGATCTTTTCTCAGACATGATTTGCAAATATGTCTTCCTACTCTGTGGATCAACTCTCCAATCTATTGATGGCTTGTTCTAGGCACAAACTTAAGGTTTTTTTGAGATCTAATTCATATAATTGCCCACTTTTATTACCTATGCCTTTAATGTCATACTTAGACACACATGGTCAAGGGCAGTGTTGTGAAGGTTTGAGCCTATGTTTTTTTTTTTCTAAGATTTTCTTTGGATTGAACAAAGTCTTTGACCCACTTTGAGTGAATTTGTGATTGTAAAGTCCAACTATATTTTCCCCCTTCTTCATTGTGTGTAGTTGTCAAGTTTTCCTAGTATAATTTTTTGAAATGTAATTTCCCCCCTCCATTAGATTATCTTAGGCTCCTTGTCAAAATTTCTTGATCAGGGTTTCTTTGCGAGGCCACTGTGCTATTCCTATTCTCTGTCATTTAGCCAGCACCATACTGTTTTGATTACCCGAGCTTTGTGGGAAATTCTGAAGTTAGAAAGTATAAGCCTTCCAGCTTTGCTCTTTTCCAAGTGTGTTTTGTCTATTCAGTGTCCCTTGGAATTCCACATATGGCACAGCTTCTAACCACACTCCACTTCATTTAAAACTATGGGCAATAAAACAGGTCAAAGACATTGTGAAGGACTGATCATGTGTTCATGTACAAATCTCTAGTCATATTTGATGGATAATGTATTCCCTGACAACAAGTCAGGAATAATTAAAAACAGACATTTCTTCCTATGAGATAGAATTATCCTGTTCTAGGAGGAAATAGACAGCAGATAATCTGCCAATAACTTCCCATGCCCTGAGTTGTCTGCCTTGAAATATTGTCAGATGACATGCATGTGCAAGTTGAATGCATTCAATGTTATCCTTGGCGTTTCTTTTCAACATAACAGCAGTAAGGCTCATTGAATTTCCTCAAACTTAGTTCAGAGGTAACCACTGTAGGAACCCATGGCTATAGAATTACCCCACAGCCTCTCATCAGCATCATGTTCATGCCAAAAGCATCATCCTACTTCCTAAGTGCCAACTCTTATCATTGGAACCTGGGATGCTCCCAAACTATCCCCAACCTTGGTACATCTAAACAAAGTCAAGCAGGGTGAATGTTCAACAGACTATTTTGTCTAAAATAGCAGTAAGCCTTCTATTGGAAGGTCAACAGTAGAGACCTTCAAGAAAACAAAATTTAAAACGTGTACTTAGGACTTAAATGACATGCTTTCAATGGTACCAAAATTCATTCCTGAAACCAAACCATTATTTTGTATGACTGTTTTGTAACCAATCACAAGCTTTGGGTGGACAGACATTATCTTATTTATCATGTAACCTCAGCACTTTGCCAACTTTCAAACATATAGTAGAATTCAAAAAATAATTTTTTTTGGATAGGTAAAAGAATATCTGCTCAGTCTGCTTTCTGTTGTGGCAATAGAACACCTGAGGCTGGATAATTTATAAGAAAAGAGGTTTATTTGGAATCAGAGTTCTGGAGACTGGACATCCAAGAACATGGCATCAGCATCGATTTGGCCTCTTGTTGCTTGAAGTCAAGGTGAAAAGAGGAAGAGCTGGTGGGCGTGTGCCATCGAGGCATAATAAAAGGTCACTGGGGAAGGCCGTAATACATTCACAAAGACTCTGCTTCTGTTTACTGAGCCTCGCTTCCTCACACTGCACAAGCCTTGGCAGGACTCATCATAGGGACAAATCACATGCAAACCATAGCACAGGCTTTCCTGAGTCATGCTAGATGTAGATGCAGATTTTAAGCTCCAAGGAGCTCAAAATCACAGTTTCCGACCTATAAACAGGATGGAGCAAACTAGTATAAAGCCACATGGTGCTGGGGATAGGGTGTTACGACTTTGGGTCCTTGCAAAAAATGAGGAGAAAAGGGATGCATTCGTAGAAGGCATCTTGTTCCTTGTTCTTTGCGGAGTGTAAAATCTATCCTCCTTTGGGAAGTAGCTCTTCTTTAGTGGAACGCCCTGTTGTGTTGGGTTCACTTGGAGGACAGTCACAGGCCAGCCCAAAGCAGCAGGCGAAGCAGCTGGGTCAGCACAGCTCTCAGAAATTGTAAGTCCTAATGGGCAGCTCTGTAGGTGGTTCACTGATAGCTGAAGCCCTGGAACACTGCCCAGTTAACCTTAGTATACATTTCCGACGTGGACCCAATTCATCTTTCTTAGTGACGTTATAAACTTGGTCTTGTTGCTTGATTTAGAGGCACATCCGGTGGCCACTGACGTGACAAAGAAGCTTCTAGGCTTCCTGCTCTAAATGCTAAACCTCTTGTTAATGATACCATGTTCTTTCTATTATTGTTGGTTTTATTATTATCATTTTAGTTAGTGTTGAAAACAATGGGCTTTGTTGGGACATTTTTTTACATATGTATATCATTGCACTATGATTATTTTTATCCTTTACCACTTTCATGATTCTCACCTCTCATCCTTTCCTGTGTCCAACTAGTACCCCTTTAGTTCTCATATAACACACACACACACACACACACACACACACACACACACACACACACA